>NC_051179.1:64803138-65144519 GCF_013339695.2 Rhipicephalus sanguineus
AATTGTGTACACCACTTGTTTTTCCTATTTGTGTCAACTAGGGGCTAAGAAAGAGCAAGATTTATTGAGCTTTGGATGAATTTAACCTCCTCCACAATAAGTTTGTCTTCGCTTAACTTCATTTTGCAGTGTACTTTTGCATATGATCACTTTGTTGAATGCACTACCACGTTCAACGAGTCGTACGATGTGCCGCTTCCTGCCAGCCATGTGAAAAGTGTAATTTTTCTTTGCTCGAAATGGACATAACAAAACATTAATTTGCAATATATTTCTAGCCTCAAGTTTCATTCTATTTATGCGAAAACAGAGCATGAATTACTTCAGGATAAATAGATATTTCATTACAACTTAATCAGGATTACTATAACACACATAAATGAACATAATATGGCATTATTTTTGTTGCAATAGAATATTGAGTGCCTTGAAATAACTTTTTATCAATCTGACGCATTTACAGACAGTTGTTCATAGTGGCGTCTGAAAGGGTTAAGGTTCAGCAAGGGGGCTGTGCTGTCAAAAATATGTTCACATTCTTTTTGTGTTACCTCTTTCTTTTAGGAAAGAAGACTTTTAAGAGCTTGTTTTTCTTTGTTAGACAAAGAAAAATGAGCTCTTAAAAGTCTTCTTTCCTTCATTCATAGCAAGGGTCTCATTCTGGCAGACTCAATTGATGCCTTCAGGAAATATGTGAGGGATTATTGATCAGCTGCCAGCTTGTAAATGATCACGTGCTACATGACGCCAACAGGCAGAAAAAGACTGTTCCATACTTGCCACCATGGCTACAATCGCGCTGGCTAACCGTCGTAGGTTTAAATGCACATATATACCCCATAAAGTGGGCAGAGGATGACCGCCACCGTAGCTCAGTGGTAGAGCATCGGACATGTTATTCGAAGGTCGCAAGTTCAGTCCCTGCTGGCGGCAAGTTTCCTTTCGTCCATTTTACTTTCTTCACATATATCCTAATACTACAATAACATCCTCTAACTTTCCTTGGCATTATTGTCTGTTAGTTCTCATTAATACTCTTTCTGTTAGGCATTTGGAAGAATTGGTGTGTAGATATCCATTGAGAAAGAAAGAGAGAAAACCATAAACATGTGTTGGACATAAACATAGTGCGAAATATACGTAGAAGTACAGAGCTCAGATATAGGAAGTTCTTGAAAATGCTTCAAGTATATTGTGGAAGAGTTGCACCAATACAGCGAAGTACCATATTTACAAAGTCTTTTATTACCTCGGCATTTTTATTTTTTAAAACATGTAGCACAGTTGGAAGAATTAAGTCTGTAGATAATCCATTGAGAAAGAAAGAGACAGACAGACAATGAACTTTATTGTATCCCGTGGAGTTACTGACAGGACCCCTAATGGGAGGCCATTGTAACCGCTGGCCGCGCCACGTAGAGGACGGAACGCCTTGACGCTCCCCTTTCCTGGACCCTCTGGATAGCCTGGCTCAGAAAGAAAGAGAGAAAACTTTTATTGGTAGAAGGATGAGTGATCTTCCTTGCAGGGTGGAGCCCTTAGTTTGGGGCCCCATTGGCTCGCACCGCTCCACATGCCTGCTGAATCAGCTGACACTGCTCATATGGCTCTGAGATGGTCAGCGCAGTCTCACAGCAGGATTGTGATGGTGAAGGAATATGATGGTAGCCTGGTGCGTCTGACATTCCCAGGTGAGGATGTCGGAACGAAATGTTTTTAGTTTCGTTCACTGAAAAATGTTTCCGTGGCGTTTCTCTTCCGGAACAAAAAAAAAAATTCCACAACGGTTCATTACAGTTTTTATTTGTATGCAAAAATGTTTAATTAAAGTAACGATAAAAACTAGTAGTTAATTTTCATAAGTGAATTACGAGTTCTCTGAGCATGCTGAATGCTTTGTATCAAGGGAGAGAGCATGATCTCAGAAACAGCCTGCCATCGAGTGATAAGCGAGACCACCGTTCTGACACAACAAACAGGCTAGCGCCAAGAATGCCCTCTCCACTGGCCTGTATGATGGCAGATCAAGGTGCACTTGCGTTAATATAAACAGTCCGGTTTCCACTCCTATCGTTTTTTACAAATTTTCGACAGATCTTTACTTTGGAATCCCTTCCTGAGATATGCACGAGACGTCCCCTGAGATATGCATTAATGCTCACATTGCATGACCTTGGTTGTTCCGGATTGCCAACTTTCCCCTTGAACCAAAAACTGATATAAAGTATTTCAGTTTCACTCTGAAACAAATAAGAGAACATTTCAGTTATGTTCTCGTTCCGGTCAAAAATTATTTTTGTTCGTTTTTCTTGCTTGCGTTCGGACACACTGTCCCAGGTTCAGTGATACACTGTGGGCTAAGCTCCACAGCAGGAGCAATATGAGGGATATTGTGTAGGGTGGAAGAGGTGAAGGATGAAAAGACAGAGAATTAATTAGTCTGTAGCTGCCGCCACAACATTTCCTCTCGTTTGCGGGATTTGTGGTGGTGGGAAGTACCTCCGGCTTCATCTGAGTTGCCTCTCTCTTAGTGCATTGTTCTTGGTCTTTTGCTGGGAATGAGCGTGTCTCCCCTGTGTTAGAAGTATCAGTGAAACCAACAGCTGAACGTACAAGAAAGTTGCATTAAAAGGTCGCACACAAACCAGTCAATACATTGACCATCCTTAAACCCAAGGACAATGCAGCCGTGGCAATGGATGGCTGTCCCCTAAGCGTGCTGCACATTCTATGTATAGGTCTCATAAAAGTTTTGTAGGATTCGTTTCATTCATGGCCCTTTGTTAAGATTGCCTAGCAGGGGCGGCGCCAGGATTTTTTTACTGGGGGGACACCCACGACAAGTGGGTTCCTTCAGGGGGGCAGAGAGGCTGGGAAAATATGCATTGTATTTTGACTATGCTTGCTCTTGGGGGGCAAAAGGGGGGCAGGCGGAAATTTTGGGGGGCTGGAGCCCCCCCCAAACCCCCCACTGGCACCGCCCCTGTTGCCTAGGTGATGCAATTTCATGTTACTTCATTTCTGTCCTTTTTTTTCTTTCATGTTTGATTACATATTTTTGCATTATTCCCGAATTTTCTTTTTCTTTTGTTGTTCTGTTTACCTATTCTTTTAAACTTCATAATCTGACTTTTCCTCAAGCCATTCTTGAGTGGCTTTTCCTTTCATTTTTTATCACAAGTAATGTGGTGAACCAATAATCGATCAATCCATTATCTAGAGCAGGAGCTCATTTCAATCATGTTGCGATGCTAACATCTCTTGATTTCAGTAAATTCTTTGTCTCGCTTTACATTCAAACCAAGCTGCTGGTTCCGATTGCTATCAATATATGCCACAAACCCGTAATTTCAGTTTCACCATACATGGCCTTTGTAATGCAGTGAATGCTTAAACACTGCAACAACGCGTTTTGCACTCTACCTTGGCACGACTCATTTCATGAAGGTTTGTGTTTCCAAATTATTTATTGCAATGACAGCAATGTTGTTTCGGACAAGACAGAGAATCTTGAAGAGGCACAACAGCTCAAATTTTCGTAAATGTACCAAATGCTGTCCAGCGTCACAATTCCTCACTATAAGTGTTCGTGCCAAGTGGCGGGCAAAGGAACAAGTCTACCAAAGCAAGCTGCAAACATTGTCGGATATTGAGGTGCAAAAACAAGCCTTCACACCAGTGTATACTCAACACTAGCAAATTGCAGATGATGTGCTGAGAGTCTGAATGAGACCATTAAGTGAACCAAACAGACATAGCTTAAAATAACTCCACAAAGTCCCCATATTGCCATGCTGAGAGCACAGACAGAAGAAGAGGAAAATTAAGTGTGCTTATTGTTTAATTATTGTGAGCTCCATTTGTTAAACAAATGGAGCTCAATTAATGAAAAGTGTGTTGTGCTGACATCTAAGCTGCTTCAGAAACTCTCTCCTCTTCAGTACGTGCTGTAGCATAGCAATATTTTTATTCACAAGTTTCATATATTAGAAAATTCTGACTAGTCATACGGTAGCATCCTTGATACACTCAAATGAAGCTTCCATTGTGAAAAGCTCCACAAATCAATTCCTTTTTAATTGTAATATTAGATGACATTTAGCTCGAATTACACTCTCCTGTTTTAGTTGTGGAGCGATACTTTCAGTGCGACATGTGGTGCAAAGCTGCGACATATTGTTCAGTATTTTTTGCGCAGCTACGGCAACATGTTCCATCATTGCTCAGCGTCGAGAACACATGGGCACACGTACAGTACACAGCATCCTATAGCACAGCACGCATGAACCATAAACATGTGATGGACATATATGTAAGTACAGAGCTCAGATATAGTGAAGTTGCTTCAGGTATAATGCGAAAGAGTTGCACCAGATATGGCGAAGTACCATATCTACAAATTTTTTGTTATACCTCGTGTGGTGCTTCAAGTTGCGTACATATTCAGATTTGTTATTTCACTACGTCTTGCACATGGCTGCAGAAGGCTTTTGCTATACTGTAAAACATTATGCAAAATGTCGCTCATAATACTTCCATATTCCTTAGAAAAACCGCTTTTATAGCTTCCACCATTCCCTCAATCATTTCCATCATCATTTGTGAGAATCTTTGCCATTCATTACATTGAGATAAGTTATTGATATAACCTATTAGCAAAGCCTTGCACATGTGTTTCATTGTGTTCCTGTAGTTAGGCTACAGACAAATAGCACCCCAATGAAGTTCAATTTAATACAACTGTAATATAATACGGTCCATTCGTATTTCTATGCGCACGTATGCACATACGAAGCAGGAAATTTTCTGGTGGGAGAGGGCATATGAGGGGTAGTGGGGCTGTTTTGGCTTTGGGGGGGGCTACGCCCATGCAACGAACAATGTTTGGTCAGGACTTAGGAGGCTGTGTTTGGTTTATTGGTGCTTTCCGCTCGGTACGCGGACGCACGAATTAACAACGACCCCGTGGCATTCCGGCCAGTATCTCTTTGTACTCTTTTCATTCTGATGGATGGCTGGCCCACTAACCGAACGTTACTACCGACAGGACATTTCAATGCGTGGCGTCGCTCTGCATCGGTGCGTCGGTTTGCACCGAACCCATTCGAGTCTGAAACCATTGGCGCGCAACCTGCCGCAACTCTCCAATCTCGGAGTCCACGCTCCATGGCAGGCGCGCGGGCGTTCTAGGACAACTAGGGACAGCGCTGGTGCTGCTAGGGATCATTTTCCAAATCGTCGAAGAGTTTGCCCTATTTGCCCACTGTATCAAAACTGTATGATTTGCCATAGGTTACGGTGATTTACAAGGCTCAACGCGTTCACACAGCATTGTCAAAACTCTAAACCACCCCTTCCGCGGAGAACTATATGCCGAGGACGTGTACCGCGTTTTTGTGATGTTTTAGATTGCCCCAATGGGCCTGGTAGAGCTCGGGAAACTCAGAGTGAACTTGGAGTCTGTGCCTACCATCTCCTGCCGCGCTTGGAACCACGACGTTCACTGTGGCTCACCGCAGTGCCATTTCGAAGCGAGCGAACAAAACAACGGAGAGTGTGCTCGCTGCATTTTCGTCGAGAGGATTACACATGCGACCCTGTCTTGTTCAGGTCGCTCGGTGTCGACTTAAGACCTTCGCTTAACTTGGACGCTGTCCCTTCGTTGCTGGGATATGATCGGCAAGCATTGTTTCAAACGGCCGAGGTTTGTGGACGGAGTGCGTGAATGCGCTGCGGTTACCGGCGGGAAAATGGGACGTTTTGAAAACCTCCTTGGTTTTCCATGGCGTACGCGCTCCTGTCGAGTGTTTCTTTTGCAGCCCCCCCCCCCCCCCCCCCCAATCACGTAAATGGGAAGAGGGGGAGGGGGGGCTCAAAGTCTGCATGCCCCGTACTTCCACTAAGTGGGAACTGTTGCGTCAGAATAGGCTACACAAAGCTTTGCGTTGGCTTTTCGCGCAACTGCGCATGCGTCGTACGCTAACCGCTTGCGGGCTCCCGTTAAGTGACGGAAATAGCGGGCCGTAAAACGCTAACGCTAACTTAGCGTACGCTATTCTAAAACTGCCTATTTTGTGTACGCAACGCCTTTGCGTTAGCTTTTCGCGCAACTGCGCATGCGTGATATGCTAACCGCTTGTTGCCTCCCGTTAAGCGTCGGAAATAGCGGGCCGCTAACGCGAACTTAGCGTACGCTATTCTAAAACTGCCATGCAGGTTTTTGACAACGGTGGCCGAGGGCCCCTGATGTTGGACTTTTTTCGTTCATTTTGAAACACGTTCTTTGGACTCTACCAAAGTCTCAGTGCATCTATGTTTGTCTCAATGCATCTCTTCGCTTGCTTTTCGGAACGTCATTCACAAAAATTAAGTTTTGTGACATGTCGCCTATTATCCAGTGGTGGCGCAGTTTGACGAATCTCTGTTCACCGATATTATGGCGTCGATTGTGCCTGCGTACCTTTCAACGCCCGATTATGCGCTGTACAACGTTTTCAGGTTTCGGGCACTGACGCTGCCACAAACAGAAATATGCAGACCTTCTGGAGAGTCAGCACGAGTCATCACGCATTCACGATATGGCAACTCAAGCTAATGTGTTCACAAGGACCATAGGTGAGTGCGTACCTGGCAGTGCCAGCATGGGGATTAGGGGATGCAGGAAGGCATTCCCATCGCCAGTTACCAAACCATGAAGCTCTGAGGGCGGCGGCAAATTCAGGGGGAAAAGAAAATATTAGTCACCCCTGTACGCAAATTCAGCCCCGCTTCGTCTTTCTTATTTAAGTTCAAGAAATCTCTAAAGTTGGTACTTTATACTGTTCTCAAAATGGCAGTTGATTAGAATAACAGAGAGCTGAGCTAGTTGGTAGGTATTTGTGTCACAAAACTGGGCGTGCAAACATGGACGTAAGAGAAAAGTCAGGATGACACAAATACCGGCGTTTGGGTTGTCTTGACTTGTCTCTTGTGTTTATGTTTGCATTAAAATGACAGTAGATATCGCCCAACCAGAGCAATATAAGAATTAGCAGATAAAACACTAACGGTGTAAACAAGTGAACAGAAAGACGAAACCAGCACCTGTCTGCCCACTTGCTTCCATCCTGACGCTGCTGGAAATTCTTATCATGCACTTAACACAGAAACAAATAGCCCAAATTTCGGCTTGTCAACAGAGGTGTATTTTGCTTAATGTGCAAAGTTTATAATTACTCATTGCCAGTATGCATGGGGTATAGGCTTTGATCGTGTATGGTCGAAGTCATGATCACGTATGAAAAGCAGTGTCGTGCCCCATTGACAGGAGTGCTTTCAACTGGCATTATTCTGATAACTGTTGATCAAGCTTGCAGTCCTCACGCAATATTTATATCCTAATGACAAGATAGCCGTCCATGGCTGGAGATGACTACCCTTGATGCCATATGAATAAATGTCGCTTTTGTGCTAGTGATATCAACATAAATGTCACTGTGAAACACCATGTATGTTTATACGACTGATTCTTGTGTGCACGCTTCATCAGTACTATATCTGACCTGCCAGCCATTAATACCAACAAATCACGCCTCTTCCGCAACAAGATGGTGGCGCACCAGCAATGGACTTTTTGCCAGCAAAGAATCGCGCAAGTTTCGGTTTGTCAGTTCAATCGCATTATGTGTGCTTCATTTGTTGTCACATTGTCTTACTTGCTTTACAGTGTATGTATGTCCTGCTATCTTTTTCTTTCTTTGTTGTCTTTTTGTTCCAGGCGTCCAAGGACCCATAACAGTGAAGCGAACCAAAACCCAAGCAGTGCAGACCAGTGCGCCAGTCAGTACCACGTTTGTCTGTCACTGCAAAAGGAGCGGCAGAGGAGCATGGTGCGGCAGTGCAGCGTAATGACCACATCACCAGAGTGTCATCAGAAATTACAGTCGTGGCCTCACTTCTTGCACCAGGTGAGCTGCGAAGTTCACAAGAGCTTCCGGATGATCGATGAGCAAGTGCATATACAGGGTTTGTGTAAAAGAATCGGGAAAAGTTTCGGAAAAATACATGTGTCTAGATAATGTTAAAATGGCTCTGAAGCAGGCCCGTAGCCAGGAATTTTTTTTTCAGGAGGGCCCACTTGCTGAAGGCCTCGACTATTTGAGAAAAACACCTATTTTCACTGCTTATTTTGGCAAAACACACTCCTCCATCAGATTTAGGGGGGGCAGGCCTGGGCCCTTAGGGCACTTCCCCCCTCCTGGCTACAGGCCAGCTCTCAAGCCTTCAGACTATAGATCCCTTGAGCGTCAACACACTTTTGCCCACGACTTTCTCACAACTCGAAGACTTCCCGTTAGGTGGATTCCGGTAGGTCTTTAAAGGGACCGACAACTGGCCAGAACGGGTGATTAGATCCTGGTGGAAATGAAAAGGCCGTGAATTATAGTGACAGATTCCAGAATACTTTTCGCGATCTGAGTAGGATTTATATTTTTAAATCGCGTTTAAAAGTAACAAAAACCGGCATGTCGCGCAGCCTAGCGCGAGCGCCATGAACTAGACGTATGCAGTCTTAAGCACTTTGTTGTACGTAGTCCAATGCTTTTACACGCAGCAGAACGAGGGCTGAAATGTTGAATATGTATGTTATTGTCAAATCCCGTTTGTTTCTAAGGTAAAAGAAGTAAAACATGAGATGCGGCGCTGCTTTCGTGGCTTCCAGTGAAGCGGAGGCTGCGGCGCATGCGCGAGGCGTCCGGCGGCGTTTCCCGCGTAGCTCGACTCTCGTCTGCTCTCGTCGTATCGGACTTTTGAAGAGTAGCACGCGAGTTTGCGCCGCTGCTCGCAAAATGCCATCGACTTACTGTTCTGTGGAGGATTGCTACCACTTCATGAACAACACTGCTGGTGTATCCTTCCACTTGTTTCGTTTTCGAAGGCTTAGCTTGGCTTGGCTTGACTAAAATGTGATAAAGCGACCTGTGTACGGCCAAAGTACTTCTACAAGAAGCCCCAGAAAAACGCTATAACTATTGTAAAATAATTTAATAGGCTAGAAAGCAGTAGTCGCGGCGCCGCAGGCTTTGCAAACGTAACATTGCCTTTTTATACTTAGGGCATAACTTGTCACCACTGCTGGCGTATAATCGCTATCGCGCTCACCTCTCACTGTTTGCAGCATGTGATATTAAGACTGCATAATCGCTGCAGATCGAAAAACTCTGATTACAAATGTTTTACGGCGTTCTCCGCGTTACCACTCCGTGATTAGAAGCTCTGACCGGTAAGCTTCCCGTTGCACTCAAGAAAACTGGTACCGCAAAATTTGGTTGTCGGTCCCTTTAAGGGCACTTGTACAAGCTTCTTTTACAGCACTTAGCATCCTATGGTGGTGTCCTTTGAGGGAGGATTTCACTTTTGGGAATACGAAATAGTCTGCTGGTTCCAAGTCGGGGCTGTAAGGATGTTGTGGAATCGTCGCAATGTCATTTTTCGTCAAGCCAGTACTAAGGTTGATGTCGTACCGGTGTTCAGTCATTTGCTGCATTTTGCGTTTGCACCGAGTCACTCAAAAGGGGTCTACTAAAAACACAATCTAGCCTGAACGAAAGCTCGCAGGTGACTGGCACTCACGTCTTGAAGGTCGCATACCCCACCACAGCGCATGCGTTTTGCAAGCATGCGTTGTGGTGTACAGTCACGCTGGGGTGTACAGTAACGTCACGAAAAAATTGTACCCAATACTTTTTGCACAGACTCTGTAGAATTGTTTAAGGGCCACAGCACAACTTGCCAATCACAACTTGGCAGATCAACATATGGAAGCAAATTTCTGAAGGAGGAGTAGCCATATTTGTCCCCCACTGTGTGCGCATCAGCAAATTTTCACGTACTGTGAACTTCTGCATGTCGCTACAAAATAAGAGCTGCCATCAACTGTCCGTTTCTATCTGCAGGCTGTGTAAGACAGAATTCAGGTGCCTCTGTGCAGAGTGGACGCCAGCGAGCAGCCACGAAATGACACCCCCAGACCGAATCAGAGAGCATTGCTGAATAACTCGGTGGGCATACACAAGTGAATGACTAAAGCCGTTATGAAAAGGATAACATTTGCTCCTGTGGTAGAGCGTGGGAATGGAGAATTGTGGCAGATATCGTACCCATAGTCAGAAAAAACACCAGGCCTGCGCTGAAACCGCAGCACAGTCACAGCGAAAGCTGGAAGAGCGGCGTTTCTAGAGCCCGTTAAGCTCTCTTGGGGCTACAATACAAGTACACTAGAAAGATACCCACTACGCCATAAATCACAATTTTTGTGAAGTTGGGAAGCACCTGCTAAGCCATTATTCGTCATTCTGCGGAGAAGCGAGGCACCAGCTACACGTCTGTAAGACATTATGTGCACTTTGTTGACGCGACAACTGATGACGATGAAGAATTATGGCTCAGCCCTTTGTAATGGGTTGGAATCTTTAAACGGCCCACCAGTTATGTAATTTGCATTGGGTGACGCCCGGTAGCTATCCCCCCCCCCCTCCCCCCCGTCATGCTGTATAACATACGTTGACGTGGGAGAGAGACGGGGGGGGGGGGGGGGGGGGGCGAGAACTTTACTGAGACCCCGAGGAAATGGATCATGCGCTTATGGGCTTCCTTGGCAGCCAATACAAGTGCACTTGCGAGGAACCCACTACGCTATAAATCATTGTAATTTTACTGATTCCCCGAGGAAGTGGATCATGCGCTTATGGGCTTCCTTCGCAACCAATACAAGTGCACTTGCGAGGAACCCACTACGCTATAAATCATTGTAATTTTTGAGAAGTAGGGCAGCAGGCACTATGCCATTTTTCGTCGTTCTACGGAGAGCGTTGGTACCTGCTAAACGCATGTAAGGCATTATGCGCACTTTGTTGATGCTGTGCCTGATGACGATGAAGAATTATGGCAGAGTCCTTCCTAATGGGTTGGAAGCATTGAACAACCTACTCGTTGCGCAATTCGCATTGTGTGACGCCTGGTTACAGAATTCGCGTTGTGCGACGCTTGGTGCTTATTTTACTCTTCTACCACGCTATATTGCATATGCTATTGTGGTTCCTTCCCGACATGAAGCCTGTATAGGACCTTTTTGCAAAGCAGTTTCAAGCACCGGCATGGCTCAGAGGTTGAATACTGGGCTCCCACGCAGAGGGCCCAGGTTCGAACCTCGTTCCATCCTAGAATTTTTTTCTTATATCGTTTTTTTTCTTATTTCGAGCGATACTGGTTACGGACACCGGCGGCGGCGGCGGACAACTACGGCGCCAAAAACGGCCGGTGAAATGATCTCATAACAGCTTTCGCTGTAAAAAAAACATACCATGAGGTTTGGTCCCGTGTAAGGACTGCATCTCATCAAAATCATGGAGAAAAGGTGTGGCCCTTACGCATATTATATGGCATATAATCAGAATGCAACGGTCATTCATTATCATATGCCATACAACCTTGCTCGTATTTCATGCAAGTGGGATAGCAAAGTCATTTCACCTCCTCCGTTCTAAAGAAACAGGGCTGCACCAGTGATAGCGCCGTGCGTGCGGCATTACATTTCATTCCTGTTTACTGGGTGCTACCGAGTGTGAGCAGATAACAGTTGGTTTCTTTCAGAAGTGCACATTTCTTATTAAAATTTGAAATGAAACTTTTTTTACTACTATATAGCCTATTTTGAAAGTTAATTGCATCAAAGAACTCACTAACAGTAAAAAGGACCGCCCTGATCCAAATATATTGCCTGCCTTATAGAACATGGTCTTATCAACATGATTCAGACAGGGGGAGGTTACTCCGTATACCTCCCATAGGATGCCTTAATTCATGATGTCAGCGTTGGCAGCGTCAAACGTCCCTTCAGTTACTATCCTGCCAGCTGGGATTCAGAAACTCGAACTGCAGAATGGCGGCGCACACAGTATGCATCATCATGGCAACACCAGCCGCGCCTCGCACCTCCTCTCCTTGCTCTCTCGCACGCGCCGTTTTTTTATTCTTTTTTTTTTTGTTTACGTGCACGTGCTGCGCAGCCTCCTCCCCCACTTTTTTATGAACCCGCTCGCTCATGCGTGCTGCGCCGGCGCTTTTTTCTTTTTCGCATCCGCTTGCGCGTGCTGCGCCGCGCGTTCGTTGCGCGTTTGATTGTACACAATTTGCAATCAAGCATTCTGCACACACTGCAGTCGTGCAGCATGTGCCAGAATGCAAAAGAATGAATTGCACTCACAACAAAAAATATCTTTGGTCTCGTTTTATTGTCCTTGTTTCCGAAAATCAACATTTTTATCAAATGTGGTGCGATAGAAGTTCACGAGATTAACAGAAGTGATGAACAGGACATACACGTGTTCATGACCGCTAAACAACACAAAAGTTCTCGGCAAAGTTAAGAACTTAAAGAACAGTGGAATAAAAAACAGAACATAACATTAGGGCACACAATAAAAAACACAATTTTTATACTGACAAAAGTGCAGAAGAGCTTCTGATATATGCACACGATATTGCACAAAATTATCATAACTAACAAAGTTGAACATTCACTGCAATGCAAAAACAATGAAAGCAGTTGAAATACCTAAAAATACCTAAAAATAGAATAATAATGTAAAGATCATTTTAAAGATGTCGAAATGAACTCCACATATAACACAACTAATATTGGCCTCACTTTGACTAAATTTCCAAAAACGTTGATTTTCATATAACTAGTGATGATAAACGCAGAGAAAATGAACGGATGATATCGGAGGATTCATGGCATCTCTTCTTGAAATGCGCCGATTCTGCAATTCTTCAGCTTTTCTCTAGGCGCACCGATCAGCTGTGTGGCGTTCCGGAATACTTTATAAACGCTTCCACCCTGAAGAAAAGGGACAAGTTCCAATCAGATAAAGAGCGCCGTCGACTCGTGCAAAAGTGAATTCGTTTGTTCGTCTCAGAGCAGCACAAGTTTTCATGCATCTACCTAATGTCTCACAAACCGTGGTTATAGGCGATGGCGAGTAATTAACCGGAGACAAATGCAAAACACACACTCAAGCACGCGGTTCTGTGAGAGTTGTAAAGCTGTAACTATTGTTACGTCGCATGGGCTTCATGTCCACGGCTTGTTTGTATAACGATTTAAACGCAGCATCGTGCCCTTTCCAAATCAGTCATTTTTGAAAACAATAACTTTAGCCCAACTGCAGAGAAACAGCTACTCGGTATGGACGTGAATTCAAACTGACACAATGAAAACCGCGACTCAAAGGGCACGCTCACCTGTGGTTCTTTTGGGGCTGGCACATATATTCCGGGACTGTTCTGGAAGTATTCGAGCAACAAAGCTCTATGCACGAACAGCGCGAGTCGTAAAACATCGCGTCGCACAAGCACACAGCGAGCGAGCACCGTGAAACGGACGAGCAACGACGGCTAACGCACGCCTTACAAACGCCAGACACGAAACTTTCCAATGGATTTCAAAGTCGGCGGCGGAAAGCGCGCCAGCGCGTCTCCCAGAGGAGAGGGAGTTGATCCCGCCAGAGAGGGGGTTGAAGAGAGTTGGGAGAAAAGGGGGAGACGGAACGCAGATTTGAACTCTGATCCCAGTTATGGATGGCGCCTCAATTTGCCATACCAGTCACGTGGGTTTCTTTCACTAGCCTGATTCAGATGGGAAACAGCAGGATACACAAAGGACAAATGCCAATCTCATTTGTCTTCCCCGCCTCACCTTAATATTGTTACGAAGTGTCACTGCCAGAGGGAAACGAGAGAAGCGGGAGAAGAGGAAGAGGACGACGACGCTGCTCCAGCTATCACCACGGCCTTTTGTGCCTCGGTGCCCATTAAATACCCCTTAAACGTCTCCTGTGCGCGTAACAGTTTGGTGGAAGGTGCTGGGTACGACGAACCCAACGACGGAAGCACTACTACATACCTGGACTTCGCCGCAGCCACCACCTTGCCGGACTCCCACCATCGCCAATCGAGATGTCCCATGACCAGAGCGCTGGTGCTTCGAGGACGACAGTGATAGGTTCCTTACCTTACTATCGAGTTCCGCCGAACTTTGGCGGGACCTCTGGAGAAGACGTGGACGAGTGGCTGAAGAAATACAAGAGGGTGGTCAGAAGCAACGGCTGGGACTCGTCAGAGCAGCTCAGTCATGTGGTATGAGAACCACGAAGACATGTTCACATCTTGGGATTGTTTTCTTGAGGAAGTACAGAAGTGCTTCGGTGATTCCAACGCGAAGAAGAAGCGGGCAGAGCAGACATTGGCTCAGAGGGCACAGCTTCCAGGTGAGACGTGTACATTTCCTACAGAATTTGCTGTTATTACACGATCCACGCATGATGTTATTTGGGAATCGATTTTTTGCGGGAGTGTGGGGCAACCGTTGACTGCAGAAGTGGGCACCTTTCCATGCACGGTAGTTTTCCAGCTGCGCTCTTGGAGAATTCACCCCGTGATGATTGCAGCTTTTTTGTCTCCGAGGACACGGTCGTTCCTGCATTCTCTGCCATGTGTGTTCCAGTGACTTGTTCTAGTAACGACCTTGCCATGTTCGACGCCACACTCGAACCGATTCCTTGGGCCTGTGTGAAAAAGAACATTTTAGTCATTGTGTGGTGTCTGTAGTTAACGGACGCACAGGTGTGTGGGCAATCAACAATTCAATGGAGCCTGCAGTGTTGCCTGGTGGCATGAAATTTGCTGCATTCAACCCCGAATCATCTATGGCGCTGGTGGCTCTTCTCAGTGCTGCATGCTGTGAACGGACATGTAGCTTCTCAACGGTCAGAGGATTTAAAAATGCTACAAATGATCAGGAAGTCACTTAGCCAAAGCGAACGTCACACCCTCCTTAACGTTCTCTCCAAGCACTCTAAAGTGTTCGACTTCTCAAAACGCAGCCAAATGCCCTCAATTCCATCGTCTCGAATACGTCATCGAATCAACACCGCGTTGGCGCATCCCATACGGCAGAAACCTTACAGAGTGGCACCATTAGAGCGCAGATATCAACGAGCAAGTGCAAGAGATGCTAACGAAGGGAGTAAATTCAAGAATCGGCGAGTCCCTGGGCCCGCACCAGTCATTCTTGTGAAAAAGAAGATGGTACGTGGAGATTCTGCATAGACTATCGCCGACTGAATTCCGTACCAAAAAAGATGTCTATCTGCTGCCGCGTATTGATGACACCACAGACTGTTTACATTCTGCTTCCTATTTTCCTCCGTTGATTTTAAGGTCCGGTTATTGGCAAATTCCCAATACACGCAGCTGACAAGGAAAAAACAACATTCGTTACCCCAGACGGGCTGTACGAATTCAACGTGATGCCGTTCGGATTGTGTAATGCGCCGGCGACATTCGAAAGATTCATGGACACTATTCTGCGGGGTTTGAAATGGCAGATTTGTATGTGCTACCTTGATGACGTAGTAATTTTTGGACGCACATTTCAGGAGCATAATACTCGTCTAGATATTGTGCTCGACTGTATTGAAAGGCTGGGCTTGTGTTGAATTCAAAGAAAGTACCATTTTTCTGAGCGTCAAACTTTAGTGTTAGGACATCTCGTCTATAAAGATGGCATTAGACCTGACCCACGGAAGACAGCAGCCGTTGCATCATTCGAACCTCCTAAATCTCTGAAACAGCTCCGTAGCTTCATCGGGCTCTGCTCATATTTGGCGGTTCATACCCGGCTTCTCGGATATCTGTCATCCCCTCACGAATCTTCTACGCAAGAACACTCCGTTTCAGTGGACCCCTGAGTGTAATACCACTTTTCGCCAGCTGAAGTTTTCCGTTAACTTCACAGCCAATCCTTCGGCACTTCGACCCTTCGTCTCCAACAGAGATTCACACAGACGCAAGTGGCATCAGCATCGGTGCTGTTCTCATTCAGCGCTCTGGCAACAAAGAAAATGTCGTAGCGTATGCAAGCCGTTCTTTAAGCAAGCCTGAACACAACTACACTGTAACCGAGCAGGAATGCCTTGCAGTAGTATTTGCCGTGCAGCGGTTTCGCTCGTACATTTACAGTCGCCCGTTTACCATCGTAACAGATCACCATTCTCTGTGCTGGCTGGTCAACCTTCGCGACCCATCCGGACGCCTCGCTCGATGGGCCCTTCGTCTACAAGAATATGAATTCACTATTTCGTACAAAAGTGGCAGTCGACAGGCTGATGCGGATTGCCTTTCTAGGATGCCACTACCGACGACAGATTGTGAAGCTGACAACTTTGACCATCTTATCGCTTCTCTGTCAGCTGACTTTCCCGATGCTTCGACTTTCGCCGCTGAGCAGCGCAAAGACCCCAGCTTGAAAGCTCTTTTTCCTCCAACGCAAGGCTCCATAAGCGAAGGCCGATTTTGCACCCGAGATGGTCTTCTTTACAAGAGGAACTTATCAACGACGGGCACTAACTTTCTACTGGTAATTGCCAAGTCTCTTCAGACATCTGTTCTGCGTATTACGCACGATGACCCAACATCTGGTCACTTGGGGACCACGCGAACACTAAGCCGCACCAAAGACCAATTCTACTAGCCTCAAATGCGCAAAACAGTTGACGCCTATGTGGCTAGTTGTACACAATGTCAGTGCCACAAGCGACCTACCTCAGCTCCACTCGGTTACCTACAGCCAGTAAATCCACCCAGCACTCCATTCGAAAAGGTCGGCATAGACTTGATCGGACCGTTTCCGCGTTCTTCAAGAGGCAGCAGGTGGATAATAGTGTGTGCTGACTACATGACACGGTACTGCGAGACGGCAGCCTTATCCTCCTCCACGGCAGCCCAGGTTTCTGAGTTTATGCTCCACTCCATCATACTTCGGCATGGGCCTCCTCGAGTGATAATAATCGCAGTTTACTGCCGATGTTGTGGAAGAATTACTCCATTTGTGTGCCTCCAAGTTCTGACGCTCAACAGCTTATCATCCGCAAACTAATGGCCTCACCGAGCGCACAAACCGCACATTGATCAGCATGTTATCAATGTACGTCGCTTCGAACCACAAAAACTGGGATGAAGTATTACCATTCGTGACATACGCTTTCAACTCTGCGAAGCACGAAACAACAAGTTATAGCCCTTTCTTCCTCCTCTACGCATGCCCACCGCGTCATTCGCTGGACACTTATCTTTCCTTTTGTTATCCATGATGATTTGTCTATCGCCGAGACATTGTGTCGTGCAGAAGAGGCTCGTCGACTTGCACGCCTACGTACATTGGCCGCGCAAGCCTGCTCTAAAATACGCTATGAAAGCCAGCACCGACATGTCACCTATGTTCCCAGTGATCGTGTTTGGCTGTGGACTCCAGTACGCCGACTCAGCTTGAGCCAAAAACTTCTTGCAGACTACACCGGCCCGTTCGTTATTCTCGATCGTCTAAGCGAGGTCAATTACGAGATAGCGCGTCTTACTGCAAGTGGCCGCTGTTCACGCAAGACTGAGGTGACGCATGTTGCCCGCCTGAAGCCGTTCACGGAAAGAAAGCAGGAATGACTCACCCGGAGGGCTTCGTCTGAGAGAGGAGGAATGTTACAAAGTGTCACTGCCAGAGGGGAACGAGAGGAGCGGGAGAAGAGGAAGAGGACGACGACGCTGCTCCGGCGATCACCGCGGTCTTTTGTGCCTCGGTGCTCATTAAATACCCCTTAAACATCTCCTGTGCATGTAACAATATGCACCGAGAAAGTTTTCTTCCATAATGCCAGTAACCAACTAGCCCAACATAGTTTCTTAATCCTGCCCTCTTATGGCTCATTCACACTGGGGAATCCACCGGCTACAGCGACCGAAATCCTGCCACCAAAATTCTGCATTGTTGACATTGCTTACCGACCATGCTGCCAAAATGCAATACAGCGCCATCTGCCATCTAAAGCGCTAAGCAAAAAGTAGGCGCCAAACATCCCGGTTGCTCTTGCGGCTCTCGGCTCACATTGTGTTTATAGGTCGTAGTGGCGAATCGCATAAACAGAAGCAGAGTTGTCATACTGCAAGACCTGTTGGCAAGCCACTTTCTGGCGATGCATGACAAGCAGAAACATGTACTCACCAAAGAAAAAATGACGCAGGCAGTGGAGGTTGGTACGTCCTGCTTTGCAAAGGTGGAAGATGCTTGGTAGCACCAAGATAATGCTACACATTCTGCGACATCGCGACATGGTGTATTGCAAAGAGAAAGTCGAGTGATATTGCTACTCGTACAACAGTCATTGCAATTCACTTTGTGCTTGTCAAAAAGAACCTGGCAATTAAAAAGGCCAGCACCGACATGTCACCTGTGTTCCTGGTGATCGTGTTTGGCTTCACTGTCACTAGGGCTTCGACAACTGTGATATGATAAGCACGTCCTTTTTTTTTTTAACTTTCGTCTCGCACTTCGATTGGTTTGTGGTGAGGGAATCCAGTGGCAGCTGCCACAAAAGTCGGTCCAGGACTGATCGGCATGGAAAGGGCTGTTCCAGTGGATGTTGCTGCCGCCAAACTGGGTTCCGCACTACTCTAGCCACCGAAGGTCTCAGTGTGAACGCGCCTTTAGTGTCAGCTATTGGCCAATTGCCGCTAACAGGAATGTGCGTTGCCATTAGGGGATAGCCACTGTGGGGCGCCCACTGCCGGTAGCAAGCTTCTATTTGTAAAGAGGTTTGTTTCCATAAAAGACCTTTTTTCCTCACAAAACTATTACTTATTTATTAGCTGCAAGTCTCTGGCAGCAATATGCAATTTTTTAAAATCAAGATTAGGAATGGCCACTGGATATACCCAGCCGAACTTCTTCGAGCGCACCCTAATTACAAAACTATGTAATTTATTGTTTCTGTTGCAAATGATTGGTGTAGTACATGTTTTTCTCATCTTCATTTTATCTTTAGGCAGAATCTTGAAGCGGGATTGGTGCAATTATTCGAAGGTGTAAATTGAAATGACAGCCATGCGTTAGACAAACAGAATGAACTTCTAATCTTCATCAGAAATCTTGCTGAAAGAGAAAGGTAAACTTTATCTTGCAATGGCTCTAAGTGGGAGTCATTGCTGTAGGCTTGTTGAGGGAATAGATGCTGCATTGAGTGAAGACAGCTCAAATTAACAGGTCAGGAAACAGAGTCTGTGCATTTCTCTCCCTATTCTTTTTTTTTTCTTGGTCCCATTATGTTAAGCTGTTTTTGTAATGAAAAAAATTTGTGGTGACAGGATGACAGACGACGACAAGCTGTGAAAGTGAAATCCGCAGCTTTACAGCACTGACATTGCAGGAGTCTCATGACGCTTCATGGTTCCATTCATCATACAGTTAAAACTCTATCTAAGGAAACACGATTCTACAAATTTCACGATTTAATGAAGAAATTTCCATTCCCCGGCAGGTACCCATAGGGTTTAGTGCTGTCATCATCCGAAGCTGACAAAGCTATCATGGCACTAAACCCAATTTAACGAAGTTTTTCCAGGAATAAATCTGTAAAAAGGTAGCGATTTGTTTCTAATATTCAGACAGATGGGCTTTTCTTTGGGCTTGTGCTGTAACGCCATTGACATTAAAACATATAGCTGCCCTATTCACGACCCCAGTTTCATTTTGATGAGGCTACACGAAACAACAAACTTAAAATTCGGTAGCACTTTTATGTACCAAATGGCACTAGAGGCTGTGGTGGTGGTTTTCCCTGTAAATGCTTCCACAGGAACACGGTGGTTGGTTTTGCTATTGAATCATCTATGCAACAGATGGCACGAATCGTCTCCTCGCAACTTTCTTGCTCTGCCTGCTTGCACAATAACTGCATTGCTTCTCTCCGTCCTTCACATATCGGCAGCTTGTTGTAGTGTCATGTGACCGTCTACCCTGCTTGTATCGCTCGGACATGGAAGCCCGTATGTCCAGGCTACCCTCGCGGACTTTTCACACGCGCAGGCATGTGTTAGTGGAAAATAAAATGTGCAGTCGTTTTCGGGTGACGCTATGGTGCAATTTTGGATCTTGAAGGATCGAAAAGCCCTTTTCTTGATAGTAGTACGAGGTTCCCAGTTTAACTAAGTAATTCTAGCACGGTCGTCACTTCGTTAAATAGAGTTTCAACTGTAGTTATTGTCCCGTGGACCACCTGCGATGTGTGCAGAAGAAGACTTCTGGAGTTTTACATGCCAACACCACTATATATGATTATGAGGCGTGCTATAGTGGAGGACTGAGGGTTACTTTTGACCATCTGGAATTCTTTAATGTGCACCTAAATGTAAGCACACAGCTGTTCTTGCGCATCAAAATGTGCTCACGGTGGCCGGAAATAGGACACGGGTCATCAAGCTTAGCAGCACAACACATTAGCTGTTGAGTTACCACAGCAGGTGACGTGTGCAGATGAAAAGACTGTCTGACACGTGTGAAGTTTTGTAAATGGGCACTTGATCATTTGGAGGACAGTGGGTGCTACCCGCTTGTGGCTTTTGCATAAAAACAAGCAGCCATCTGACAAACAAACATTTAAATAGTTCTCACAGTGGTTAGGTGCAAAATATTTTCTTGCATTCTGTTTGCAGGGACGTCCTGGGTGACACTTCCTGTGTCAGAGGAAGCATCTTCATTGCCTTGCTGACCAGAACCCATATGGCACACATTTGCAGTTCGAGTAGCATGAAGCTGTCCTTGGTGTGGTCATGCATAAGGCATGTCCTAGGTGT
This sequence comes from Rhipicephalus sanguineus, assembly GCF_013339695.2. Taxonomy (NCBI): domain Eukaryota; kingdom Metazoa; phylum Arthropoda; class Arachnida; order Ixodida; family Ixodidae; genus Rhipicephalus; species Rhipicephalus sanguineus. The sequence goes on from NC_051179.1 coordinate 64,823,860, forward strand.
CGCTGGTAAGTGGACACATTCTAGAAGGTCACAGGTTGAGCAGAGACACCTGAAAGGCCACTTGGATACAGCCACTGCCCCACAGTCTTTATGGTAAAGTACAATGCAAACAGTGAAAAGCCCTGCTACTGCTGGACCTTTCATTAAGTACGAGTCGTACAGTGTTTAGTTTTCTGAATGCCATATTTACTCGATTCTAAACACACCTTTATTCTAGACATGTCACCTTTTGTTTCAGGGAAATGAGTTCGAAAATTAAATGCGCGTTACAATTGGATGCAAAGCTAAAACTGCTTTCATCAACTTAAAGGGACCCTGCAATGGTTTTGAAGACTTTTTACACGCACTGAGCCAGTTGTCCACTTCTTTCAGACCATTAAAAAACTGATTTAAGCACTCCCCATAAACTGAGTAATTTGTTATTAAGGAACTTGTTATTAAGTATTAAGGGAAAACGTGTGCATCACTACAGAGTACAGCGCACCACCACACCCAAGTTCTCAGCTGCCCTGTTTTGGGGTGTCACTCATGAGACTGATCTCATTGGCTTCTTTGCACTTGTACTGGAGGAGAAAATGTGAGCAGACAGGTTCATTGTGGCACCCGGTAGTGAACCACTTGATGAAGAAGTCTACCTGGTCTAGCTCCTATTTAGGTGCTACGGACAGTGACAAGCTTCCCAGTGTGCACATTACACACCTCAGTGCTCTACCGCCTTCGGAGGCACAGTAATGCTATATTGTGCAGAACACGACGCACACACACTAATAACAAACAACAAGGTTTATTCTGGATTTCCAGAATAGGCTGGCCCCAGGAGAGGTGGTCTCGATGCCTTGTTGGCAGGCTGAGACGGAGTCAAGGTCGGCAAGCAACGATAGGGCTCTCGCCGCAGGCAGCCGGTCATTCGTCTTATTTCCTCTCGCTCCAGGTGTTATACTGGTGCCTGAAGGGCATTCTTGCCGTTTCGTTTGCTGGGACACAGTTTTATGCCTGCAGCATAGGCTTGTGCGAATGGTAAATTTTAGGTTACCCCAATCTGCAGCTTACCGCTGCAGATTGGGCTCTGTAGTAACTTGCCTTTGGAAATACTGTTTCCAAAGAGTAATTATGCATCATGTAGCGTGTGATTACTCTTCAAGACCGCATCATCCACTTGGAGTTCCACATCTCAATGTGCTCGGTCATATGCCGCCTTTTGGCGTTCCATATTGCTAGGTAGGCATGTCATGTCCATGCGTATTTACATATGTCAGTCTTCATACCCAGGCAAGTAGTGAACTGACAAAGCTTTGCCCTGTCCTTTATGCACTGTCATGGCTGTAGACGGCTTTGAAGTGCTTATTTGAGTTGTCGTTAACTATGTCTCCCAGACCTGTAGGCATGACCTTGTGGTTCATGGCTACCATTTAGTGCCGATTCTTTTTTTTTTCTTTTACTTACCACACTTGTGGAACAATGCGGCTCCTTTGACTGCGGTGACTTTCCCGTGAGCACGAGCGCTGTCGTGCCTTATTGGCTCGTTTATCAGCGCGTGATGGTTGACCATCTGCATTTGCATAGGCCGGTCACCAGCTATGTAAAATGCACTCCCCATTCGGTGGAAGCGGCCCGAAAAAAGCACGTGAAATGCTGCCATTTGGTGCGCCTGCGCCAGCGACATTTGGACGGGCGGTGTGTCGGCTAACTTCACTTGTGGCAGCTCTCGGAGAGAGATCAGGAGCAACTCGCAAGCCGTATTCACGGCTTTGCATGCCTTTGCTGACATGGGTAGGTTTGGTCTTCCTGACCACAGGCACATACATTTCCAAGGCACATAAGGTCCCAGAGTTCCTATCGAGGGCTTGGCATTGTGTTCGAGGGAAACTAAGTGCCGCACACCTGTGCACGACACCACCTTGGGCGTCAGTGGAAGTGGGTTCTACCCGGTCTAGCTCTTAGTTAGGTGCTACGGATGCTGATTAGCTTCCCAGTGCATACATACACAATTCGACAATCCCTCCCGACACACCTGCCTCCTGACAATCAACACACGATCTTCCTCATTCGAGAGCCGGTAGGAGGTGACAATTAGGAGATGTGGGGGTAAGAGGAGCTGGGGTGCCTCGCACGGGAAAATGGCGGACTTCTCTCCTTTCCCACAAAGTCTAGAAGAAATAAGCACGGCTTGAGAGGAGGGCAACCTTTTAATCGCCTATAGCTCCCTCGATACAAGGTACCTCGCTTAGATTCCGGTGCAAGTGATTTACTCTACTTGTAGCCTAACTGCTTACATATTTAGAAAAAAACTATTCCTGCATAACAACAGCATACCATCGCTTTCATCACTGCTAATGTTATCGGCAGATGATGACAGAGCAAGCTTTTTGCGTAATTGAAAAAATTTCTAACTGCGCTAAGGACGAGACACCAGAAACGAAGTGGACAGGACGATCGCAGATTGCAGGTTCGCAATTGCAGGTTTCCCGCAGACGCTGCTTCAGGCTGTAGCAGAATCACTTTTAAGGGTCATTTGCCACCGTACCACTGCAGCTGACGGAAATGCAGAAGTAAATGAAGGAAAAGAATCGGAGAAGAATGAAAGGCGCAAGTTTGAAGTGATGCCGTACATACACAAGGTGTCGCACGGCATTAAAAAGGTGGCGAGAAGATACGGGGTCGATATGGTTTTTTCAGCGCCTTGCAAGTTGTCGCGTTTGTGTGCCATGTCCAACGCGAGCAAAGTGAACAATAGAGGATGTGATGTTAAGCACAGACGTGCGTATGTACCCTGTACATCTGAAGTGGTCTACGAATTCCCCCTGACCTGTGGAATGGTTTATGTGGGGCAGACCGGAAGGTGTATTAACAAGCGTTTGATGGAGCATGCTAATTCATTAGGAGACGGCAGTGGGAAGCACCTACCAGTTCATTGTGGCGCATGTGCGCAGGGATGCAAGCCCATCTTCAGTAGCACCAAGGTGATAGGGCGAGCCAGAAGCCAAAGAGCAAGAGAAATCTTGGAGGCATCTCGGATAGCTAGACACGGGCCTGATAAGTGCGTCAGCGACACATCCGTGTATCTTTCCAGAAAAGAGCGTGATTTCCTTTGTAGTAGATAGGAGTCTTGGGGGTGGTGAAACCTGTCACGTGGTCATGAATGTCATTGCGCACGCGCTTAGTTTGTTTCATAAGGGTGGTGTATGTTTCAATAAACCAGTTGTTAGTCTGCGATCGTCCTGTCCACTTCGTTTCTGGTGTCTCGTCCTTAGCGCAGTTAGAAATTTTTTCAATTATGTCTTACCAACTAGCCCCCCAACGTACGCTTCTCAAGCTTTTTGCGGCAATGAACCTAGTGTACAGTGTAGCTAAGTGTGACAAGTTAATATGCATAGGGGTTTGCAAATATTCAAAACTTTTTTGCAATGAATCTATGTGTTAAATAACAGTTGCCATTTGCAGATACGAATATATTCCTATTACTTCACATTGCAAATAGCACAATCAGATAGGAAAGTGAAGCAAAAGTGCAAAAACTTCTATCTTGATAGTCATAGTGGGAATGGCTAAATACATTACAGCTAAAGCCAGATGAAAATTTACTCAATCTTATAATCTCCTTCATTAACTTGTGGTTGACTTCTTGTCACCTATGCATAGCCTATAGGGCATCGGATAATGCTGAATGAGTACCACCAGCAGTTTAGGTCGCAGAGAGAGAATTCAGTGTAGTGATTATTGAGGTGTTATGTAAAGCGTGTGAAACAACTCGGAAGAAAAATGAGAAGCAGGGAACTGATCAATTGCTTGCAAGTATTAATCTTTCTCTATTTCTCTCGGGGAGTACATGCAAAAGCTTTATGGAAGGCAGGCTAGTGTATGTACAGCTGGCTCAATTGCTGTCATAGCTCCAATAGTGCAGCCAAACGGCACTTAACGTTCTTATGGTCACAGGAAAAAAAAACATAGTCCCACTTCCTGATAAACTTAACCAGAGTTTTATGAAACTCTGGCACTAGATGATTTCTATAGTGCGAACTCAGGACAAGGACAAAAGGCATGCAAAGACGAGCACTAACTTCCAAATATGTTTATTGTGCAGAACACGGAAATATATAGGTGACAAAATCACATGGCAAAAGAAGAGCAGTGCAAAGAAGATGAGCAAAGCAATAAATTCAAACAATAAAAAAACATACCAGCCATATCACTCGGTGCGCGCGCCGGTGCTTTCCAGAAACTTTAATTCCGTCTCGGAGAGGGATAAAGAAGGCCTGCTCACACATGAGTCGTGCTCACGTGCCATCTGCGCCGCCTCGACGATGATTCAGGAGCAGTCACCCCTGTGTTTGTACAGCGTCACTGTCATCAAAAAGAGGCATACAGTTGCACGCAGTACAATGCTGTTCAAGAAACCCATCTTTCTCATTTCTAATGTTGTTAGCACGTTCCCTTAGTTGGTCATTTGGACACCTTCCGGTCTGTCCGACCTAACATGCACCACAGGAGAGAGGAATCCTATACACAACTTCCTGCGAGCATTGCACATACCTTGATGTCCTTGTCCAGAGTTCGCGCTGTAGCAATCATCATGATATACCAACTAGCCCAAGCCGTCACCCTTATAGCACTAGAACTGTGTGTAAGTTCTAGTGCTAGAGTCTGTCATTAGTAAAGCTTGAATTCCCACGTATCTTTGTAGAATGTACGAGTTGAAGTTCGTGAGCTTCAAGCTCTCTTTATAAGCTAGTAATATATTCATAGTTGCTGGTAATAATAATAGTGTTGAAATCAGACAGAAAAAGCCAAGATATTGCATCTTCATTAAAATCAAGAATAAATAATTTTGAATTGGAAATGGATTTATTCAAGGAGGCATGAGAGAGTAATGTGTAATAATCCTACTTCTGGTTGTTCAGCAGTTTTAATTGCCAAGTTTTCGCTTATGCATTGGTGTAAACTTGGTGTGCTCATACCACTGGCGCGCATACTGTGTGTGAAGGAATTTAAACTTGTTGAGCGGTCAGAGTTGATACAGCCTGTCATTACTCTGTCATGTACTTGTTAATGTAGCATTTTTATTAGTTTGGTATTTTCTAGTCATGATAAGCCTTCTAGTACAGGTACTGTGGCTATGCATATCAATGAAGACTGTCACATTGTTGTGATGGTGAGCAATACAGCAGCCCTGTTATCAGTAATTGAAGATCTGGTCTATGGAGCTGACACGTTGGCTATTTACACATAAGTCATAGTATATTCTAGCATGATCACTGGTGCTCGCATGCGTTTCAGAATGTGGCTGCACCATTAGCATCGTGTGCGCAATCTTATTGAATAAATAGAAAACGGTCAAGGAAGTTTCAATACATCTAGGTGCAGCTTACACTGGGTGATAGCACTTTTAATTGTTTTAGGAGATAAAGCCTGGCTGCATTAAAAGAGGAACATGTACACATGTCAAGATGATGAATATAAGAGCGAGAAATAAACGAGTTGTGAAGCACCAACAGAGCTAGCCTACTGCTTAGAGCATGTTAGTTTGGTACAGGCTTTGCAATGCAAATTCGAAAATACCACCACTTTAGTTTCGCGATTTCATACTGTTGCTCTACAACCAAAGCTTGGCCCCATTCATTGAAAGCTGCTGTGCAGTGGCCTTTTCTGTTTGCCATGAATGATGACAGTAGCCCAACACATTTTTCAAAAAGTTTTCTAACATTGAGTGGTACATATGCCTGCTGTGTTCAATTTGATGGGCACTGTTTACTGGTCTCATCACAGTTTTTCACCAGTTGAACCAAATAAGAATGACGTAATCTTTAGAACCTAACTTCAAATGTCGCTCATGTTCTTTGCATGGCATGAAGGGTGGCATTCAGTGATTACCAATGGCATATTTCTGTTTCAGTCCTTTTTCCAGACTGCTTTCAGCCGCAGACATCTGGAGCAAAGTCACGAAGCTGTGATCCAAGAACTTGTCATGAAAGCAAGAGGTTCAAGAAAGGAATCCCAGCTCTCCAGTTATTTTATTTAAAGGCACAAAGCGTCACTTGTATTACCATGAAATATCATAAAAGAGCAGTGCTACTGTGCTTTAAAGAAGAACTGGCATTCTCATTCTTGAGATCTGGAAATCTGTGAAGTCGTATCTGTATACTTCTTTTTCAAGTACCTGCACAGTGAACTTTCTAGCAGAAAGAGGTGAGTGCACACTTTAACTGCCCCTCACAAGGTTGCGTCAGATATTTCAGTGGCATACTGAAGGTTGCAAAGCTTTATGTGGTGTGCATTTTATCGTGAGGATTTGTAGAATCTATTTGTAAACAGCGGAGGTGGGAGCAAATGAAATGTTACGAGACAGTGGTGTGATGATGCGTGCCAGCCTCACCGTAGCAGGGGCTGTCTCCCATTCGCACAGTTAGCATCCACGAGCAGATTCCTGCTCTGCCTTCTAATGTCTGCCATAGAAATTGTGTCTATTGCCACGAGCCCTACACTCTCTCGCTGCTTGGTGAATTTCCAGGAGCAGCATTTGCATATCATTTGGTGCATCGAATACCTGCAGCCAGTTTTCACTGCAAGGAACTAATGTAGCATTCTCTTGTGAGATCTGGGATGCAGTAAATGCACATTATTTACTCTTGAACGAAGGAAGGGAAATTGATCAAGGGTTCATTTTTCTTCTGTTATGTACAACTTAATGAAACCAACAGACAGTGAAGCCAAAGTAGGTGTTAGGGACGTTATTTGTAGTCTTCTAACTGTATGGAAGTAATTTTATGTACCATAAATATTGTGTTTGAAAAACTAATACGTAGTCAAACGAATCATGTCTTTCCTAAAACACGAAAGTATTCTTACACCTTCTCAACATGGGTTTAGAAAGGGTAGATCAACCGACACGGCTCTTTTGTCCCTTTCTGAACTTATAAATTCCTACTTAAAGGGACACTAAAGGCTAATATTTAGTCGACGTTGATTGTTGAAATAGCGGTCCAGAAACCTCGTAGCGCTGCTTTTGTGTCAAGGAAGTGCTTATTTTGAAATAAAATCACGTTTTTAGTGGTCCGCATCGCGTTAGCGCGCTTCAAATCTCCCGCCTGAAAATACGACTCTCATACGTCACTGCTGCCGTGCCCAACGTTGCTCGCTTTTACTGCGCGGCCGCCGACACTAGTAGCAGCCGAGCGGAAGTAGCGGGACCCACAGTAGCAACAACGGCGCTGCGGCAAAGACTTGCTCGGATGGGCACATTCAAAGCCGTCACCAAGTTGCGGTTGGTCTCGTAATCCTCAGTACGAAAGTGCAGCGAGCACACACGCAGAGGTTTTGACTGTTTAGTACACTGGCGCAATGGCATGACACTAAGCCACTTATAAGGGTTCATTCCGCGGCACCCAGTGAAAAGACACACCGGTTTCCTTGCTGCAGCAGTGGCAATGTGCACCATTCGGGCATCCGGCAATATCAGATGCATGCGGCATTTTGTCGAACTTTCTGTCAGAGCGACTTTCACGAGCGCGCAAAACACGCACGGCAGTACGCGATCCCGAAACTACCACTGAGACGGGCGAGGCACAGTTCGGCAAAAACGGAACCTTTGAACCACGCGCGCCGTTCCCCATGGCAACACCACGGAGGTTTTGTTTTCCATGAATCAAGCGGAAACGAACAAACGGCATTTTATTACGTCTTTTGATGCTCGGAATGTTCTTTTTTTACTGCTGCTAGTTTGATTACTAGTGATTTATTGTAGGCCGACTTCCCTACGTCATCGGGATCACTTCGAAAATGTCCCACTCGTGGCGCTCATCATGTGATACATTTAGCTTAATTTCTCGGTAAGTAGGGCACTGCTGTTGATAATATTGCCGTTTTAGAAGTTGTCATACATTGGGCTTTCACTCTGACATAAATTGTTATTTGCCTTTAGTGTCCCTTTAAATAACAACAGAACAGTTGTAGGTATATTTCTTGATATAAAAAAAGCCTTTGATACTGTCAACCACAGCATATTATTAAATAAACTAGAATGCTATGGCTTTCGTGGAACGTGCCTAGAGTTCTTTAAAAATTATCTATAAAATCATAAACAGACAGTACAGCTAGCTGATACCCAATCCGAGTTTCTTGGAACAACAATAGGTATACCCCAAGGTTCAGTCCTTGGACCAATATTTTTCTCACTGTACATTAACGACCTACCTTGCGTGGTAAAATCTTTTCAATATTTATGTACACTGACGATACAGCTCTCGTATGCGCTTAAGATTCCTTGGACCATACCTTTGTGTGTGCGAACTCGGAGCTTGTCGATATATATAAGTGGTTCTCTTCAAATAAACTAACTTTAAATACCCAGAAAACCAAGTACATCGTATTTACTTCAACGCGCAAAACACTCGAGGGACACTCATGCACACTTACACTAAACAATTCAGCGCTAGAACGAGTACACTCGATAAAATACCTAGGCGTTCTCCTTGATGAAAATTTTAACTGAAAACCTCGCATTCACGCAGTGTGCAAAAAACTCAGCAAAGCTTATTTTCTTCTGTACAAATGCCGAGACACGTTTGACTTACCAACCTTACGAACAATTTACTTTAGCGTATTTCATAGCCACTTAAACTGCTGTGTGGTTACTTGGAGTTACACATACCGCACAGACCTAGAACCAGTAATAAAACTTCAGAAAAGAGCGATCCGCTTTATAACCAATTCACACTATACGGCACATACGCTGCCACTCTTCCGAAGCCTATAGCTATCATGCCGTTCAGGATGCTAATTAATTATAAAATGTCACTTATGGTCCATTCTAGTATTAACACCAACTATCCAATTTGCTCATGACATTTTGTATGTTCTAGTTACGAAAGCCGCAACGAAGTAAAAGGAAACTATTTAACTTAGCAAACAAAAAACGTATACGGTAATAGAAAACATACAGCTAATAGTCGCCGTATGGAATAAGCTTCCACAAGAACTAAAACAGAATAAGAATTTCTCTTTTGCACTGAAAAAATATTTCTTAAGTAACATATAGACACCCAACGTAGCAATGCTAGAAACAGCCATTTTGAATTCACTAGCATGTATAATCATGTTGTGTGCTATTACATTTACCTTTTTACACGCTTCCTTACAATTATATATATATATATATGCGTATGTATGAATACCAATATATTTTTTTTTTACTTTTTGTCCTTATGTGTTATTGTTATGCTCTCCAGATACATATGTCATAATTAGTTTTCAGAGTGTCCTAATGTCAGTAAATTACTTTCGTATGTTCATTTATTGCTTTACTGTTTGGTATGTTCTTCATATACGCTATCTTACATATTGTTGTTCTTCTTTCCTCCTTTTTCTTCTGCCCATACGTATAATCAGTCGCTAACCTCTGTAAATGCATAGTGTTATAATTACTTTTACGAGTGTTATAATGTTGATATAAATATTTTTGCTTGTACACTTCTTTATTGATAAGTGACATGACCTTTTTCATGTTTACTTTTTAATGAATCCCAACTAGCCTTATGCTAGGGATTCAGATACTTTTCTTCCAATATTGTATTTTTGTTAATTGTTTTATGTCAATGTCAATAAATTCAATGCAAATTCAAATGATATAAATGTGAAAAAATTAAAGTGAACGAAAAGAGAACTTGCCACCAGCAGGGACCGAAGCTGCAACCTTCGGATAACGTGTCCACTGCTCTACCAATTGAGTTACTGCAGCCGTCATCCTCCCGTCCTTTTTATCGGGTATTTCTATACATGTAAACCTGGGAGTGTTAGTGTCGCTCGTAGCCATGACAGCAAGTGGGAAACACTCTTTTTGCCAGCTGGCGTCACGTAGCATGTGGCACAAGCATTATTTATGCTTGTGTCACTGTAGAGGATTTTGCTTGGCACATCCACGTATACTGCATTCAAAACACTTGAACATTTTTTCTTGCACCATGGGCTCTAGTAGGTGTGGTTTTGTATTTCGTAGGCATACTTTTCTTCTTCCTTAAATGGAAACGTGCCCTCCTCCCCGAGCTCCTGAAATTACTGTGTTCCAGAATACCATGCATAAAATTATGTGCCACAACACGTGTCTGCACCCACTTGAACCAAATTCCTGAACAGGAAGTGTAGTCTACAGTGTACTTTATTTTTATTTATTTTTTGAAATTCCGTGCCGTTTTGTTTCAAACACCCACCTACAGTGTAATATAGGGTTGGGGGTGCGCTGGCGAAGAGGAATACTTTGCTGCCTTTTGCTCTAGCATTATACTCGACGACAACTTATCTTGACATTGGAGCGAAGGCTACGGAGGCGGGGCTTCCGCACATTCGTGTTGCTCCGCAAGTAGTACGGCAGCTTGCGGCTGATTTCGGTTTTGCTCGCTCGCATCGTTAACGCGTTTAGAAAACATATTCACGAAAAATGTGAAGGGAATGTGAACGGGAGAGACATTTCGATTGTTCAGAGTACATTTTAGTGTCATATTACGAGTACATTTTTTTTTTGGAGAACTAAACGGTGCTTTGCGGCCGCACACGGACCCCCTACGTCACGAACGCCATGTTTACTTTGGAAAACGGGCATGCTGAAAAGGTGGTGCTGTCTAAGAAATGGAAAGAAAAGGAAGGCATTTTTGCGAGGTGAACAATAACTGTATTCTACCTACGACTTCCCGCAACTGTTTCAGTCTCATAATAAATAAAGCAACATTTATTTCAGCAAGAAAAACGAGAAAATTATCAGTAAACGTAAGTACCATTTCTTGGCGCGGTAGCAGGCATGCACTTCGGTTCTGTAGCTTCCACAGTGCTGTCAAGGAAAGTTGTCGCCGAGTATAGTAAAGGGCGTTAGCAAAATAGGAAGAGGCCATCAAAAGCTCAACTGTTGACATGCAGCACCAGCTCTTCTTATGTCTATAATGAAAGAAGGCGAATGGATTATGAGGGAATTGCTTGAGGTCTCCTCACATTGTACATGTATTCAGCTTCCTTCCAGGGCACTGACAGCTGTGTGGGCCGGGTACTCGGAATAAGTGACACGGAAGGCCAGCTTGCCTCTTCGAATCCCATAAAGGCTGGCTTCTTTTAAAGATGCATTGCAATCTTTCACAACACAGAACCTAAACGAAAACTTCGGTGCAACAAAAAGTGAAGATGTTGCGCTAAGCAAGAATGAGTTTGATATGCTGTGAATGAAGGCTTTACTGTTCGTAGGTTCAAACAGTCAACTTTGAGTCTGCTGTCATTACTTTTTTTTTTTGTAGCGTCATAGTTTTATTATATATAAAAGGTCTTTCTATTTCAGCATTGCTATTTTCAAATAATAGGGTGGTTCTGCTGTCGCCAAGCCGCCAGTTGTGGCAACCATATGATATGGCACGCGATAAATAGCTGTACGCTGAAGTTTTATTTGCAATTTACAATAGCGACGTTCCAAATGCTGATAAGGCACTGTACACTTGCTCTTTTAAACCCCAGTGCGGCAGTGCTCTCATAAACGCCAGCGGCTGCGCTCCGCCACGAAAGCAATGGTTTTCGCGGCGCGGATTGCCACCTAGCTCCTCCGACAGACGGCGCCACGTTGTGTGCAGCGCTTTTGCGGCGCACCCACTGCCTTTCACTAACCTACGCCAATCTGACTTGCCGGTAGCCATTTCATGCTTATATCTACTCTCGATTACGGGAGATCCAGCCGCGTTTTGAAAGTGATTATTGAGGAAAAGAACCGCAGTAGTCACCGTGCGCGACGGCGGGATCGCCGAGCGCTGATTGCCCGTCCGTTCGGTGACGTAAGCATGCAGCAATGTCATCTCGAAGAATGTGACGAGCTCGCGCGCGCTTCTGCACGGTTACGCGGGTTATCGCATTTGCCCAGATGAAATGACAACTCGACTTTTAGAGAGAGATGACTTCAATTTCTTAGTTACGATTTTGTTAATTATTGACTATATAATTACGCGTCAACCGGCCGTCACCACATGGCAGACACCACTGACAGTACGTCCCTGGCGTGACTGCACCCTATTATTTCGAAATTTCAAAGCGGCTATTCGTAAGTGAAGTCGTAAAAACGTGTCCCTTATCGAAATGCCGCAATGGCACTAGGTTTTACACTTCTAGTGTAAAACCTAGTGCCATTGTCCAGTGCAGACGCTGAGGTTTCCCCGCGCCACGCGTCTACGTGGGGACCGGCAGGTCTATCCTAACGGCCCTGTCGCAGGCGCACTGGACGGCCAGGATTTGGTCTTGGAAGGTTTGGGTAGCGCAGAAGCGCATCCCTCACGGCCTTGCTGTAAATCGGGCCGAGCGACCCGCACTCTCAAAGCATATGTGTGCTAATTAATGTAGCGGCCTGCCTGCAAGCGGTGCTGGCGGCGTCGGAAAATTTGCGTGTATAAATTTCATTTAAGTATGCTAGCGACGGGTACTGGGTCAGTCACGTGGGCTTACTTCAAACCCACGTGATTTAATTACATCTCGGAATATTCTACTGCTAGTTTCAGCGCGCAAGTAACAATCCTGAATTATACCTTTCACCAGGGGCGTAGCCAAGAGAGGTGTTGGGGGCGGGTGTTCAAGCTCCCCTCCCCCCCCCCCCCCCCCCCCCCCCCCCCGCAAATTTTAGGGGCGAAGCTCCTTAAGGCGGCACCCGTTCGTCCCTCGTAGTCGTAGTAGTAGTGCGTAACAAGTCTTACGTTTTGACCACCAAGGTGGTGCCGGTGGGAGATTTTTCCTGTGCGTTGTTGAACAATAAAAAATTCGCAGCGTGCGCGTTAACTAAAAGCCGAATTCTTCTGTCTCTCATTCCCCATTAGCAGCCATTGGCATGTTCCAGTAGGAAACGTTAGTAGAAGTAGAAGTGTAAGTGTTAGCTAAAAGCCGACTTCTGTCTCTCATTCCCATTAGCAGCCATTGTTTACCTCCAAGGTAGTGCCTGGTGAGATTTCTCCTGTGCGTGATTAAACAATAAAAATTTTGTTCAAAAACGCCGTTGATTGATGAAATAAACCAACGAAAGACGCCAGATGTTTTGTAAAAGCAAAACGAAAGAACGCCAGATGTTTCTAAAGCAAAGCGAAAAGACGCCAGCTGCTTAACGAAAGACGCCACATGTTTTCTAAAGCAATGGTTTTCTAAACAATGAAAATTCACAGCGTACATGTAAAATTAAAGTGAGCTGCAAGTCGTCATAACTCATCGAACCTTTAGTATAAACGCGCCCGATCTCACGTCGGTGATGATGTACTGGGCAGAATTCACGGAAGATTCACGGTTTACCGATGAACCTCCGCAGCTTCGCCCACTCATCATCATTCACTCCGTGGATATGCTGTGATTTTTTAATTTTGCTTGCGAATATATACACGGACACATACAAACACGCATGTACATGCGTGCGTTTGTATGGTTAAACACCCCCCCCCCCTCACCTGAAAAAAATTTCTGGCTACGCCCCTGCCTTTCACGGCCATAAGCCTTGCACCTAAGCTCATAAAAAGAAAAAATTGCCAGCTCAGTGCTTCGGCTTGAATGCTATGAATCCTATGATGAACACATCGCTGTCCGTGCGTGCTTGGCCGTATATAGCATTAATGTTCGTCCCGGAGGGATGCGAGTCGTTTAGAAAAATAAATTAATTTTGTTTAATTCATTTGTTTACAAAACCATTGGGCCGGTAACGCGTAGATCCTTCGGATCATTAACAGGCATTAAGTGCTCTAAAGGTGTGTGCATCATGCAGCGCTGCAGATTGCGGCGGCACCGCCACACGACTTTTAGGGACTAAACGCGCTATCCGCACACCCGCTCCGCACGTGGCGGGACACCTGCCGCCCGCAAACGGAGGAGGAAAAACCGGAACGACGCCAATCGTCGCACACGGGGTACCGGTTTTTCCTCCTCCGTTTGCGAGCGGCAGGTGTCCCGCCACGTGCGGAGTGCGGATAGCGCGTGTATAGTGCCTATATTCTAGGCACTATAGCGCGTGTATAGTCCCTTAGCCGCCTCTGCATTAGGGGCGTGGCATATGGTTTTGCGACGTCACACGCGCGACCCATTTCATTGGCATTTAGTATTCAGGTTTGTCGGAAAAAGTGATGTGTTCCAAGAACTTTCTTTCTGCAGCCCTCCGAGCTCCTACTCTAATTTCTGGCACCGCTGCGCGGTATGAACATTTCTAAAAGCGTATTGTGACCGCTAGGCGTGGTGCGCCAAGCGCGTATGTCAAACATGAATTATGTCTATAAGTGTGCTGTTCCTAGACCAATATGGCATGCACGTGTCATGTACACGTGGTTGGCTTTTCGAGGTTCCTCGTAGGAAATGCAATCGATCACCTAGCTGGGTGCCAATTCACACAAAGGTCGCATGCAGGAAGCAATTAACCGAAGTGATGAAAGCAGCACTCTGCGCTAATCGAAGGAGCTACGCTCTACGACAATATGCAGCCGAAGCACGGCCCTGAACAAAAACCGGAAATCGCATTAGTCACGTCCTCGTGCGGCTGTGTATAAACGCGGACGCTTTTGAGAGGCGAGAGAACAAAAGCATTGTGAGAATTTTGTCTATGTGTTCGTCGTTCCGTGGTATTGTTTCTAAATGTCTGTTTCTGGCATAACCTAGTGCACTTCTTGGCGGTCGCCACGGCAACATAGTTGATGTCGCGTGTTCGACCGTTTTCATTCGAGCAGGATGAATCGTCAATTTAGGCTGTCGCACATCAGCAACAGGCCGAAATATGAACCTTAAGCACGGCCTTCAGTATGCAGTCATCTCCTTGCTGGTCACGTCGTCCTCGGAAAGCTTCGAAGGGGACAACCTATTTAACAACTTGAACATCACCATCAACAAAGACAATCGCCTCAACGTCATATCCAACTGCGGCAAAGTTCCCGTTCAAGCATTTAAGCGTCTCAATATTCCTTTCTCGACTTGGGGCTCATCGGGAATGGGTAGGTTTCTGACCATGGCCAACATGCAGCGAGGTTACAATTCGGACGTCCTTGTCGCCTGCTGGGAACCGACCTTTGGTCATCTGCACTCACTCGTCAGAAGCCTCCGCGTGCCGTTTCTGCACCTTCGCTGGATTTACCTGATGGAGAACTTAAACGTCACCAGCGTATCGCAGAAGTCAATGTCGAACATCTTTCGGCGCGTCGGATGCCGCGCAGTCATCGTGACCAAGTCCGCAGCGTACGTCCCTCTCGACACGTACGTCAATTGCTCGAGCGGCGTCCGCTCCTTGGAAGGTCCTCACGACGACCCGTTCCGGGACAGGTCGCTCGCCAATCTGACGACATTGGCGAACATCTGGGAGCACAACTTGCGCACGCGCAAGGACTGGAGGAAGTCGCGACTCGAGCCTCAGACCACCATCGTAGAGAGCATCGTCCGCAAGAGCGGAGCTTCCATCGCGAAGAGCGTGGACTTCGGGAGGTTCGGCCGGTCGAACGAACACGGAGTGTTCACCGGTGCCGTGGGCGCCATACAGGCCAAGCGACGGGACCTGGGAAGCTTCGAGGTCTACCTCAGCGAGGACCTCTGGTACGCCGTCGACGTGGCAGGGCAGGTGCGATACGACGCCCTGACGTTCCTCGCGCCGCTGCCAAAGGTCATTACGGATCTGGCCATCATCGGAAGACCCTTCACACTGCCCTTATGGATGGCCGTATGGACCTCGCTCAGCATCTACTTGCTCCTTCTGGTTGCGGTGATGACTACGCACGGCGCAAACTCTAAAAGGCCTCGACGAGCATCCGAGGAAGCGGTGAACTACTACTTCTACCTCTGCTCCGCGCTCGTAAATCGCGCTCCGGCCGTGCGAATGCCCGAGCGAAGCAGCGCTCGCATTCTGATCGGCTTCTGGTTCCTCTTCGCCATCGTCATATCATCGGGTTACAACGCCATGCTCACGTCTTACACAAACTTCCCGCCCAAGACGCGCCCCATCAGGAATCTCGAGCAGCTCTCGCGGGCGGTGGAACGCAACACCATCGAGCTGTGCATCGTCAGGAACCGCTATCTGCGCGAGGTGGTCAGCTACCATCTGAGCCTCAGGTCTCGGGTCCTCAGGGAGCACCTGGATGAAGTGCTGCGCGCCGCCGTGTGCCCGGACACGCTCTGCTGCTTGAGGAAAGTGGCCGCCGGTACGCACGTCTTCTTCACCAACCGGGAGGAAGCCCGTCTGAACACGGGCAAGACGTTCCGAGGCGCCGTGCGCGCCGACGAAGACTTCGTGCTCGTCCACGTCGTGATGCTTGCGCCAAGGTCTTCGCCCTACACTGAGGCGTTCGCGCGGGTGACGCAACGGCTCACGGAGACCGGGGTGTCGGCCTTCTCCCAGAAGCTCAGAAAGTTCTGGCACATTAGGAACACCGCCACCTGGAAGGAACAAGTCCACCGCGGGAAAGGATCCTCTTTTCGAGTGTTGCGCCTCACGGACCTTTGCGGTATGGTCGTCGTGTGGGGGTTCGGACTGACGCTGGCGCTGTGTGTGTTCTTTTGCGAGGTCGCGTGGGAAGCGCTCTGGAAGTCAAGGGTCCAGAGGACGAATACCCACGTGGCCAGGGCGCGTCGTAAATTGAAGGAGAGGTCACCTCCCACACAGAGTCAAGGGGAGGGTGCAAGGGGCTCGCAGTCGCCGCCTCTGCTGTTCTTCGGTTTCCCCAAAGACGCGACATCGGAGACGCCCTGCTTATCCGCCGGATACACGTCCACCAAGACCCTGTACAGCATAGGCCGAGGGCCACGCAGGGTCTACGTGGCAGTGGGCAAGAAATGGTTTCTGTAGCGTTGCTAAAAGAGCAAGGCGCAACGTTCGGACTGGCCTATATATACAGCGATTGGCCTATTGCCAAGTACAGTCAAATCCGACTATATCGCACGCGGGTAAATCGAATTATCCTTTATATCGAACTATTTTCGAATGCGACAATGCTTCGACGTCAATGCATGGAATATATACGGTTACATCGAACAAAAATTACAGGAACACTTCGTACATCGAACATCGGGCAGCGCGCCCCAATAAGCTGGCTTTCCGCAACAAGCGATTGGATTTTCCTCACGGAAAGAGACTTTCCCGCATGCATTTGGTAGAGCATGCGGTGTGATTAGGAGGGCGCCGCGCGGAGTGAGTGGGAACTAGCGCCCATCATCACGTGCTTTCTCCCACGATTCTCTTCACGGCGCCTGTCGGCCCGTCGGTCGCCGTTCGCTTCGCGAAAAAAAAAAAAAAATCACAAGGCGATCGGAGATTATTTTCCGTGTTGATGTGCCTGCGGTGCACGTATTTAGAAAGTAAAAAGCAGCGTTGTGAGACGCGCTGTTTACATCGATACCACGTTTTCTCGCGTATAACCCGCCCCTGGATATAACCCCCCCCCCCCCAACTACAAACTTCGGGGGGAAAAAACTATACTCGGTTACAACGTAACAAAATATGTCAGCTCCTCGCAGCCCTCGCGGTCTCTCCCACAGAGAATTTGCATAAATGCTCCATCCGATAGCACTTACGCATTTTCGTGACATCACGCACATCTTTAGTGTTTCAGATAGTTGGCTTTCCCACACAAACACTTGCTTGTGTCGCTGGTTTTAGGTCGGAAACTTGAATTAACGTCCTGGCAAATTTTGTCAGGGATTTTGACATCGCTCTCAGCCAAACTTAATTAGTAACGACGGACTCTTAACTCTTAATATGCGTAGTATTTACATTGGCCGAGAAAAAGTCGTTACGGTTCGAGCGAAAACCAGCTAGCACAATTGGCCTGTCACGGGTGAAGGACAGACGCGCTGCGGTTCTGTAGGCGGAGCTAAAATTTTTTTTCTTAGGTAATAGCCGACTATAGAAAAAAAAAGAAAAGATCCCCGCGTATTGCCTTGACGCCACCTTCCTGGCATTATCGTGGAGCGATGCCGTGAAGCCAACTTGCGCACCGAAGATACGGCAAATTCTTGGAAAAGTTTTACATCGAATTATACAACACTATATGAACTAATTCTCGTTTTTTTTTTTTTTTGCGAGTTCGATATATGCGGGTTTGACTGCAGTTTAAATGGTCAGAATAGTGCTTTGCAAAGTACCTAAAAGACGTCACCACGCGTGTCCCACGATTTTGCTGTTGTATGCAGTTAGTGAAAAGAAATCTTCAGGATACTGTTTATGTAGATGTTGCTTCAGTCCTTGCAGATGACAGTGGTTGACTGCAATTCTTCTTGTATTAACAAATTACCCTTTCATAACCTTTCACAATGTCAAGAGCATCACTATTGTAACTAGAAAACAATTGGCAAGCCATATAACAAACAAACGGGAAAATAAGGTGGCGACATCACCTTGAGGTTTCGTCAAAAACTCGTGATATCACAGACTTTGATGGTTATCTGCTAGTACCTACATATCAGAGTAAGTAAATTATTTGTGTTCTAAGGGAGCCATAGACCTGCCTAAGCAAGCTTTGGAAAATTTTATTAGTGCAATGTTGCCAAAATGTGACATAAGAACATAAAGATCCGTGACATCACAGTGAAATTCAGGTGCCGTACTTTCGGCGCGAAATTCAAAAGCTAAATTTTAACTTTAATTTGATCATATAATAATGAACTTATGACAACGAAATTAACAATAGAGTTCTCATAAAATAATTTATCAGCCAGAAATGATAAATTATTTTCTGAGCAAATATGGCAGCACCTGTCAGATACTTGGAGTATCCCAAGATTCTCACACAAGAGGAACAAAAAAACCAGAGCAAGCAGTCAACAGCGTTGATTTCCTTTAATTAAGTGGCACATTAATATTTCTTCCTAGTATGTTTCCAGCAGTATCAATAGCAAATACATAAAGGGAATCGATATCACTGAACTCCTGCTTTTGCTCCAAGGAAGGCACAGATGTTGGCGACTGCAGAAAGTGCAACTTTCTGGCCTCGATGCATACTTCCTCGGCACCTTCGGGAAACTCCCAGTAGTCAATGACCATTGCATCTTCGGCGCGGCGAAATTCGACGAGACGAATCCCATGTGGCGATGTCAAGCGCTGCCTGATTACAAAAGGAAAAGCAGGGCAGTAAGAAACAAGCCTTTGCTGCACATCGCAAGAACTTACAACGCACCAAATCAATTTTACAGAAGAGCAATGGTCGCCAGCTGTAATGCTCAGAATGGTTTGCCTGAACGTAGTATATAATCAGTGACCCTCTGCGGACATGTATCGAATTCCATCCCAACACGCGAGAGTGCCAGCTCTGTTTAGGGGATGGGGGGCAGCTGCTGTGCACACTTACTCGTGCGTGCCAATTTTTCCTTTGTGTTTTTGGGGTAATGTTTCAATGCCTGATAACTGCACTTCCCACCACCTCTAGGTAGGCAATATTTTCTGCACATGAATTACGTGGAAGCAAACTACAGTCAGGCACGACTTTAAAAGTCTGTGGCATTTCCTCCTCAAAGGCCTGCCCCAATGGGAGCACAAACCGGACTGACGTCATGAGCAGGACGGCTGGTGAACCCGCCTTTGGAGAACGTTGCCAAGTGCATGAGCGGGACTATAGTCGAATCCGCATATATTGAACCCACATATAATGAAATCCCCTTGAATATATTTTCAATATAAAAAAAGTTTCATATATCGATTTAACTATATATATAGAACTCTTTTGTGATCCCCTTCAGATTCAATATAATATCCGGGCTTAATTGTATTGCTTTAGTCGTGGAGGCGATTAGCTGCCGCGCTTAGGTCATCAGTGGGGCCTCTCGGACTTCTTAAGTTTGGCCCAGCTATAGCACGAGTCTACTTCTTCTGAGGACTACTTTAGCACTGCAGTGAAAACAAAAATGGCAAGGAGGACACAAGAAAACTGTCCCTGTGGTGGTTACCACAGCGTGATGCTGGCTGGAAGCTGTCCACTGCACAATACACTCCAAAATAAAGAAAACTTTAAGTAAACCACATACTACCTGTCTGTCTACAAAACTGCTCTTTCTGTGTGACATCCAAAATGGAAGGAATGCTTCCCAAAATGAAACGATGACAAAGCGAGTAAACGCTCATAACACCCAACAGTTTAAAAAGAGCACTAAAACGCTTTTCACGAATAGAGGGAAAATAGTTTGGAAAGCCATGTCTTGTGAAGCTTTTTACTGCCAAGAAGATTTTTGCAGGTGGCCTGTATGAATGAAATTAGGTACTTTTCAGAGGAGAGTCTGGTCTTGCAAACACAGGAACACTACTTGCGCATGCATCCTAAAAGGGACACGCTCTCAGGTGCAAACAACAAACTAGCCTAACTTTTGGTGACTGTATACCCTCAAGCCTCGTTTCTGATCCGAGGCCGAGTTCATGAATTGGAGTACTATAAAATTATGCAAACGCTACTGCTTGTGAACCTTACGTTTGCAAGAACAGACAACAAGAACACACTAAGTGGCAATGTTTGGAGTCAATAAAGAAATGCACTCACTCATTATGGAACTGTATTGAGCCAGCATCATTTGACGTCCTGCTGATGTTTAACCATCTGGAAATACGATTCATCAGCGTAAGGTTCTCTGTCTCCTACACACTAATTTATTGTGAGCTTTCATTAATGTAACTTGTTTTTACTTGAATCAAGACCTTTCCTTATCCCAGGCTGAAATGCATAGTATGCTTCTCAAAGACCAATCAATTCCGGTGATTTTTTGAACATGACAAGGTAAGGGTGCTTCTATGTTGCTGAGATGCTCCTGTCACGGGCCCGACAGTAGAAGTACTCAGCAAATTCGAAAATAATTTTAAATAAGCAAAAAACCACCACACCGAAACCGAAACCCAGCCGAGCCGTATTGTTTTCGCATGACGTATAAGCTGGTAGAAACCGGAAACTGAAAACGGAAACCCTCCAACACGGAGTACGAAAGCTGCGAAAGCCGCAAGGAGCAGACGCTGAGTGGAAACCACACAGCACCAGCCATACAATGTCTGTGACTGACCGTGCCACGTGCGCAAGCTCCTCGGAGCTGTCAGACAATGACCAACTGAAATTCGGACGCATTTAAAGGTCAACTAGAATCGCCATTCCTCTTCGATAAAGTAGAACACACCTGCTCACCTGCTCAGTCATGTGCTTGCCTGGTTAGAAATTCCACTGCCAGGTGGCGGCTCAAGTTTGTGGCTGCCGCGATCGGATAACATGCTAACGTTAAGAAGTTAGCGGACAAGCCAAAAGGTTTAAAATTGCTATGGGAAGAGTGCATAAGATTGTGGATAGCGGCATTTGACATCGTGTCGGTATGATTGATGAAATTCAATATAAGCCAAGTACGAGCCACCTTTCGCACGACACACAGCATGGTGTATATGAATAGGCCCGGTCACGGTGTACCCTGTACATGTTACGAAAAGTGTTTCCGTACGGTAAAGTTTGCGCATGTGCACTCTTCAGCCGGGACAGTATTACTGTACTTTCCGTGTGACAAAGCGGCACTACTAGCTAAAACTCTTATATCGAGATGAATCGTCAGCTGCAAGTGTTTTGTGAAAGTTAAGGTAATTACATGGGGAATCGTGCGCTGCCCAGAGCGCAACACCACTAGCCACCCATCACACGCACGCGCACCCACAACGAACTGAAATTTGCACGCCCAACCAACGATGTGCTGGCCAAACATACATGATCGTTGCCTTGTGGACAGCAGATGCTGTAGTGGCACCTCGGTTTAGTCACTTCCGTTGCTTTGCCCTAAATGACGTCACACACACAGTGTGGCCAATAATTGTGGGAAACTAGGTGGGCAAGTTGAGGCAATCAACAAAATTCATTTCTAAAGAATCTGCATACCTTTTCTAAAGAATCTGCATAACTAATAGTAAAATATCACATAACAAAATAATAAACAAGAAAATACAAAATTAATAAGCTTAGGAGAAAATGAAAGAAAAAGATAAAAGTTTCGACGGGTTCTGAACCCACAACTGCTACGGTTGCATGGCCTTACCATGTCAACACCATTTATGTGTATATCATGCTGCAATGATTTGCATCATGCTTTGCAGCTTCGTAGTGCAGCTGATGACGCACTGTTAAAATTCAGAATTATGCTTACACATTCTAAGTTACTTCACTGATAAGGAACCCCTAATTAAACATTTCTTTTTCATCACCAACACCTTGTTGCAGTTGGCACATGTTTTGTATACATCGTATAAGAGGCATGTTAATCATCTATGGAAATGACATGTCGCAACATAATTACAGCATCTACAGCTAGAATGCAAAAGAAAAGCATTACGATGTTCTATGCAAGTACATTTTTAGGTGAAAATTCAGGGAACACTTCACACAGCACACAAGTGGATGAGACATTTCTTACGGGTGATAACTCAAGATGATGGCACAAGAACGTGTCCATTTGGCTCCGGAAGTGGACGACTTTGGACTCTGGATGTGCGCTGCCAGATCACGGGACTTTTTTGGCTCTGAGCACAGAAAAATGAGAACAATAAAACAACAGCCAGCAGAAACAATGCTCACACGCTCTTTCTTTTACTGAGCTTTTTTACTGAGCTTCTTTTCTGAAATTCTAACTCAACCGTTTAACTGGGATATGCATCAGCCATACACTAGCCATACTGTTCAAAGTGTCACTGCCTGTACCACAAGCCAATTAGTCAAACATTTCTTCATCTAGAGTCGTATCTCTGAAGAACCGCTGTTGTAAATTATTTGAAAACTAGTTACCACTGCGTAAATTAGTTTGGTTGATGCATGTTAGGTGGAATCAATGTTAAGTAATCAATGTTTTCCAAGAGCAGGTGTGGTTACAGTCCACTGTCTACCTAAGCCAGAGCACGTTCGATAGCAAGTACGATGCAACCGCGGCTTGTAGTTTGCCCCCTGGGGGAGTACCACCGTTGGCACTCCCCCCCATCCCTCCAACTCAATGCATTGCACTGAATGATAAACTTTAGAAGAATAACAAAATGGTGCATCATATCAAACATGACAAAGGGAGGACAGGTCAAGTGCTGGTTTTTGAACTGAAGCTTTTATATTGAGGGAACAGACAATGTAAACATTAACAAAGGTAGGGATAGATAAATGCAACTTTCTAGAAGGAGCGGCATCTTTGTGCTTGTACTTAGCCACAAGTCAATGCAATGACTGTGCCACATACATTCTTTCGCAGATACTTCTGTCCTTTTGATACACCACAATCGGTACACACATGAAATCGGACAATCTTACAACATCATCTAAAATAGTAAATGCACATATCTCAGTCACGCTTCCATTTCTTTAGAGAATGACCAGATTGCCCTTAATGATTGCTCACGATAGCGTGATGTTTGTGATACACATGATCCATGTATGTACTATTTCATATGTTTACACGGGCTTTTCCTTCCAAATCAAAATTTTTTATGAAAGACAAGCACTCTCCCTGTCCTCTTTTTGTCATCTTTGCTACTTTGTGCTATCCTTAACGATACAGTAAAGACGAACCTTCCAGTATCACCGTCTCTTGAAAAGCACATTTTGAAACGTAGGGGGTGGTAATGTGTCTTTACCGGCAGTGCCTCTACCGATTGATGACGTCATCGCAGACTATTGGTGCATGCAAGCCCAGCACTCTCACCGAGAGTTGTCAGGCGGATTTTCCCCAGTAAAGGTGGGTTCTCCTTGATGACGTCTCCGCTTCCCAACGATTGTGTGGCTGGAGCAGAAACGTAGTTTGCAACCTGCAGAAGTCAAGTCAAGTTTTCTTTACAACATGTATGAAGTACAACGGTGAAAGCCACCCTGGCAACAAAGCTGCAAGCATACAGCTTGACAAGGCCAGGGGGCCGCAACCAGGCAACAACAGCAGTGCACACATGCGCAATCTAAACAAATCTTTTTGTTATGGTAGTTCCACTAATGCAACATGTGGTCCTCTGGGCATAAGTACATCCAGCCATACTTTCATCTACTAGCAGTAGATGAAAGTATGGCTTTATCCAGCCCCTAAAAAGCAGCTGGATAATGCTGGATATAGTAACAAGAAGGACAGGCATGTGACCACTTATTAAAAACTGAAATGGCTATCAGCAACAAAAAGCCACTTATAATTTTACGTGGGGATACACTTCCCAATTCTTAATCTAGGTCAACACCTGCACTCAGTCACAATTTTTCTCGATAATTTATCATTCATAAATGCCAGATGAACATAACAAAAGGCCTAGACTATCGTTGTACAGAAGCGGAATATTTATGTCTCAAAAAAAAGTTTTGCTCTTTTCTTTTTTTTGCTTTATAAATAAAAGTCCACACAAGTGATCCACTAATAAACGTTGAAATATGACATCAGTGATACCATCAGTGATAATGAACAAAGCAGAATACGGGGAAATCGAAGCTCATGGTACTCTGCCACTCATTTTAAGACGCTATTTTGTAGGTCATACAATGGTATAATTACTAGACTGACTGATAGTCCTTATAGCCAGCCAATTTTGTCTGTGTCTGTAGGAGAAACAGCGATGGCTGTGGGCAGAGCTAACTTCTTTTTCTGAGGTTGTAACGGAGTATAGTAGTATCAATTATTAAATTTGCATCAATGACAACTATACTGCATCGAAATCTAAAAGTGATGCAAGGTGTCATCACCTTTAGCATCGTGAAGCTCACTATTGTGAAGCGGCTTACCATTTCGGAATCATCAGCGGAAACTGTGTAGATGCAAGAGATATCGTGGAACCCATGGCCCATAATGCCATCAGCTGTGTGGCCAAGGCCGAACGTGTGGCCTAGTTCATGTAGCACACCACCCAAGGTGCTCGAGTAGCATGATGAAAGTGTGCCCCTGAAAGGTAAAATGAAGATTAACAAGTTCAAATAAAATCAAACCAAATTTATTTCAACATATAACTGATGTTGAGGACCATGGACAAAAAGCCAGCAAGGCTTGATGTGGTCCATGGCCCCGTTTTACAGGCAGCAACAAAACAACAATGGAGGAACACAGCTGAACAAAAAATGTTGGATATCCGCATTAACAGTGAAACTATTGTAAGGATAACCATGACGAAATATTAGAAAAAGTGAAGCACATGACATACATAATGAGTGGTTTTTAGAGATACAGCTTATCATAAGTATATTACAGGAAACACCAGAATATTCGCAAAATATGCAACACCATATGTATAAATTTTTGGTTACATGTTAGTACTAAGTTTAGTACTAAAATTTAATTACATTTTAGTAATAACTTTAGGAAGGACATTTTTCTATTTGAATATTAAAAAAAAAAACATTATTTTTTTTTTACAATGGTGATGACGTAATGCTTTTCAATGTAAGCATTTGGGCTGGTCAGTGAGTCATCCTAAACTAAGCTTGCAGTGCAAGACTACACGTGGACAAAGAAGAAATGAAGACGCACTCAGCACTGTTCACACTTTCATCTCTTTTCACTGATTTCTTGGAATATCACGCACAAGGGCCTGTCACCTAATTCATTTGGCTCGGCTAGTCAGCACTCGCTTAATGAATCTATTATACTAGCAAACACACTACAGACTACACAGAACAACACAGGACAAACTGCTAGTGGTTGTCCTGTGTCATCCTGTGTAGTATATAGTGTGTGCGCCAGTATCGTGCTCTTATTAAGACTGTCAGTACCTACCTACCCAGAAGTTCTAACCGTTGCCAGTATCTGTCTTCACTTTTTCAAAGAAATTTGCATCCCCATCTCTCTCCCCTACTATCGCAGCACCAAACCTCCCTTTGCCCCTTCCTCCTTTCCGTTTCTTGTTCCCTCCTGTGGTGTCCTTAAAAAGTTATTCTTTAGGGACTCATTACAGTTTTTTATGTTTCGCTGTGCACAAGCTTACTCATTTCCTCTTCCTCCGTCATGGAGGGTCAGGGAGACTGAGCTAGGCATACAACATATGCTGCTAAGGGAACCAGTCCTTCTGTTGAAACAACTGTTCCAACAACATTCCTTGCTTCACGTTTTAATCACCACTACAGACAGCACCACACGAATGCATTTCTCTTAGTTTCCTTAGGACTCTCCACAATATGACTTCTTTACAAGCACATGGAACTTACATTCTATATACGTAAGCATTGAGTATCCATTTTATATCACTTTTCGTAGATATGCCATGCCAGCCAGAAAAGACACAATACGAGAGAAATTCTAAAATGTAGTGCAATGCTTAACCATGTGATCAGGTAAGCAATCTAGCTCCTTTTTTACTTTGCCAAGTCACTTTGTGTAAGATGTGGTGCACGCCTAATCATTGTCTGTTGCCACATTTGCTCAGCTGTAAATAGCATGCTGCCTTTTCAAGTAATAATAACGTTTTTTATATCCTGCTACGAAATTATCCTAATTCAATACGGATTGGCCCAATGCAAAAAACCTTCATACTGCATCACTTTCTTTTATCCAGGCATAAATGCATTATTTGTTTGCCATTTACAGCTAGCGTATTGATTTGATTTAGGAGCAGAAGCATTTGTCAGGACATATGGCCTTAAGCTTCTGACAAGAGAAATAAATTCATTCATTCATATATCGGGCACCGACCATGCAATGTGGTATACAAAGCAACCGTGACATTCCCAAAGCAAAGCGAGATTTTCATAACTCAGTTCCATAATGACTGCAATGCAGGAAAACTGGAATTCGTTCACCTGTAGTTGCTGTCGTCCATAAAATGCAGGCGATCCACCTGTCTTGTGTCGTACAACCTCCAAGAAAGCTCGTCGACGTTCTGAGCCCAAGTGTAGAGGCAACCCGTTCCGCACAAAGCCAGTCCTCCGGCACCGACCATAGCGTGACCCGTTACTCGCTTCATAACCTCGCTGTGCATCGTCGGCCTGACTCCGTCACCCTGATAACGCGTCCAGGACAGAAATGCCACAAACTTGCAGCGATCCCCGTCTCTCAGTTCTGAACTCATCAGCTCGGTTGCTATGCGGTTCCAGATGTCCTCGCTCGTCATCGCACGGGCCTCGATGTAGCGAAGCTTGCTTTCGAAGACGTGAACCATGGGCCCTCCACCTTCCGTACACTCCAGACAAAACGACTTTTGACAGACGCCGCCTGCTGCTAGCGTTTCGGCCATTACCATCTGTAGAATTTGCATTCCCAAGCCGATACGATTGCAAGCGCTCTCGATTGAACAGTCTTCCTCCTCGGGCCCTTGAAAGTGACCGTCCTGTGGTGCATCAAGGCATGTAACGTAGACGAGCCGGATGTAGTTGCACTGATGGTGAAGCACTGGCTGAAAGAACAAGGTAAATGTTTCACGGGCTCCATCGTGCCTCAGGACAATGTCATTTCTCCCGCATACAAGCCGAACGAATCACTTTGAATGCTCCACTCGCTGTCGGCCACGAAGTGAAGTGGTTGGGGCATGTGCCGGACAGGTTTGCCACGGACACCGAGGCCACAGAGCTGCCAGTGCTGCACACACCACACAGTAGCACCAATGGGTAATGGAGGACACCACCGGGCTTGTGATTTGTAACCCTAAATGCCATTTTCGAAAGTAGCGGCGTTAGAGGTAGCCGCAACCACAGCTACCTGCACCTACGGCGGTGCTAGACAAATGAAATCGAGCAAATAATTGAAAGGTGAGAAAGCCTAATTTTGTTTATTTAGCCTATCTATGTATTGTCTCTGCGACGTAGTGAAATGGTCAACAGCATCGGCTGTCATGAGATGCAGCAGGAACTCTTGGCTTCCTCTTTCTTTGCAACAGCAGCAATGTAACTCTGCTCGAATTTCTTGGCCATCCATTCAGGAACGGGTGCGTTCCAGTCTTCGGGAGGCTTGGACCTCAGCTGCCAGACGTCGTTGTCTCGACTGGCCTTTAGGCGGTCGTGCTTCCTCTTCTCCTCACTCTTCACCACAGCATTCTGTTCACCGAGAAGAATGAAAGTCGAGATGGTACCAGAGACGAGAATGCGATAGTTAAAAACATCACCGATGGTAAGGTTTAGAGCTCCCCATAGACAGAAACGTCATTTGTGCAACATGCCTGCCAAGGCAACCCACTAGCTGTAATAATTTACTGCAGTTTGCCAAGGTGTCAACATGATACCATTCTGTGGTAAATTTATTAATTGTAGAATCATTTATAAAAAAGAAATCAAATTAGTAAATGCCAATAAATGTCTCAATAACATGGCGTGCTACATATTCAAAGATGTTCATAGTATCTTATTTATGAATGATACAAAATATTTTCATTTCACATATTAACCATTGAAATTCCATTTTATGCAACTGATATTGTTCAACACCCTTTAACAATATCGCTGCGTCCCAGAAAGAGTTTAAAATTAATTGTATTATATAAGAAAGCCTATAATAATTTTCAAACACTAGTTACTTCACGATAAATTACCCGGAATTTTTAAAAGGGTGTGATAAGTCGCGTGCTAAAATTTTCACAATTTTCTAAACTGTTTGGTCACTCATGCGGCATTTTTCACTTACTCCAAGACGTTTATTTGAATGTAGGGGCCCATCATCAAGCACCATGTGGCAATACCGAGCGCACTTTGCTAAGCAGCTAACTTAATTCTAGCTTGTGAAATCGACGCAACCGGAAATAATTATAGTGAAGTCGCTCATTCAAACAAGGCCAACACACTTACAAGCGCATCGACGTCCTTGCTTTTTCTCCAGAGGAGGCAGTTATCGAAGTCCTTTGCGCCACTGACTGCAGTCTAGCGTGGTTCCATCGATGAAGTACTGGTGAAAGCGTCCCCTAATGCCTTCAGGAAAAGAAATCGCGCAAACATTCAACGCACGTATACTAAAATAAAATAAAATCCTGAAAGCCAGTGTGCCAAAATGAACATACTTTTGCAGTCCGAAAGCTCTTCGTTGTACCACTCGCATGGTCTTACCTGCGAAGGAAACAGAAATGGTGATACCGCTGAGTATTCTATGAATGGCAGTATCATGAAATGGGTGCGGTGCACACAAACAAGCATTTACGTCCCTCAGTTGAATAAACGATCGCTTTTACGACTCTATCAAAGTTTACAAAGCGAGGAGAGGCCCAAATCAAACTACAGAGCGCATCGCCCATTTCACACCGATGGTCAGGGCATATCTTTCATACCCCCAGGGCCAGGGGCTAGGTTGTTGCAATCAATGGAACGTGCTTCGCGAGCGGTCAGTGAGGTCGCGTAGCGAGACACCGGCACTTGCGGGTCTTGCGCAGAGATTACCGCTTTCGGATAAAAAGAACGCATTTCCGCAGCTTTAAGCGCAGTCCGACGTGACGTCCTACTCACCATCCAAGCGTTACGGGGGATACCTTCGACATTTTCCGGTGTTACAGTAGCGGTTTCGGAACGCAAAGATGCCGACACCGCCGCCATGTTACAGTAGCGCAGCGCCAACTGATCTCGCAGAAACAGAAGACAACAATTTTGCTAAGTAACTATTTTGTTCTGACTGCTTAAAATTATCAAATATTTTCTTATTACAAGATGCAAAATTCTTATTATCGAAACGCATGTATAATTTAATTGTGTTTGTAGTTTCGGTTTTGCAGGCCCTTGTTTCGGTTTTGTGCGCATTCAAATTTCGCGTTTGCGTGAACCATATTGTCGTCTTTGCCATTATGCGATTCTTTTTTGTCCGTGTACATTCGCCTCCAGTACGTCAGAACAACGTTTATCTTAGCCAGCAACGTATCTCACGCAAGCTGTTTCATGGTCACGGCACCATGCACGTGCATTTCACCTTCACGATCCTCATTATGAAAATGACAAGGATGCCAGGGTGAACGCGCGCAGCTGGAGTAAAAACGGACTGTCACTCGATCAAATCATGAAGAAGCAGAAATTCTATCGTTGTGCGTGTTACCTGAGCAGCGACATCCCAGTCCCGGAATTGGACATGAAGATCAATTACGTCGGAAGGCACGCCTTCGTGCGGCAGTTCGGTGAGGTACGTTCTTTTAGGGCGTTCGACTGACAGTTAAGTAGAAAAGAAGCTCAACCTTGTTGCACTACAAACAAGAGGCAACGAGCTGGCTTAAATCTCGACCTTAAATAGCGCAGTTCTCCACAAGTAATGCAGTTGCAGTTTCCCTCCGCAACTGCACTAGCTACAGCTTGCTTGATGCTGTGTGGGCGTTCTACTAATCTGAACGGGCCGCTTCTGAGTGCAAAGACGGCACTCTTGGACAATCACTTTTGGGCATGCGTTTGCGAGATTTTGTCTGACATGCGATGTGTTCTGCGGCCTAGAGCGTCCTTTGATGGTCGTGTGCGCTGTGCTAAGACACTGCACCAAGGTTGTACGCGTGAGGGTGCTGGCAACTAGCAATGTTTAGCGGTGTCACTTTCTATTAATTCGGCGCGTTTAAAGAGCGTGGTTTTCTTTTCTGGCAAATCATTTTTTTTTTTTTTCAGTTCAGGGAACGCTAGCGCCCTCTTTTGTAAGGTGACGAAACAGCTTCGAATGTCAATTGGCGGGAAATTTGAGCACGAGCCCTTACTATGCAGTGCACCATGCCTTGCCGCACCTGTATGTTGTTATGGTGCTTATACCTTTAGAACGCCCCCCCCCCCCCCCCCTATAGGCAACGCAATATCTGTAAAGTAAGTATGGGAAATTAATGAACTAGTGGAAGAACAGCTTGACGTCAACGTGAAGCGTGCGAGTTAAATGGAAATACCCCTGGGCAGATATGACCCAAACACCCTGTATTACAAATACCATTGCTGCATGCCATGCATCACTATCGTGTATTCCGTGATATCACCTGCACAGTATATGAAAGTGTACACCTTCTGAGGGATGTAATGCTAACAAAATACGTGCTATTTCTATAGTGTTTATTCATGCCTGTGTTCTTAAATAAATACGTCTATCCCCCCTCCCCCTCCCTTTTTTTATTGGCTCTAACAGGCATTGAACAGGTACGGATACACCTCGCAAGAACAGCAGGAAGCCATCATCAAGCGGGTAAGAGTCATGGGATTTTTTTCAACTCGAGCAGTTGAAGGTTGTGCATGGCGTATGTAGTATGCATAGGAGGCTTGTGGGAATATATAACGAATGTTTGAACGAAGGATCTGGAAAATAAGTTTTTCCGGAACTTCCTACTTTCTGCTGTTCTGAGGAAATGTGCGCCGATTAACATTCACGTTGAAACTGAGATATACTGTATTTTCTAGCATATAAGCCGCATTGCATATAACGAGTACCTTTAACTTTAGCCCTACATAAAGAAAAAACAATATGCACATAACCTCTGCATATAACACGCGCCCCCACTTTTTAAGCCCATTTTCCCGTTTTTTGGTGCGGGTCATAGGCGAGAAAACACCATGTGTTTGCACCATAATTATTGTTTTTCAAGAAAATGCGGTGGTAACAGCATAACATTTTGTCGCTCACTTTAAGAACTATTTTTCAGTGAATGTGGCATAATTGTGGTAGATTTCGCTAATCATCTTTTTAATTAGTGACTATATTAACAGTCATGTTATAGATGAGAAAGTAAATCCATGATCTGTATGCAAAGCGTGACATCTGCCAATGGTAGCCATTAAGCACGCTGCAATTATACCACATTCACTGAAAAATAGTTCTTAAAACGAGCAGGCAAATGTTATGCTGTTCCCATAGCATTTTCTTGAAGAACGATAATTATGGTGCAAATATACCGTGTTTTCTCGCATATGACCCATACCAGAAAACGGGAAAATGTGCTTAAAAAGTGGAGGTACGTGTTATGTGCTGAGGCTATGTGCATATTGTTATTTCTTTATATAGAGCTAAGGTTAAAGGTGCTCGTTATATGCAAGGGCGGGTTATATGGGAGAGGATACGGTATATCTCAGTTTGAACATGAATGTTAATCGGCGCATATTTCCTCAGAACAGCAGAAATGAGGAAGTTCTGGAAAAACTTCTTTTCCAGATCCTTCGTTCAAACATTTCTAATATAACATTTTATATGTACAGCATTTTCTTCTAAATAAATAAATAAATATAATATTTATAAATAAATAAATAAATAAATAAATAAATAAATAAATAAATAAATAAATAAATAATAAATAAACATTGGCATGCAGCCGCCGTGAGCAGTTTGCTGTGGGAAATTGGTATATTAATGGATTGGAAGGAGGAACACAGCGCACCAGATTTTAGAAAGCAATACGTCTCTGTGTGATGTATTTTCGTGCTGAGATTGTTCGTTATAATATGCTTTGAAAGAAAAAAAAACACGTCACATGAATGGAGGTGCCGGGGTTCGAACCCGGGGCCTCTCACATGCGAAGCGAGCGCTCTACCACTGAGCTACACCCCCTGGACGAATGCATGCCACATTGTAAAGGTAGTTATCCGAGTGAACCTTAATTGTAAAGTGGATGAAAAAAAGAGTGCACATAGATGGATCTCGAGGCCCCAGGGTTCGAACCCACAGCCTCACATGCGAAACGAGCGCTCTGCTACCGAGCTACATCGCCTTTTTTTTTTGTCTTTATTGAAGTGAGCTACACCCCCAGGACGTATGCATGGTGCGTCGTAAAGGCATTCATGCGGGTAAACCTAGTAAAAAAAAAAGTGAGAGAAAGAGAAAAAAAAGTGCCCATCGATGGAGGTGCCGGGGTTCGAACCCGGGGCCTCTCACATGCGAAGCGAGCGCTCTACCACTGAGCTACACCCCCGGACGTCTGCAGATTGAGCCAATGGTGAAGCAATTGCTTGGGTGGTGCATAGATTGGCAATGTACACCGAAACAAAGGTTAATATAAAGGCAAGAACGAGTGAAAAAGGTACCGAAACGCGACCTCAAACGAGAGTTATCCCGCCATGATCGCGGGTCGGTCTCATCCCTAGCTAGGGAGCGTTCTAGGGATAATCGGAATTATTGTGTGGGCGAGTGCTAGTACACTCTACGTGTGCCTTGCATGAGAGGGGAGAGAGAGAGAGAGAGAGAAAGATAAACTGGGAAACGCGTTATTGCAGGGTGAAATGAGCCTTCGAAAATGCACGTAAATGCGTCGCCGCTGCTTGTATTTACACAAACAGTACGTGCTTGAACACGACACGTTTCGACAGGCGGGATGCGTGGATCAATTCCTGAAGAGGGTGAGGGCGAACAGACGCGCCGGACAGGTTTTTCTTCTTCGTCTTCTTAGTTGGGGCGGCGGCTTTTGCAAGTGAAGGTCGTAATGCCGTGTAGGAAAAGAAGAATCGTCCTGCCGACGACTCTCGGATGCTGCCGCCGCGTGCCGGTGGACTCTGTGGCTTCGTTCGCAGAGCGTGTCCGATTAGAAAGCAGCAGAAGGCTCGTCAACAATTTCTTGCCTCCGGTAACGTGCTAGACGCACGCGCATAAGGGTTTTTCCTCTCTCTCTGTCTAGAATCGCACGTCACCGGCAGGTCCACATTGTTGTGCAGATAAAAATTATTATTATTATTTGCTCGATGACGAAGAGTATGTTAGGTTTTTCTTTTAGGAACAGTGCATATACAACGCTTATTTTTATTATTTTTTCAGCTTCATCAGAGTATAATTAGAGTATAATGATGTTAATTAACTTACATATAATATAATATTAAGTGATACGGACAATTGAAATTAATTGCGTGGTCGATGAAAAGAATTCAACCACATGCTTGTGGGAGCCGAAGGATATACACCTATCCACAATCGAGCCCGGTGATATATCGAATCTGAAGGGGACCATAAAAAAGTTCTATATATAGGTAATTAGATATATCAAATATTTTCTATATAGAAATACAGTCGAGGGGATTTTACAACTGTGCATAGGCGTGCGCACGGGGGGGGGGGGGGGCGGCGCCCCATAGACACCTAAGAGGGGGGCGGGCTTCGCCCCCCCCCCCCTCTTGTTGGGGAACCCTGCGCGCGCTTATGCAACTCGCAAGACTATATATATATATATTATATATATATATATATATATATATATATATATATATAGTCTTGCGAGTGTTATCCAGCACCTCACGATCGTCACGTATGCGTATCCCGGGCGGATGCGCATGCATCGATCGTGGGCGTGAGTCAAGAAAAAAGGGACACTGTAAACTTTGTGTGCGACTATTGTTTGATCACCAGCGACAACGGAAAAACGTCCGTGAGGTGCACTTCTGGTGGCGCTGCAGGTTACGGGGACAGCTATATCGGTGATGCTATGTGTCGTTTACACTCAAACACAATTAGCGAGCTATTATCGCGGAGATGCGCCCGTTCACACGTGTATCCGTGCCGTTTGATCAAACAGCCAGTGTTTTTGAATGGATCGTAATGGGGTTCTCGAAGGTAAATATCTTTATAAAAGTTATCAATCTGTTTGTGTTTCAGCATATATGCACACTGACGGCTCCCGTTGCCTCCAGTTTACATATACACTAGTTCAAAAAGGAATAAGCAATATTACGCGAGTTTTTTCTTTCTTTTTTTCTCTCTCATACCCCAATAATAGCATCGTTTGAATGGATGCCAGAGCGCCACATTTCGCTTATCTGAAACTTAGAACATCGCATCAGCTGTCGTGTCTTATATAGTGAATTCAACGCGGTGGTGTGCTGCATCGCATTCGTGTATATAAACTATATAGAGAGGGACAACTGCACATTAATCGTGTATATATATATATATATCACACAGGTGGAGACGACGGTGTTCTCCCGGATGAACGATGTGAAAGAAGCGCAGCACAGCAGGGAACAAGACGACCTGAACATGTGCTACATACCCTTCGACGAGGAAGTGTACAAGTTCAAGGTGATGTGTGTTCCGGTGTCAGAACAGCCCCGCGAAATTTTCTGAGCGCTGAATTATCGCCCCCCCCCCTCCTTTTCATTCGTATTTTTATGTAGATATTACAATGAGCGAAACAACTGACACTTCGCCTTTTTTCTTTAAAGCACAAAAATGACTAAGATAGTGTCTGGGCGTAAGCTTTCTTTCTTTGTAGTATTTTTTTTACCGGTGGCGTATAACACCGCCCGAAGAAATACCTGTGTCATGCGTTATCAGTAGCACGTATTTAAACAATTTCTCAGCGCTTTATATCTATAGCTGAGAGTGATTCGCTAGCCTTGCAGTCCCAGTGTATTACGCCTTTGCTTTTGTTGTCACTTTGCAGGGGCGTAGCCAGGGGGGGGGGGGTTGGGGGGGTTCAAACCCCCGCCCCCCCGAAATTTTTCAATTTTGCTTGCGCATATATACACGCGCACATACAAACGCACGAACGAACATACATAAAGTATGGTTGAACCCCCCCCCCCGAAAAAAATTTCTGGCTACGCCCCTGTCAGTTTGTCACTTAAATTTTTTGCGGTCATTAATAATGTATAATGTAATGATGTTTTTGTACCCTTTGCAACGCAAATTAGTTTATCTTTGCTTTGTATGTATATATTTTTCTAGTTTAATCCCCGTCTTGAAGTTTGTTACCTATAGTTACTCACGGTATTCGTTACTACTATAACTGTATAATACTATATTAGCCGCACCTCTTTTATTAAACAGTGCCGTCATTTTCTTTGTAAGCCTTATCCGATTATATTACTTTTCACACTCTTGTGGTAATCCCAGTTGGGATGTACAGTGTAAACAAAATAAATGTAAGCACTAGACGTAGCAAAGGGTGGGATTGTCGTGATGAATTGAACATACACGAGATATAAGTTATAGGTCGCTCCGTATGTGTAAGTACAAAGCAAGGCATTTATTGACCGCTGGTTGTCCCATATTAGTTGTGATGGCTTTGTCCTCGTGGTCATCTGCGCATTCGTCAAATGAATAAATTAGCATTGCCGGCCGCATCAGTCACCAACGTTTCTGTGCAAACATATATTTACATGCAGGTATCTATATTTCAACTTGTGGTGGCATCGCATGGAATTCAAAATGAAGCTCGCGCTAAGTGCGATGGAAGGAAACTGATGAGACGATAGCACAGATGAGAGATTACACTGAGCAGCTCAATACTTCTTTTGACATTCGCAAAATAAACGCGAACGCCGTGAAACTCCAGATGAGAATCAGTGAAATAAGCCCTTCTGTGCACCAGTAAATTAAATTTAATGCCGGAGTTTTACGTGCACGAACCAGATTATGATTGTGAGGCACGTGGTATAGCGACTTTGAACGCCCGTTAGGTCCTCTAATCTGCACCCAAACCTAAATACAGGGGCGTTTTTTTTTTTCTTCTACTTCTTCTAGGTCCCCATCTAAACGCATCTGCCGTGGCTGGGAATTGAACCCACGCCATATAGTGCTTATAG
The DNA here is from genome assembly GCF_013339695.2 of Rhipicephalus sanguineus. Taxonomy (NCBI): domain Eukaryota; kingdom Metazoa; phylum Arthropoda; class Arachnida; order Ixodida; family Ixodidae; genus Rhipicephalus; species Rhipicephalus sanguineus. The sequence goes on from NC_051179.1 coordinate 64,860,159, forward strand.
GTCGATCGAGGTCGTAGGCTATACACAAACCAAGTACTTTTACGTCCGCATGTGTCTAGCATCACTGCTGAATGGCGTCGGAAGGCTTCAGTTTCATCAGCGCGTGTTTGGTCTGTAGACATCGTCGATAGTGTCACGTGTTCCTTCCTGCCTCAGGAGTCATGCCTCGACCCGGAGTTCGTGGAAGTGGCCAAGACGGTCGACTCGCCAGAGTCGTTGCCGCCTTCCTGGATTATTTCGAAAGGTTAGAACCGGTACCCTTTTGTCTACTGCGTGATTTTACATGCCAGCTTTATTAGTACATTTTTTTTTGTATTCATTACGTTTAAAGAGCGAAACATGGTATAAAGTCACCACTCAGGATTAATCTTGACTGTATCTGGGGCTCCTAGAGTGTATACACTGTATTAAAGCATCCCATGATAAGTACGGGTTTTATTTATTTATTTATTTATTTATTTATTTATTTATTTATTTATTTATTTATTTATTTATTTATTTATTTATTTATTTATTTATTTATTTATTTATTTATACATCATATACCTCAAATATTGGGCTGCGACTTCCGTAATCAAAACCAGCTCAATTTAAATCATTTGTTAAATTATGGCATAGTCTGAGGAGTTTGCACAGAAGTAGATATAACCAGTGACCCCAGTGACTTTTCTACTATGGTTATCAGTGCATAGTGGGCATACATACATACATACATACATACATACATACATACATACATACATACATACATACATACATACATACATACATACATACATACATACATACATACATACATACATACATACATACATACATACATACATACATACATACATACATACATACATACATTATATCGCATACCGAGGGGGGGGGGTGAACGGACAAGCACTGCTTCGAATTCCTCAATGTACGAATACCAACTCTCCCAACTTTCGCTACTTCTGAACTATTACACTTCGTTAAAAAACGAAAAAGAAATTGATTCGATAATCGAAGCTTATTTAAAATTCTCGCATAATCGCATCTCATTTGGAAATTTTCCTGTTCAAACACTTCTCACGGACCTGTTTAGCTCGTTACCGAAGAAAGCGGTCGCGTGAGTTAGCATTTAATTACCTGGGCACTGCATTTTGACGTTCTGTGGCGCGCGCATGCGCAGAGAAAGAGGTCTACCGGATCCCGCTGTTCACGCGAGAGTTCGCCGAGAAGCTTCTGTACGAGCTGGATCACTTCGAAAGCTCCGAGATGCCCAAGATCAGGCCCAACGTCATCAACAATTACGCGGTGAGAACAAGGGCCACGCTATGTTTTTAACAGGTTTTTAACAGGTTTGTAACAGGTTTTTAACAGGTTTTAACACGCTATGTTTTAACAGGTTTAACAGGTTTTAAATGCGAATGCATTTCTTAGTCGGGCTATGTAAGGCATCCGGCGTTGTCCGCGCGCCGGCAGGTGTTATCTCTCCGCTCTCACTCCCTCTCCTATAGCAACAGCTGCGGGCGCGCGCGCTTATCCTCTCCCCTAGCAACTGGAGCATGTGGTGCCAGAGAGTATAGGAGAGGGTAGGTGCAGTGCTTCGCCGCTCCTTCTCTCGCCATTCGCTCTCTCTCCTCCCTGCGCCTCACTCTTCCGTCCGCTCGCGCCTCACTCTCGACCGTTCGCTGGCTGGGCGCCTCTCAAGAACATCCGGAAATGTGTGCTCGAGACGCCGCTGTGAAACGCCAACGGCGACCACAAGGCTGAGATTATGGCCGTCAAGGTACAATGACAACACAAACAGGTGCTGATGAATGTGTAAATAAATGGTTACGGTACAAATCCTCGTCTCGTCATTAATTTACGCTATTAAATTACTACGCCGTGTACTCTCGGCGCAAGAAATGCATTCGCACTTTCCTCACGATTCCCTTCGGGGAGGTGGGGCATTTTTTTAAAATTTAGTTCAGTGGGTAAGCGCCTCAGAAATGGTAAATTTGAGTTCTAAGGATATAAAAATGTGGAGGAACATTTGTGCGAGATGAAGAAATTGGTCATCAACCCGATTGTGCATGACTGCGAATCCGCACGAAGTTGCGAAGAAAAACCGATAGGGGCTTCTCACAGAAGGAGAGCTTCGCAGTTGAGGAAGAATTCGTCCCGGTTCAGGGATCGAACCTTGAACCAACGCATTTCACGGGTGGTACTGCCTTATGGGAGTTACGTCAGGACGCTCTAAATCCTGGTCATCTCATAGATGCCGGAGCGATCTACCAAAAAAGGCTGTACGACCGGGGTTTCGTTTTTTTTCCCTCACCTCTGACGCTTTCTTTCGGAGATGCCCGTATGGTTTTCCTTGTTAGTAAATATTAATATCGTGTGGGTGACAAATTGTTCCATGCCAAAGGCCTAATTAGTTTATTCTACGTCATAAAACTTCAGCATCGCGCAGTTTAAGACCTTTTACCATGGAAGCTCACCAACTCGCCCAACTTGCGTGTCTTCTTGAGTTTAAGAAAAGTTCTACGTCATAAAACTTCAGCATCGCGCAGTATAAGACCTTTTACCATGGAAGCTCACCAACTCGCCCAACTTGCGTGTCTTCTTGAGTTTAAGAAAAGATGGAGGCTATAGAAGTGATGAGTGCTCGCCGCACGAAAATGGGACAGAAAGCCAACGTTTCGAAAAGGGGACTTGTCTTCATCTGGGCAGCAACTGCTTTCATTAGTAACGTTTTCATGTATGCCTAGCTCCCTCCTCTACACTCTCTATGAGGGAGGAGGGTATGGAGTACGCAGAGATAGCCCACTTTAGTCTGAGCCCTTGGAAACCGAATGAATAAAGGTCGTAGTGATAGTACGACAAAGTAGATGGGGACGGCAAGAACATATTGCGACTATTACGGGAAACGTGGTGTCACGTGAACAACACGGGTTTATACGAATGAAATGTTGATATGTGGGACCTTGCTTTTACGCTGTGGGAATGTGGGAATTGCGCTGAATCGCCCCACCTGTGGCAAACTGAACGGCCTAAAGCTACCCAAGTTAATTCGTTTTATCCATTTATTTATTTTTTGAGTGATACACCGCGCACTGACAAGCAGCCTGCGCGCGCAGACAGTTCTGAGCGAGGTGGGCTTCGACGAGCAGTTCGTGACGCCGCTGCGCGACCAGTACCTGTCTCCCCTTGTGCCGAGCCCTGTTCCCTCACTGGACGGGCGCTCGCTTCGACTCGCACAACGCCTTCACCGTGCGCGGCGAGCCCGGCAAGTGACAGCGGCCTCGAGTTCCACTACGACAACGCCGAGGTGACAGCAAGCACTCCGCCTTTTTTTTTGTTTTTTTCCGCGGAGGTACGGCGCAAGTCTCGTTCCCCTAGCGGAAAAGGCGAGCGTGCAGGCGCGTGAAACCTTCCACCTACCGCGTTGTAGCTTGCACTTTTTTATGTGACCTTTGTCTTTGAGCTTCCTGCATATATGTTCTTTTCGATCGAATGTCGTGAACGAAAAACTAGTCCGTAGCTATATGTCTCTCAATATTTACGTGTTCAGTTATTTGTCGGCAGCTGCGTACCTGCGAATCCTTCAGTGCGTGTACGTGACAAAGTTTGGACAAGCATGTCATAAGGCGCCGGTTGTATACCTGTACCCCTGATACGTAAGCCAAACACTTACAAAATCAACATCATTATGCGATTTGACTGTGGCATCTTTTGCGGCAGTGAACGCGCTATACATCTTTTCAACTAAGGCTCCCTGGGCACCGCCATAATCCCCCCTGCGCTGTGGTAAATATGCGAGACCCACAGAAATGCACTGCCGAGGCAGCACCGTCAGCGCGTGCCAGCCTTTGTTCTCCCTCCCGTGTGACAGTTCAGAAAGGATGTGCTCCCTTTCTCCACAGAATGCGCTCGCAAGGCGTGAGATCTGAGAAACTGAGAGTAGACGAGGGGTTGGTGGGGTGCAGGTGACGTTGAACGTGTGCCTGGGTCGGCGTGGCTTCAGCGGGGGCGAGCTGTACTTCAGCGACATGCGCGAGGAACCGCTGGACCAGTGCTCGAGCACTCTGCTGCAGAGGCAGCTGCCCTGCCACGCGTTCCTGCACCGCGGCCAGCAGCTGAGGGGCGCCCTGTCCACGCTGAGCGGCGAGCACGTCAACCTGGTCGTGTGGCTGCGCTCGTCGGAGATGCGCAACAGGCGCTGTCCACTCTGCGACCACGTCCCCACCCTGGTGGCCGCCGGTGAAGGATACGGAGACGGATTCACCGCCCGGTGAGATTGTCACTCACTCACTCACTCACTCACTCACTCACTCACTCACTCACTCACTCACTCACTCACTCACTCACTCACTCACTCACTCACTCACTCACTCACTCACTCACTCACTCACTCACTCACTCACTCACTCACTCACTCACTCACTCACTCACACACTCACTCACTCACTCACTCACTCACTCAAATAATTTACAACTGTTCGGTCAAGTTAGACAGTCGATACTAAACGGCTAACCTGTAATGTCATCATCTGTGTGCGCACGTGAGGCCATGGAACATTTTGCATTACAAGTAAATGTCTTCCCTCTTCAGCGTCTCATGCTAATAAACAGTTATAGAATAGCGTACACAAAGCTTGGCGTCGTCACTGCGCATGCGTCATACGCTAACCTCTAGGGTACGCACGTTAGAATATAGCTGTACGTATACCCAAGCAACGTACGCTAACGCCTGAGAACCACATTCTAAAACTGTCTAATAAATAAAGGGAGGTTTGTGGGAACGTAGGCATCAGCGCACGCAGGCATGCCATATTTTGTAGAGGGATCATGCATGTAGGGTTAAAGAAGTGTTTGCTTATGAGTCGGGATTATGAGACACTATACCACTGAAGTTTTCGATGTAAAAGCGTTTCTCAAATATGGCGTCAGTGTCATAAGCGTATGCGTACCCTTTCTCCCGTAACAGCCCGCCGTACGCGATGCGAGCGAAACTTGTGCACGCGTGACAGACTTTGGGGACGCATTCCAAACGTGCACAGTCGTACGGGACGCGCCTAATTGTACTCGATGTATTCGGCGTGCACGGACAGATTGCTGGCTTTCTGATACACGCATATTACACGTGCATGACGTAAAGGAGCCTGGAGTAAGCGATATGTCGCGCTTTATTTTCTCTCTTTCCAGTTCCCCGTCGCAGGAGTCGGCTGTGCTGAAGTTCCCAAAGTTTCCTTTGCATCGGCTGACGTCTTCCAGCGAGCGGATGCAACCTATCGACGCGCAAGCCCAGTAAAGAACCTGCCTGCCTAAGAGCATGCGTCTACTTATGTTGTGTGCATATGTGCGCACAAGGAGCTGGGGAGCAAGAGCGCACCCAATTACCATTCGAAAGGATTGGCCATGGGATCGGGTGGGGGTAGGTATTTAGCTGCAAATTACCAGCGAATAAACACAAAGCAGATCAGGACGTCACAAGCGTTAGCCCTGTCCCGTTGTATTTCTTGTCCATCGTAAATATAGCTAATGGACATATGATGTTTACATGGGTGTTCTGTGCCAATATCAACTACGGGGGATTGGCCAGAAAATGGGTGGATTATGCCGATATATACTAAAGCAGGGGTATCAAACAAGTGGCCCGGCCCGCATATGACTGTCTTCGTTCCATATATATAGTTTAACAGCAAAGCTGTTTAGCAAATCTTTCCTTGCTAGTCGATACACAAAGTATCATCATCATAAACGGGTACGTGCCACAGAAATTTAGTAAATCCCACTACTCACTACTGCCTGCAGGGTCCATTAAAACAGAAGGAGGCAACAGTTCAGCCCAACAAATGGCTGCGAAGAAACGGGTATGTGCTACAGAAATTGGGCAAATACCACTGCTAACCACTGGTCCACTAAAAATGCATCCAGCGGCCGTGGCTCAACAAATGGCTGCATGCGAAGCGACGGCGGCGAGCCGAAGACCCCGAGTACGTATAGAACGAGAGAATACTAGCTAATACTAACGGGAAAGGCAACGGCGGCTGCAAGAAGACCCCCGAAGCGATGGAAGGCCTACGCCGACGACGACGTTCTCGTAGATACACTCGGTTTCAGCGCGAGTTTGTCTCTGGAGTTTGGACAACAGTGTCGTGTCTGTGACTGTCTGTGGTTTAAGTTTAACCTCTCTGCGCTGAGAACCAAGGTAGAAACAACCTATAGCATCACCTGGCCAGAGCCTAGCAACAACCTAGAACCAGCATCACCTAGCTAAGGCTTAGAATAAACAACCTATAGGAGCAACCAGATACGACTTCGGAGTCGTCCAGTTTCGCCGTTTCAAGCCTTGCTCGGCACGCTTCGCCAGTTTTTCAAAATTTCTTTATGTTCATCAGCGAAGACGCCACCGGAATTACCTCAAGCTTAAACATCTCCGCTGTTAAAAGCCGTTGGTTACCGGTTCGAGTTAATAGTTCTATTTGATACGTACGATAACGGATCATACGTTTACGTAGGGCCAATTAAGTGTCAGAATAATTAATGAAAGAACTGAATCAGTTCACTGAAAGAAGACGGTTTTCTTGTAAGAAGCTGATTTCGTTGCGGCACCTGGCAGAGCCACGCGCGCAGCTTCCCAACCACGCGCTTCTTTTTACGTAGGCCTCCGAGATTCGCTTCGGCAGCGCGCGAAACGTAAAGTTAACCAAAGGAGTACACTAGCGCGCACGAACGCCGACGTGCGAGTGCCACTACCAACACCGAAGTGAAGGATTAAAATCTCCTCCAGATTTTCTTCTAACAGCGCAGCTGTTTTAGCTCGGAGAAACTAGAAAGAGTGAGAAAGAAAGATATATAGAAAAAGAAAGAGAGGGAATAGCGAGAAAAAAAAACAGAAGAAAGACAGAAAGAAAGAGAAGGGATAGAAACAGACACAAAAAGAGAAATACAGAAAGAGAAAATCAGAGACAGAAACAGATATAAAGAAAGAGGAAGCGAGAAATGGAGAGAAAGAGAGGCAATTGCAAGAGAAAGAAAGAGAGAACGAAAAGAGAAAGTAGTAGATAAAGAGAGAAATAAAATAGAAATAAACAGAGTCCAGAATAGATAGAAAGGACAGAGATATGAGACAAAGAGGAAGAGAGGAAGAAAAAAAGAAAAATAAAGAGAAACAAGGCCCAGCTCCGCACTTCCTTCAGGCTTGGCGCCACTAGTGACGACCTGCCTTAATTTTTTCTTCTTTTTTTTTTTGCTGCCTGCTCTTTCAGAGTTTATTGTCGAAGAGCATGCTCCTGGCGGAGACGGATCCGCTGACTGAGACGGTGGGCCCCACCGTGGCTGCGACCGTGGTGTTGACGACCGCGAGCACCTCGTCGCCCATCATGATGTCGCCGACCGAGTTGAGGATGCCCAGGTAGAGGAAGCACGAGATCACTTTCATCAGCAGACCCGGCAGTATCTGCGACGATGTCCCCACGTAAATCGGCAAAGATACGTGCAGAAAGCCACTTGTGTGCCACTATACGCTGCCGAGCAGTGACAAAGGAGTGAAGCTGCGCAGAACTGAACACTCTACTTACAGAGTGTAAGCTATATGTATTTGCGATGGACTGCAGAGTATAAGGACTGCTACACATCACATTTATTTAACTCAATATCTTTAAATCGATCTTCATATGCCCTTTGACACGGTGCTTCATATCTCACTTTTCATTGAAGAGGCACGACTTACCTAAATTCACGAAATTAAATTTAATTACTCTTAAATTACTAGGATGTAAAATTAGTAAAGCGTACTATGTACGCAAATAAGTCGCCAGCCAACATTTCTGAATTACTTTCACGTTGGATTCTGCAGCGCCATACAAAGTAATGCAAATTTCGCCGATTTACAGACAAATGGCATAATAATGGCGGAAGGAACATTTTCATAGTTGTAAAGCTAGCTTTCGTGCAATGCAGTTAGCCCAACTAATGGCGGCTGGTCACTTACAGCAAAACAGCGTGTTCAAGCGCAGTTAGCTGCTTGCGCTATGCCGGGGAAAACATATACTCAGCTCTCTTGATATAAACACGCATAATAGACAAGCCCCAGCACGTGCAACTTGGACCTCCTCTCAGTGGCGAATCCAGAGGGGGGGGGGGGCTGTGTGGACCCCCCCCCCCCCTTTCTCCCTTTAGTGCCTGTCGTCCACCTCCTCTGTGTGGTTGCTTCGGCTACACTGCCCAAAAGGGGGGACGAGAATATCGTCCCCGCCCTCTGTCTCCTCATCGATACATCCTAATAAACCATGACCGCATGCGAACAGATTCCACCAGGGCAAATGCGCAGAAAACGACAGAGAAGAGGCTTGACACACGAGTGCTCGTGTATGTCAAGCCTCTTCTATGTCCTCGTCTTCTGTGCATTTACCCTGGGTCATGCTGTACTAACAAGCCCAGATTGTTGCGTTATAGTGACCAGTATACGTTCGTACAGCGTATTTCACGAGCCATGCACGCGTAGACATACCATCTCCAGCGCAGAGATGTAGGAGATCTCGAAGATGATGGCGTTCCGCGCTCCCGACGACGGCATCATGTAGTTGAACTCGGACGCCGCCGACACCGGAAGCATCAGCCTCAACGGGTGCATGTCCGTTAGCTGACTCTGCAACATACCCAGATTACAAGACCGTCGGGACATCTGGGAGGTTGCGCTTTAATAACTGGAGCTACGCATTCAGTATGTATTTCGAGGCTTCAGCAGTGCACTGGTTTTGCAGCGGCTAGTTCACGTACCACGTTGCCCGCGATGTAGAAGAACTCGGGCAGCCGGTCCTTGACGGTGGTTATCTCGGAGGCGGTGGCCGTTAGGAAGAGGAAGAAGAGCTCAGCCCAGACCGCGTTGGCCGACAGCTGCCGCGACCAGTCCATCAGGGCTTTGAACACGCCGCACTCCTGCGCACGTTTGTGTACCACGATGTTGAATCTTTCACATCGCGCCTTGCAGCTAACTGATGGTACAATTAAGTTTAAGTGCTCAGTGAGAAGGAGCTCATGCATCCAACACATGGTGCCCTATGGACGATCGAGTGATATACAAAATAACAGAAGCAACAGAATGGAGGTAATATACCGTTGCTCTGAACATGTATGTAACCTTTAAGATATAATCTGCTCGCCCATTGACCGATGCATTGCCATTCAGTCTACATGCAGGTTACATAAGATGCTCAGCATAAAAATACATGCACCGTATACACACCCCCAGCGCGTACGAGATGGCGATGTTTCCGGACATCACGAAGATGACGCCCCAGGGCATCTTGTGGTAGACGTCGTTCCACTTGAGGATGCGGTTCTTCAGCTCGAAGTTGTGAAAGTCCGAGGGCAGCAGGAACGCCAGGATGACCACGAAGAAGCCCACAGTCGACTCGCTCACAAGTCTGCGGCGCGTAGCTTCGTCATTATACAAGTTCATTCAAAAGGGCACATCTCACGTCCACGTGTTGCTTATTACAGAGATGGAGTGCAAATCGATTTTGTCCGGTGTACCGAGTGTGTCACACTAATATGTCATTAGAAGGTGGACCTCTGTACATGGCTCAGTGTTCCATATAAAGACGTGGAAAAACAAACAAACAAATATTGCTATAGGATTGCTGCCAGATGTCCCGAAATAAGTAAAACTCGAGAGGTGTACTGTAGCTTGTACCAATATTTCTCTGTACATGCGCGGCAAATTTCACTGCGAGTTGATCTTCAACGTATTATGTATGTGCAAATGTGCAAAACGTGAAACACGAAACATTGCGATAAAACGATTTGTTCAAAGTCACCATCTCGTCTGACATTAGCTGTGAAATTGTCCAGCATGCATGTATATGCGATGAAACACTATATATATTTCACAGTGCTAGGTGGTGAACCACATTTGTTTCTGTGCTACAGGAATTATAATATTCAAGTTAGAAAGGTGTCTGCAGTCTCATGAGTATACACAATCTATTAGTAATGAACTAGTGTAATTAAGAAAGGCAAAGCATAGTGGTCAAAGGAAAAATAATTACGATAAGGGTCCTGGTCTTTACAGAATAATTAAACTGTGGAGGGGAAAAAAATTTAACGCACTTTTCAGACCGCTATTCGTAAGCTGCATCTCTTGCGCGCGAGCTCATAAAAGACACGCAATTAATTCAGACAATTAACTTCATTTCAGTAACAGCGCAAATGTAATTAATATAAATTCGCACGCGTGTTATACTTGAATATTTGTGTTCTCAAACGAGGCTTAATTGTTTTGCAAGGTTATGCTCAATATGGCCTGTTGTCGTTCTGAAAACTTCAGTAAAGCGTAGAAGTTGAGAATGCTGCAGCAACGCGCAGCACTTAAACTTTGCATTGAAGTGAAAATTATATTGGGCGAGCATAAATTCATATATGCGAATTATCGAATCGGACATACATAGTGGGTGCCAAGGTGACGTTTATGATCGCTTGAAGCAAGTCAAGCTATTTTGCATAATTTGCCTAATTGCATATTTACTTATTAGTTATTCAACTTTTCAAATAGCATGATTTGAGTGTCAATGAGAAATTTGTAGGCATGAGAATCATCAAGCTTTGTTAATCGTGATTCATATAGGGTTTTATTCCTAACATCTCAATATGCGAAAAAAGAAAAAAAAAAGTTACATGTTACTAGCCAAGAGTCAAGTCAAGCTGCACTTTAATGTGTTTCGCATCCGTTCTTTCGGCGCCGGAGAAAGAACCTTTATGAATCACGTATACATGGTGGGCAACAAAATGTGCTGCTTCAGGAGTCTTTCAGGTTGGCGTACAAATTTTTCATTGACACTTTCGCTTTAATTATGTAACACGTGAGTACTAATAATTAATTATGCAGTTAGGTGAAGCATAAAAAAAAAAAACCCTCGTGCGAGTTTCATCAAGCGACGGTGACCATTGTTACGTGGCACTTGCATATGGGCGCAAGGCACGTGTGACACACTGCGAACTTCCCTGAATGCCACGAATACATCGCATAGAAACGCACACGCACAACTGTGCGCGTGGCAATAGTTCAATAAAAAAAAAAAGACAAAATGAAAAAAAAAAAAAAAAACTTGCCGTGACCAGGATTCGAACCTGGGTTATTGCGGCCACAACGCAAGGTACTAACCACTATACGATCACGGCTATCCCGGAGGACGAGAAGTGGGGGCATAAAACTGATGCTAAGTCGTGTGTAAAGCATTCGAGGAACGTGTCTATATTTCTGTTGCGTTTTGCATAGATATCTAGCAGCCCATATATCTTTTAAACTAAGAGGAGAAAACTATCGCTGCTTGAGCAATCGCTGCCCACGGTGAGTCTGTGTCACGCGCTCGTCACCGCTCAGCGCGCAGTGTTTTCTGAAACGCACACCGCTTAAACGTAGCCGCGAACGTAGCGGACTGAACTACTCGTGTTATCACTGCTTTAAACAAGCGCATACGGTCAGCGGTATGGAGCTTTGCGTCGTGGTTGTGGGTGCAGGCATCGTTTTCGCCAGTTTTCGCCACTTTTCCGGGGGCACGTGCGAAGACCGTCATGTATGCCCCGAGAGCGATTTCATCTGAGCGATGTGTGCAGCGAAACAACATCTGTCCCTTAACAATACTAAGCAGTTTAAATGTTAGTGATGACACCAATGAAAACAGCATCGAAACGGGTCGAAAACAACCGTAAAAAATGACGAAACGCCGGAGATTACTGGAGATGTCTTAGCGTCTCGGAGGCTATATAAGCGTTAAACGCGGTGGTACAAGTACAACGCAGATGGCGCTAGGTGTCAGGCAGTTTTTGTTGGAGCACGGCCGTGGTTCGAGTAACCACGTTGTGGCTAGTTGTGGTGTTGCATCATTTTCGATGTGTTACATTCACGTGGTTACATTTACATGTATGCTAGCACACTATGATGAGATGTATGCAAACTCTAGAGATGTGGAAGAAAATGAGAGGGGATCAACTACCGCTGTCGCCACCCTACCGCTCTGGACGGAGCACCGCTGCCAAAGCGCGAATGGGAAAATCAAAACATTTAGTCATTTTGCTTACAACTTTACAACGGCATGTTTCTACTGTACGTTATAGTACTTTCAAAGGTCTCGCTCGTTCGGTTGAGCATCTCGAGCGCACGGGTTCACTTTCTGGCCACGGCAGCTGCATCCGATCATTAGTGATCTTTAACAGTTTAAGCGCGTTCCTTGCTGTAAGCGTTTCCTATAGCCCCAGGAAGCATGATGCACGCACCAAGATTCATGTATTCTCGCTAAATAATTTATTATCGCCTTTTGATGTGGACAACTTTCGGTTTCGGTTTCTGGGCGTCGGGGTTGTGCAGTGACGTAAGTGTAGGAGGCGTGGTCACATGACCACGCAAGGCTGTGACGCAGTTAGCCAGGAAGCGATCGAAACTCGGCGAGTGATGTAGCAACCGATGCTTTGCTGGTGCTATAGTGAACTGGAATATAGTCTAGTTCACTACAGCCGGTACGTACGTTGCGGAAGTGGCAGAGGTCCGGAGGTCACTCACGTTACTACTGCAGATTTGGCGTGACGTCACTACAACTTTCGTTGCCTATCCTACAGATCTACGTCAGTGTTAGCGCGCTAGCGATGGGTTTCGATCGGGAGAATGGGCATTTAGGTACACTTTGGAAGGGAATTAAAATATATTCTAAACGTTTGCTGTGTCCGACCCTTCGTGTGGAGTGTCCTTGCATACAGAGGAAACCCATAGCAAGCTTGTTATAGCCTCGAAATAATTACTTTGTGGTTCTGGCACGTAAAAACCCTACTATTATTATTATTATTATTATTATTATATTATTATTATTATTATTATTGTTGTTATTATTATTATTATTATTATTATTATTATTATTATTATTATTATTATTATTATTATTATTATTATTATTATTATTATTATTATTATTATTATTGCTTTTCGCAGCCGCCGCTTCGGGCGATAGCTTCTAAATTTCTACGCGCTCGTATCAATGGTTCGTATAGCGTTACGGCGAACCGCGACATGCAGATGTGTTGTTTGCCGAGGCAACTCTGGCTGCCACTGGTTTCTACATAATGTCGTGCGCAGGCTACATCGACTGTGTCGATAGTTCGGTATTATGTCCTGTACGTGCAGTCCAGCAGTAGAGACAGTGGCGTAGGCAGAAATTTATTTCGGTGGGGCCCACGTCATTGATCTGAAGTGGAGGCAAGTGTGGTCGAGTGTCATTTCTTACTCTGTGTATACCATGGCAGAAAGAAACTTCGGGAGGGGCATGTGCCGCGGTGTGCCACCACCTGGCCACGCCACCGAGTAGAGACAATGCGAGTTAGACCAAACATATATTTAAAAACTTCACTTTACCCGATTATCACAAACTTCGAATAGCATTTACGTCGGGTTGTATACCACTGACGTATAGCCATGGGGTTCTACCCCCACCCCGTATACCCGAAAATATTAAATTTCGCATGTGCATACATACATGCGCGCACACATAGAAACACACGCACGAACATACATAAAGGGTCGTTGAACCCCCCTCCCCGCATTCCACTCGAAAAAGTAATTCTGCCTACCACGGAGTGTACGGCGCTCCCACTTTCACTGACTGGAAGCACTTGGAAAAATTCTATATAGAAGGAAAAGCTGAGTTCCCTTAGCGAAAGCCTGCTCTCCTGATCGTTGCCTCCATTAAAGGAGCACTGACACAAAAATTTCGCACCTTGTTTTTTTTTTTTGTTGCAATAGATAGCTTATGATCCACTTATGACGGCTGCAAACCTCGTTTGCGCGAGTGCGCGACGGTTATTTATTTAGAGACGTTTTTAGAGCGCCCAGTCGCAGTTTCGGTTTCAAAGAGCACCGAGCTAGGCAGCACTACTTCCGGAGGACGGTAAGCACAACTGGCCACGTGACCACGCAAAATTGTGACGTAGGCGACGCGCGAGCGTGGGTGCGGTGGGCGCCGAACCAGGTCAAGTGGCGCCAGCTATCGAGGATTAGAAACAACTAACAAACGCGTAATCTATGTCCTCCGAGCATTCGGAAGCGCCCATCTCTGCTCGCTAAGCTTACAGCATCGATTATAGACTATGGCTCTCAAAAACGGCGCCGAATCGGGACGAATACATTGCTGAAGCATCAGTTCGGAACTTACACGTTACAGAGCGCACGGCGGCCACTTGATAGATTCGAAGTGGACGACAACCGCTTTTGGCAGTGCTGCGATGTTTTTCGGAGGCGCCAATGCCTCGCCGGCGAAACTTGCCGTGCAAGTTGGACAGCTCTCGCGCGTGCGGCGACGGCCGACGTTCTGCGGCACCGCGCCGTTGCGGCAGGCTTGCCGCTGGCGTGAGCGGGCCACATCATCTGCCAACGGGCACGACGAGCGAACAGCGGAAGAGAACACAACTAGCACACGCAAAGCCGCAGGCACGGAGGAAGAAATGGCAGGTAGCACGGCACAAGCGCAAGGGCACAACCAGCCACCAGCCAACACAAACTCGTGACGTAGGTTTGTTTACACATCCGCCGCGTTGATGTCGGCGTCGCGAAGCGCTCGCATCTCGCTCAGTCGCGCGGCATGCAATTTAAAATTGATTTTAAATATGTTCTAGGCTATATTGGCCCTTGATATTTCGTAGACGTTGTGTACGGCTCCACATACATCTATTTCACTAATTATCTCGCCTTCGAAATTTTGTGTCAGTGCTCCTTTAAGTTCACTCAAGAATACTCATCAATTATCTTGACGTTTTCGTCGATTACAGTTGTTCCTCCCCCCCTCTCTCACTCTTTCTGCACCTCACCCGGTGTTGCACTACCACCCGGATCGACCCCCTTTTGGCCATACCACGACGTGATGTGATGACGTCGCAATATGACGTCATAATGGCGTCATAAATGTCTGATTTGTGACGTCATTGATGCCGTCATGCAACATTTTGCTCCTTGTGACATTTTGTTCTTCGCGACTTTTTTTTTTGCGTGACTCATGTTGACGCGGACTGTACACCGGTTTCTTCGACTCGCGAGGCGTATAAATTTTCGCCTCGCTAAAAAGGCAACCTGTACTAATTTAATTAATGTACAGGTTACCTTTTAATTTAGTTTAATTACAGTTTACCTTTTAACTACCTTTTAATTTTAATTTAATTAATGTACATGTAATGAATGTACAGGTTACAGGTAATTAATGTGGCAGCGATGAATGATGTACGTTGGGATTATCTTGCACGTTTGAAAACCGCGTCGCTGCTAACGATAGCGTGTACGCGTGCATGTACTTTATTTGACAATGGGCCAGGTGACTGGCAATTTGTATAGGCCGATAAACATATGCGGTAAAATTAGTGACTCCCTGCATAGAAATCGCAGTCTAAAGTCACGATCATTTGAGCGCCCCGTGGAGAGTCCTATATGCAAACGCATAGGCACGTACCGAAGACCGAGGTAGTCCTGCCAGCCGTAGACGATGTGCGGTTGCCTGGTCACCCACAGTGCCAGACACAGAAAGAAGAGACCAGTCACGGTCATCTCGTTCAGCCTGCATCGGTCATATCGACAGCGTCGTAGAGGGCACGTGTCACCGGATCAGGCCCGTAGCCGGGGGGGGGGGGGGGGTAGCCCCTCCTCCCCCCCGAAATTTTGGTGAAGTAGGTATTTTTACCAAAAATAAATAAAGAAAATGGGTGTTTTTCTCAAATAGTCATGGCTTTCAGCAAGTGCCCCCCCCCAGCCCCACACCGGATGCGCTTGTAGATGATATTACAGTACATTCGAATGGTCGCTTTCGTACACTCTAACAAGCTATAGTTGTGCGGCCGGTTTACAAAACTGGCTAGTTGAAATCAAGCGCTGGGAACACATTCGCCTCCATGGTTTAGTGAGAACGCCAGGCACCAGATCGCAGCAACTGAAGGTACATTCGCTTTGATGCATAGCGCGGTGACCACTGAAAACCGAAAACAAATTTGTACACCCGACTCCTCCGACTGCAAGGAGGCGTTAGCGTTGCAGGAGAAGCTGTAGGTTCGGCTTGGGAATACTTTTCACTGGTTGCGATGTTGAGAGGCTTACGAATCGCTATAAACGGAAGGTACTAATACGTCTGTCACGGAAGGCCTCTGATATACAAGAACACTGCATTCGACGTTTCCAGCAAATAGTGTTTCCAGAGCTGCTGCACTGTGCGGTCTACAGCTATATGCCATATAGCTGTAGGTCGTTTCTATTACCGTATACGTGTAACGTCCTGATGGCTCGGAACGTAATCAACCCCCTTACATAACAAGTAATAAGGACAATAAGCGCCGCTCTGTCGACGTCTTGCATGATAATTAAGCTCTACAAGGCGATAATGGCGCTTCCTAGGTACATTCGTGAATGGAATGCTCTTGACTGACTTATAGCCGAACAGCGTACAGTTGATGACTTTCTAGCAATGTTGCAAAATATACATAGCATTGAATCATAACCCTGATAACATAGTATGTAATGTATTTTCATTTCTTTGATTTCTTCCTTGTATTGGCTTGCTTGCCAGTATTTGTATTTACACCAATTGTTGCAACTGTGATATATCATCTTTCTTTTCTTTTTTTTTTTTTTGCGCTTGTATAATATGAATAATGCGTCCACTACCACTTTATTTCGTGCATGTAGTCTCCTTCTTAATTTGAACTTGTTCAGCGAAGCTGCTTCGGTCAAATTTTATTGTTGCTACTGATGTCAATGTTCTTGTGTTTTCTTTTCTTTTTGCTCCCACTCCTGTAAAAACCTTGCAAAAGGTTAACAGTATATTGAAAATAAATAAATAATAAATATATCGTTTCTCGGCTGTGTATTAGCGTATCATTTACCTTTCAGTTAATTCCCCATCTACATTCTGATCTTAACATAAGAATTTGTACTTCTTTCATTTATTATTTTTTTTGAACAATAAATACTTTTATTATACGTAACAATGGCAGACAGAACGTACGTCATCTCTCCGAGCTGCTCGAGCTTGCTTCGGCATACTTCCTTGGAAGCGGTGGGGTCCTCGGCCCCGTCTTCGTCGCTGCGGGAGAATACACGAGGACGTGTAGTGCTCTTCACCATGACCCCAATAATCCATCTTGAACGCTCATGAATCAGCGCGGAAAACAACGAAATAGACGCATTTCAAGCCACATGAAAGAGTGCGGTTTCTGAATACCATGCGAGGTTATAGGGCCGAGACATTTACAGCAATGTATGAGGAGTTAGATTCCGTATAATGATACGAACGTTTCTCAGTCGTGGGTCTTTGACAATGGCGCAGTCAAAGGGAAATAATAACGGACCCTACTCTCCGACTCCATTTTCCAGTTTACGGAACAAGCCCTTAATCATATAGCTTGAAAAGGCCGTCGGATATGACATCGCTACTAAGGTGGCTATCGCTACTGCGCCCGCTGGTTAAGGCCTGTTTATCCTCAAGCCGCATGGTCGCACTGCACAGGGCGGATGGTTTTCCGCCACTCTCACTAGCTGCTCTCTCCGCTCGTCTCTTATTGGTCTCTCGCCCCTCTCTCACTGGCTGCTCTCAGTGAGAGAGGGGCGAGAGGCCAATGGGAGAAGGGCGGGAGGCTATCCGCCCGGCGCTTGAGTATAAATAGGCCCTTTAAACGAGCCGAGAAATTGCAGCATATTACGAGACTTTTCTTCCGACGTCCCTTGGCTTCTAAAACAGCAACTATAGCCAATGTGCACTATACGCAATTGATAACTATAACTGCCCCCGTATAATGTTAACTCACAGTAAAATACCATATATGGAGATCTCGAGAAAAAACTGGAAATGTTTCTGCCAGCCGTTGTACATGAACCACACAGATTTCAAGAAGAAGTCGAACTTCACCACCAGCGGTCTTCTCCTCTTCAAAAGTTATCACCAGAGAACACCTGTAAGCCAACTTAATTGCTGCACAAACAATTCTACTTATATATGGGATCAAATGCGTGCAGATGTGCCCTTGTGCGTGTTCGGACGGGGATAGCCTTAGGTGTCGCAAATCCACAGTGGACGAGGGCGCTACATACACTTACTACTTTCTGAGGAAAGTGTAGAACACGAACAGCCAGGCGAAGACCAGAGTGACCAGTCCGAAAGCCGCGTTCACGGCCACCCACTTGGACTGGCTGATCACGTAGTTGTACTGGCTGTATTAAGAAGTCATGTACTCATAAATAAATGAACATTCGCACCGTTTCTTTTATTATTAATATTTCTTTTTCAATGACGCACATACGTAGCTTAAATGCTGTTGTAACGAAGCGCTTATAGTCCATAATTCTACCGCCTCCCTGCCCTCCTCTAAGGAACTCACTTGCCGTAAGGCACCCCCCCCCCCTTTCAGTAAAGATATCCTGGTGATTATGCAAAAAAAGTCTGAGCTTTCGGCATTACCAGAGCTCGCTCTCGCTTGTTACTCGTATGAGTTCGGAAGCGCTTCGTTAAAAAGCGAACAAAAAAAAAAAACATTGCAAGCGCTCACACAATGTGTGAAAACATTTGTCTTTGAATTATTTTAATTTCGTTCCGGATTTTCATGCTTCGTGGATTCGCGACAACCTCTCCAGACAAGAGAACACCATTTTGACCCAATATACATTCTCATCGATGTATCCGTGTCCATATGATATCTGTAGGAACTGCAACATATACCTAACATCTATAAAGATTGTAAGAATTAAGTGTTCGGCGGGACACTGATTTGCGTGAGTGGCAATCTCTGGTCACATGTTTGAAGCTTCAGTTTCACCTGCACATTGAGATATGATGCTTACATGCAGATTACGCAGCGGTTGAAACGTTGGCGATGTTTACACGTTGACCTAAAAATAGTGGAGTATAAGCTGATTCTCTCTTGCACAGCGACTATTAGGCTAACGTAGACTGAAAAAAGTCGCAGTTTCGCCAGGCTAGCAAAGCACTGAATGCAATAGCAACAAATTGGAATGTTATACGAAGTAAGGCTAGCAGCTCACTCATTTAGGAAACGCAGCCGCTGCAGCGAGCGAAGAGACCTTCGTGCTGTATATGGCCTCAACGCAAACTTTTCTGCGATGAGAGCACAACATGTACAAAGCTATGAGTCATCTGCTGATCCACTCTAAAGATACAGAATACGGCGCGCGTGACCGCGGGCGACCACGCCCGGTCGGTCAAAGGGCGCACTCCCTAGCTGCCTAACGCGCTCAGCCCTCCCCCCGGCTCATACCCCATGGCCCTTTCGCGCTGACGGTGCGCGCATGACGGACCGCTGGTTTCACCGCTGCTTGAGCGGCGTTATTTGGACTATAAGCGAAACATGGCGACGTTGGCGGCAGCGAAAAATGCGCCTGGAGTGTCCATATAATTGCTGTCTCAAGAAAGCTGAACCCGCTATCAAATAAAAGCGAGAAACCAAGGCATGGTGCAGTATATATAGTAACGCTATACACTTACTCCTGCAGTAGAGCATCGAGGATGAAGCAAGGTCGGTTGGCCAGCAGAACGGCCGTCCCGCTGACCGCGGCGTAGCTCAGGGCCAGCATGAACGCCTTGCGGAGGATGGCACAGTGCCTGAGTGAGCAAGAAACTGCAATTGAATTCACGGCGTTTCACAGAAATGAGTTTGCCATTCGCGCATCGTATGCGCCCGCACAGAGCGCGTGAACGTGTGTTGTAAGTTAGCAAAAAGAAGGAAAGGGCCTGCGTTTTACCTATTCCGTTAGTAATCAGTGCACATTCATGCGCAAGTCAGTTCGTTTTCGTTGTTCATAGTTTTCATTAGCTGGGGCGAAAAAACACTCTTTTCGTCGGAAAGGGTGTCTTTTCGTCCACTTTAATTCGTTTTCAATTTACGCCATAGTCACTACGCTACAGTTATTAAAAAAACAAATAATGTCTCCTATGCTTTCCTTGACTTAATTGTCTGTTAGATTCACTCGGTTGTGTCTAACAAAGGAACGAACCCTCGAACAATTCCCCTTCACAAGTATACCGATTGATATACATAGTGGCGGGACAATGGGCGAAGCGCGAATGCTTACGTTTGTTCTTCATGTAGCACGTGATCGTAGTCAGCTGGAAAGAGAACGCAAGAATTTCAGTGCGTTCGATTGTGTATGTAAGTGTATTCAAGAGTGACTTTAATAGATGGGCAGTATAGACGCCACTATAGCACTGTTTTCGAAAGCCCAGATGTTAGCCTCTTATATATACTGGCAAGTTGTTAGAATTTAGAACTGCGGTGCTCAACTACATACGCAGTGAACCAGGTGTCTCTGGTTCACACACGAGAGCGCTTTTTTTTAGTTCCTGCCTTGTGTTCTCGTTTTTGTGCTGCCCGTTCAAGAGGTTTCACCAATTCCAATTCGCCCAAATGTAGATTCTTCCGCTATAATAGTAACTCGGTTGCGCAAAATTACTTTTTCTTTGCATCGACACTTTTGTGTTTATCGGCAGTGATATGCAAGCTCTCAATTGTAAGGCGAAGAACTAAGCCCTAAGCTACCCAGCAACCACCGACGGAAAGGTTGTTTTTTCGTACACTTGAATTCATTTCAATTTCCGTCATAATTGTCACACTACAGTTAAGCACAACACTTAATGTCCCCTATGATTTCCTTGACCACACTGTCTGTTAGATTCATTTGTTTGTGTCTAACGAAGAAACGAGCCCCTCGGCAAAAAAATCTCCTTTCGTTCATTCTAAAGTTGCATAAGGTTTTTACGTGACGCTAAAATCGCGATACGACTATATGAGACAGTGACCAAGTTTCACCATCTGGGACTGTTTAGAGTGCGCCTAAATCTAAGTAAACAAGTTTATCATTGCATTTTGCCTCCATCGAAAAGCGGTCGCCGTGGCAAGGAATCGAACCTACGTCCTCGAGCTGAGCAGCGCTGCACCGTACCTGCTGCGCCAACATGGCGGATGGTGCACCATCTCAAGACGAGTGTATACACGTCACTGCGCTGCATACACAGTTTGCGAAAGAATGGCAGAAAAAGAGTCATGGAATCAGGCAAAAGAACGCCAGTCGCTTCAAATGATGCTACCAATAGTGGCAAAAATGCACACTGTGGAACGTTTTTACTTCTATCCTTTACCCCGGAAGGCCAGGGACCAAGAGCAGGCCCTTGTGACAAGCACGTCATTGCTTCATTTTCATTTCTGCACAGTGGCGTAGCCAGAGGGGAGGGGGGGGGGGGCACACCGCCCCCCCCCCCCCCCCCCGAATTTTTTTTTTGCCATGGCATACAGAGCACAAAATGACGCTCGATCACATCTGCCTGCCCGACCACCACTTCAGATCAGGGAGGTGCACTCCCCGAAAAAAATTTCTGGCAACGCCCCTGTTTCTGCATCACTACGGAGCTCGTTTTATTTCGGACTCGACCAAACGAAGGTGGGGGAGGGGGGGGGCTGCGTTGAAATCCCCGCTATCCCCGCTAATAGAGAACGCTGCGCATGCCTGTGTTTGTGCATACCGTAGGGCGCGATCTCCTGGCCGTCGAGTCCCGCACGGGCTTCCTGCTCAGCCCCGGCTCCGCCCGCGGCCGCGGCTTGCTGCTGCTTGAGCCTCGCCTCTTCGTTGGCCTTGTTGAGCTTGACGACGCGCACGCGCACCTTGCTGGCGTACACCTCGGCCACCAGGGTGTCCACGAGCGAGATCATGATCGCCGTCACCGCGGCGTCCGTCACGAACATGGCGAAGAGGAAGACGAGCCACATGTACACCAGCAGCAGCCAGCGCACGCTGGTGCCCACCGCGAGCATCAGGTACAGCGCCATGCGCCGGTTCAGCTTGGACGTCTGCAGTAGGATGGAGATGAACAGTCCCGACAGCGCACGGATGATGTCATCCTGCAATGTAAATCAGCGCAGAATAGTCGTCACGTGGCTGTCAGCGTTCAAAATGGCGCGATATGTCCGGGCATTCTGATGGTCCCGCATTCGCAAAGAGGAATTGTTTGCAGGAATTGTTGGAGTAGAAAAAAAATCAGCCAATAATCTCGCTGCATATATGATTAGTGAAGCCATCCAGCCACTGGAAAACAGCACTTACGACCAAGAAGTTCCGTGAATTCAGCCTAAAAGAACGCATAGCCTGGCTACCTGTATGCCTCTGTCAGAGTTCGAAAGCAAAGTTGGATGCAGGCCTCGTCAATCCTTCTATATGGCTTTTAGTGTGCCCGCGGCATGTCTACATGTGTAGGCTTGCGGAGGGTTCACCATTAGGGGAAGCCAAGTTGCAGCCCCTTAGCCCCGGCTCGAGTCCGAAAGGAAGCAAGCTTCGCAATAGATGCAAAAATTAAAATGAAGCGATGACGTGCTTTTCACAACGGCCTGCCATTGGTCCCTGGCTTTTAGGAGGTAAAGGACAGGAGCAAGCAGTTCTTAGCATGCACCATCAGGGGTCCTCGGCCACCATTATCTCTACACATTAAACAATGACGAGACAGGTCTGACTGAGCAAAAGAATGAGGCTGACTTGACGTTCCCTGAGATTATTAAGAGGGGGGGGGGGGACTCTTCACGCACGCCTATGCAAGCGTATTTCAAGAAGGCCGAATGAAACGCTTCTGGGCTCGCAAATCCTTTCGTTCCTACATATGGTACTTGACATTGGTCAGCCAGTTTCTATAACAATATGCCTAGCACCGTAATTGACTGAAAAATTTTTCTTACAAAACAATTCTAGCTCAAGGAACTTTTGTTCAACGCAGGCCCCAAAGGAGTGCCGGCAAAGTCCGCTCACGTTCATGTATCTCATGGCGACTTCCTTGGCCGGGATGAGGTTGGAGAGCGGGAACACCACCAAGGGCACGAACGAGGCGACGTGATAGGGGATGGGCTCGAGCGTCCAGAGCACCACGATGCCCCCGACGGCGAGGCCGCACTGCACCAGCCGGTCCTTGACGACGAAGACGCCGATGAGCATGGCGACGAATACGAGGTAGCCGACAATGATCTTGTACTTGCGTAGCGCGTCCGAGATGAGCATCGAGCGGCTCGTGCTGGATGCGTGCGAGGCCTCCATGGTGGCTCACCAGGCGGGGCTGCACGCATCGCCGAATACGAGTAAGTCGTTCGGCCGTGTATAGAGCATCTTGTTAAAGGACCCATAAACCACCGATAATTTTTTTAACGCTCCAAGTAAGCGCGCACACCGATTTCACATTGCCGTCACGATCAACAATACCAAACGCGGAAGCGCCGCGAGCCGCGGGCGCCACAAAAATTCCAAGAAACAATCTCCTCTGCGGGCCTTTCGGCAATTCTCAGCCGCTCAGCGTTCGCCGTGACGTCAACATTGTCGTCTGCTCATGTCATCCACAAACCCGTTTGTCCGCACGCAGGTACGCGCGTTCGCCGCTCTTTCTCCTCGCACGGTGAGGAGGAGCACTCGGCCAGGAGGAGAGACGAGCCGACGAGCGGAGCATAGCGAAGGAAAGAGCGAAACAAGCGAGGGCCTTTTTTGTATCACCAAACACATGCAACTCCGCTGTTACGGCACCGTTTCGAAAAATTCTCACGGCTACGTGTTCGTTGTGGGCTCGTGCACAACTGCAACACCACAACTAAATTTCGACCTCTGGGTGGTTTAGGGGCCCTTTAAAGGCCTTATATGCCTCATCAAACGCGAGAAGTGACCGTCGGCGTCGGCAGCGCCAACAAGAGTGACGCAAAAAAGATCACAAGATTGCGTCACCATAGCACGTCATAACGACGTCACATGTCGCCAAAATGTGTGACGATATCATGACGTCAGTATGACGTCACATAACGTTGACGTTGCTTTATGACGTGACATCGTCGCTTGGTCAAATGGGCCGATCCCGGAGGCAATGCAAAACTACGAAAGGTGCAGAAAGTTTCTAATGCTTCCGATCCTGGAGGCAGTGCAAAACGACATTGGGTGCAGAAAGCTTTCTTAAGGGGGGGGGGGGGGAAATCAATACACTCGACTGAGAAGAAAAAAAAGATGGTTTTCGCCTTCGAGACATCTTAGGCGAATGCATAAGGGATCGTGTAAGTTTCTTTACAAACAACGGATCCTGATAGTTGCTTTTCGGTTTTATCCGGAAGAGCTTGGTCAGCGGGACACACTATCAAACTAAAGTTGTGTAGTCGAGCAGAGAAGCCCGCAAAAATTGAACACATTTAATCTGAGTGTAAACACAAACGTCGCAATTCGTTTTACCGTGTATTACATAACAATTAATAGAATTGAAGCATGAAAAACGTTTCGTTTACTTGAAACTCCTGCGTCTAGCTAACTAGAAAACCTGATGCGTTCAGGTGTCTTCTATGCTTGTAAGACGCTGCACCAGAAGTTTCTTTGGGCTCATGCACCACCGAGGCGCGTGCAAGATCGCCTGTATACAACGGACAGCCGGCATGATTCGCAAGTTGCTGAGTCACTCGCATATACCGCATGCAAAGTCGAGAGCAAAATTTATCAAGCTCTTTTTGTGATACTGTTGCTGAAAGTTGAGCTAGTTGGCTATGCTGCATTTGGAAAACAATAATTATCTAGCAATAGGAATACACAACGCTAAAGAGAAACATGCACACAGGACAGGCGTTAGTTAATGTAACTAAACTATGACTCCCTCGTTACGAGCTTTACGGTTTATGTCAACATATTCGAAAACTTATAGGAAATTCGCCGCAAAAACCTACAGACGTTTTCTTTTTCTCTTCATATCGAAATGACAATGTAGACCGAGAAACGTGGCGTCCGACTATCATTTGCTTGGAACATCATTCGCCGTGAAATCACCTGTGACGGGAACGTGAAACTATACTTCTATGACGATCCCATACTTTTCAATGCAGACATATGCGCAGCAAATATTATTTAAGAAGTCAATTATTGTAAGGATACTTTAATTAGGCTCTTGTCCTTATTGCAAATGACGTCAACTTGAACGAATAATTTTTCTGTAGTAAGGACGTAACTTCATATTTGATAGCTTCAAAAAAAAGTGTTTTTTGAGTATAGAAAAAATATTCTACTTTGTGATACTCGTATGTCATTCACGTCAGTATAGGTTGATGAACCGAAAACATAAACATCTTATTTACTCAGCGCGCACATTAAGATAATGTACTCACACTAAGATGTGGCTTGTTCTTCATTCGCTTTTATTTTTCACATTTTGGCAAATGCGAGACCGATGCAAGAGAGAGTCATATACACCCCCTCTCCTCCTCCTCCTCATCCCTATTAAGTGTCCGCTCCAAGACAATTCGAAAGCGTTGTCAACCTCTGCCGAACTACTTGAAGCAGTAACGCGAGGGCGGAAGAGAGAGGAAGGAAAGATTGGGAGAGAGCATGGCGCAACACGACTGAAGACAAAAAAAAAAGGAACTAGCTAACATTTCACTCTTCGAAACATAGTTATCACGAGCGAAAGGTACGTTTGGCCTGGTTTTCCAAAGGCTATGCATACAGTGTATCCCTAAACCTTCGCCTGGTCACGTGGTACAGCAGCGGCAAGGCTACGAGCGAGCGCAAATGCTACGACTCCCCGCAGCAGATCACGTGACATGACGTCACGCCTGCCACACTTGCGCCCCGGTGGCTCAAGGTCATTGCGTCGCGATGAATGACCTTGGGAGACATGGCGTAGTAGAGCTTTCGCTCTAAAAAAAGGAAATTATCGCCCATACACGTGATTAACACATAAGAGCGCGCGAGCAATGCGGGGGTAAAGGCAGCGCAGTCGAACAAAAATTCTCGGCCATTAAGCTCTCCCTCTCCGAGGTCAAGTGTTAGGCCGATACTGCGCGGGAAAGAGCTAAGGGAATGGCTTGAAACAGATGCGGTGGCTAACAGATGGTGTGCTTGCCAAGGCTGGCTGCGTGACGTAATGTTCTGTATTTCTTCCTATATGACTGCCACATGACGAGCGACCCTCTTATGTAGCTAATCTAGTAAGCTTAACGTTGTACGTAGCAGAATTGCGCGACGACATCACAAAGCCCGTATTTACTAGCCCGGAGGGAACTTACAAGAATAGGAATACCTTTTGTTCGGTTGTCGCAGCAGACACGGGCCTGTGCTCGACGGTTCTCGAATCTGCCGCTCAGCTGCCTGCAGTCGGAAGAGGACAGAAGCGCGTGACGCTGCTCGAGGTTTGAACTTCTTCTGCTTCGCCTACTTAGTGTTGTTGCAAGCCTAAACGACCATGGGTGGATGGGGCGCCGTGAGTCGGGTGACAAAAATGGTTCAAGAACAAGGGAATTTACAGATTCGAAATTGCAAATTAAAGATCAAATTAAAGTGCTTATATTTTAAACGTTTTTTCTTCTGTTTTCAGCCTTGCATGATTAATCGCTTCCTGTCACGAAATGTGATGCGCTATCAATTAAGGCACTATTGAGTTCCATAATTTTTGTTAAAGATTCGGTAGACTCTACCGAAAAACAAAAACAAAACAACATAGTTTCGCGTCGAGATGATTTCATGAATTTTTGTAAATATCGACCATTCCAGGCAAATTTCCTTCATCGCTGTCGAGGTCGTGTTCTGCATAAAGTCCAAGTGCAATAAGGTCATATTGCACCTTGTGCGCTGCTCACACCTCAAAGGTCGTGACCTCAATTTTCGTCTCAGAGAATAAAGAGAGCGCGCGTTTTCAGGTGCAGAAAAACGTACGAGCAACTCTCCGGTCTCCCACTTAGTGTTGTGTCGCAAACGTGCAAGAGCACATCAGCTACACTTTGCTCAGACAATGCCGCTCACATAAGAATGCGTGGCAATGCGATCAGCTTGCGCTGCGCGAGGGGTCGAAGCTTACAACCTGATTGCGGGCGCTCTTCGTGCCCTGACCAATGGGCACTCTTTCCGCGAGTGGGCTCACTGGAGAGGTCACACCGGTAAGCCTTCAGCCTTCTCTCCATGGAGGGAGAGAGTTGGCGGGTCAGCGGTGCCCGCCTTCTTCCACAAGCACTGGCCGTCGCGATCGTGGTTATCTCACGCTCATTAGATACTCTGGAGAAGGCGTGCGCGCTCCGTAATGATCCGCAGAGAGGTGCCACCTGACCTCCCTCGCATCGCATTCCCGCCAGTGGGCGCAGCTAGGTCCGTGCTGTGCGCAGTTCCCTTGAGCTGGGGCCGCGCGCGGTCGCGTGCTAACGACGACGCGTGGCGCGAAGTCCGACCTCTGCATGTGCGAAGCGTCACAACTGGAAACGCGTACATGGACTCAAGAATCGTACGATGGGGGGCTAGTTGGTAAGACATAGAAAACATAAAACTGCGCCTACATACAGACACAAGAAGAAAGAAGTGGACGGGACCAGCGCAGACTAACTCATCTCAGACGAAGTCTTGTAACCAACGCGCCTCGCCATCGTTCTGGTAATTGCAGAAGGCTCACAATGTATATACTTAGCTGAGACCATGGTTAATTAAGTTTACCCACGTGTTCCGGGCTTTACGAAGCACCATAGGGCAGGACAAACTTTGCCACAGGGCGAAGTTTCACCGGCGATTTCAAGGGCGACATGCTTCACAGCGAATGAAAAAAAAAATGAAAATGAAGCGATGACGTGCTTTTCACAATGGCCGCTCTGCCTTTCCTGAAGATGGTAAACAAACAGCTTTTGGAATGCAACATCAGGGGCCGTCGGCGGCCATTATGGTAAAAAAAACCTGCGTGGCCATAACTCTGCTCTTTAATCAGTGACGGGACAGGTCCGACTGAGTAAATGTATGGGGCAGACTTTGAGTCCCCCCACCCCCCCTCCCCTGCCTCCTCGTGCGCGCGCCTATGTATGGCTGCGGAGTCCCTGCATTTTTTCAGTCAGTGGGCAAGTGGCTAGCTTCCATATGACTCTTCGAGGTGGGGGTAGTCATCCACGCTGGACGAGCTCTGCCAGGTCACAAAAAGTTCCTAGGGCCTTCACATTTTGATACAAGACGGCTTTATTGCCCCTGGAGAAACGTCTTTCCAGTAATGCATTTGTGTTCAGAAGTGAAACAGATTTTAAGAGGATCGGTGTAAACTTGGTCTTTGTAAGCTGGCACATCGCGTGTTGCAGTGAAGCCTTCTCATCATAGGCGTGCGCACAGGGGGGGGGGGGGGGGGCGCTCCCCCTAATCACCTAATAGGGGGGGGGGGGCGCAAAGTCTGCCCCGTTGACCCTTCTAGTCACCTAAGAGGGGGGGGGGGGGCAAAATCTGCCTCATACATTGACTTAGTAGGGTGGAGGGGCGCTGCGATGAACCTTTGCCACCCCTGATGGGGAACCCTGCGCACCCCTATGCTACTCATAGAGAAAAAGGTCGGCGCCCGCAGGCGGCAACCACCGATGAAAATCGTGCACGAAACGCCGCGCGCATGTGGTAAGCCATACAAGACGACGCATGTCGCAAAGCGAGAATGCAGTCTTGTAGGCACGCTTGGCAAGCGGACGTCGCTTAATTTGCAGCTTGATGGCGGTGTCGTCATTGTCGATGTGTCGTGATAGACTACACACATGCGGTTTGAACGTTGATGGGTACGTTCACAAACTGGCCTTTGATACCAACACTGGCCTCCGCCGTGTCACCTATATGTCGCATGCTAAACAGCTTCGCTGGTCATCCACTTTCAGAGTGGAACGGCTCACAATTTTTACACACTTATTTATATCGACTCTTCCCACGTGACATGGGTGCGGATGAACACACGGCTTTCTCGTTGAGTCTGAATAGAAATGCTATACGCATTGAATAATCAACAAAGCCAAAGGTCATAATACGCGGCCATAGCCCCCCCCCCCCCCCTTGTACTTCGTTTTTCCACTGCGTTGCGATCGAGTGGGGGGGGGGGGGGTCGGGAAGGGGGGGGGGGGAGCGATGCGGTGAAACATCTGCCCCCCCCCCCCCCCCTTTATAGAGCACCGTGCGCACGCATATGCGCGCGGCGACGTTACTTTCTGGCGGGATTTACCCCTTGTGCATACAGAAATGCAGAAAGTGCCATTGAAATGCACGAAAAGTTCTCTTTATGATTTAAATGTTTTCTCCATGGCAACGCTAGCTGCTACTTAAAAAGACACTAAAGAGCAAAACGATTTTTCTCGTATTAGTAAACGATTTCACGATACCAAAAACAGCGCGCTTGCTGCGAGAAGACGCTTAGCAAGCGAGAAATCGCGCAAAAAGAAAATGTGGGTGGCGACGCCACCATGAAGTTTCCGCACCATTCGCCGTGACGTCACATATTTTGACGGCGCCTACTAGGGCCTACGTAGTTCCTAAACGTGAAAAATGGAGTACACTGTCCTCTGAGGGGGCCATAGAGTTAACATACCAAGTTTGAGGAAATTTTGTTGAGCCAATGGTGCCACAATACGATAAGTACACTTTGAAATCCGTGACGTCACGCGTGGAGATTATGGCGCGAAATTTAAAAATTAAACTTTGAACTTCATTTTCTCCTTTATGATGGTCAAATTAACGGCATTATAGTTCTGAAAGTACAATTTATCCCTCTAAACCGATTCAGTGCTTCTCTTTAGTGTCCCTTTAAGAATTAAAGAATGCAGTGTCCTGTCGAAAATGCGAGCATTCAGACAGCGAGCGTTTTCCCTCGAGCGAGTTCAATTTGTCAAGGTGCACATGGCACCATGTTTGTTAATTGAAATAGTAAGCAAATGCCAATTGCAATACACATGGCCGATACAACTACATACCTTACCATGCGTACTTGTCTGACACGTTACTATTGGAACCGATATAAACACTTAGAACTTTCAAGTGCAACTGCAGGTTTTGAAATATAGTAAATTAACACACTCGCAAATTTAACTTCCATATTCTTTAAATGTCCCGTAAGAGATGTACGCCAGCACATTTTTGTCAAGCTCTCATTCGCTTGACATGGATGTCAACACGATGCAGCATGCTTTAACTATGGAACAGGAAGAGTCAATTTGTACAAACTATTCCACTTTAAGTAACACAATGTTTTTTATTTCCTGTCACACTAGCAAATAACACTACACCGGAGGTGGCACACAGCTTGACAAGACCTAGGAACCAGCTTGACTGCACGAGAGTCACTTGATGGATCACCTTCCGAGAATTATGCGCAGTCGAGCGCCACAGTTACCATACACCACAACGATTGTATAAAAAACAGCATACGCGCATACACACAAGACAACAACAAACAGTATTGCACAACTTTGAATCATCCCGAGGACGCTAAACAACAAAAAAAAAACGAGTCTATCGAAAAAAATGCCGTTAAACAGAACACTACTACATATACTACTGCGAATATTTGCGTGTTAAGAGAAAGAACCTATGTGTGGCAAGGCACTTAATCTCACAGGGTCACATATGCGAGATTCACTATAGTATTTTACATTAAATAATTCAACATTCTTCCAGTGCTCCATTCAATGCAGAAAAAACTCCAAAGTAAAGTGCGTATCTTGTCGTCGAACAAAGTTTCTCAGCTCACAGGCCAAACTTGCGTGTGAATTGGTGCGGATGCTGCGAGATGGGTTGGTGAGTGGTGCTTGGATTAAAAACAAAAACAAAAAGCACAAACACGATATCACGAGTGAACCTGCAGAGATGTGCGAACTGGACGCCTCGCAACCGTGGCCATCATCGCACCGGAGGACACAAGTTTGGTTTCGCCCGACACCCTTTACACCTGTGTACGAACAATCGGTTTGATAGTTTCCTAATTTTCTTTTCTGTCTTCTCAAATGGGACGAGCGGATGTTCAGATGTTGTCGTAGCTCCTGTGTCCCCCGCCTCCTCCAGTCAAACCGTAGTTCACCGGGCCGCCTTGGCAGGTGATGTACTTGACGAAAAACACGCAGCCATCCTACGAACAAGAATGAAAAGAACGTAAAAAAGCCATGAGCTCAACATTTTCTGTTTGCATCAGAAGAAACCGGTTAGTTTGGTAATATATTCAAAGGTTTGGTAATATATTCAAATACTCTGAACAACAAATGCACGCCAAGTGCTTCATGCCAGTCAAGATTAGGAAACTGGAAAATCACGACAGTTGTCTACACTTTTCAGCTACTTTTGCGCATAAGCTGAGAAAAATATTGACAAAATAAAAAATGTTGATGACTGACATATCATGTAAAATATTTAAACTAGCAGCTTATTCATCATGAAAAAATATCTGAGATAGCACCATTTTGTTCACAGGAATACCACAGTATTCATGAAAACTGTATGGCAGTCCTGACTTCATTGGAATGGACGAAAAAAAGGATCTATGATTTAGCACGTTTTTTTTCAGTGTAGTAGTTGATAACGGTCAAACACAAAGACTAACTTCACAACATAGTCACTCTGTTACAGGAAAATGCTGCCAGCTATCATCCAATAAAAATTTGCCATTCCACAGTGTAGTTACAGCCATTCAATTGCAGCAGTATCCTTCAGGTCAGTGGGAAACATCCAAGTAAGCTTGCATTATATGACAGATCTCACTGGCTTTCACATACCCTCTCTGTCACCAGGAGTTGTCAGCAATTCAACAGTACTTAACTAAAACAACTAAAAGGGGAAGCTATTACCTAAACCATGGCGGTAATTACCGATTTCTGGCTTGTGCCATCGTGCCCAACGCTCACAGTGCACATGAATGCATATGCACGGCTTATGAGATTAGTTTTTGCTACTCGGGGACAACTCGTTAACGAGGCACTCGATTAGGACACCCCCTGTTATAGTTCTAAAAATAATTTCTCAAATGTACACCAATTCCTAGTATTGCAACTGGACATAGGCAGTAATGAGGGAAACCCAGACTTAAAGAGCACTGCGTGAAGGTCAAAGATTATTATTTCATTAGGGTTGCATAACCTACGGTCAGTGCAAGCTCAGGAGAAAGCTTGCCTCGAATCTATTCTAAAGAGTAATCTGTAACATTAATTTGAGAGTCCGCCATTTAGAGAGAATGTTTGAGCTAAGCCAACTTTTGCGAACTTATGTCTTAGTAAACGCTTACGTCTTAAGAGCAAGGGGCCTAGCCTATTTTTTGTCACTGCAGCTTCCCACAAAAAGAAAGACACTGTGATACGAGCTTTCATTCTTAAGTTTTATTTAAAAAAAACAATGACATGCTTACAAGTTGTTAATACGGCTGCTTGCAGAACTAGATAAAAAAAAAACTTGAGCACACTTTAAAAATTGAACTAAGGTATTAAGCACACCTTGAAAGCAGCCCACTTCTTCACAAACACACCAAGAAAATATAATGCTGGTACATTCTGTGGGAAGGTGCAGCACACTAAAAGTCGAACCTTGATACTATAGCCATCATGAATACAATTACGAAACGTAACAAACTAAATCTGTAATGTTTCCCAATATCAGTGCATAATGAATATGTGCTTTACATAACAGATATTTGCTATAACAAAGGCTTTTCTTTATCAGGTACGAATGTTGCAACATAGTTTGTACTATGACTAGGCAATGGTGTTGTAAAGTACTGGCTTCATCTAACTACGGTTTGGCATTGTGTAGCTGCTTCTGACATGAGCTCGTAAGCAAGTTTTATAACGATCATAAAGTGTTGGTACCCAAGACTAATACCAGACAGTATGCACTAGGAAGTGTCAGCTGCCATAATCAGGTAAAGATGATATACACTAATGCACAGCAACTGAGCTACAGTGCACGGCAATCATCTGCCTTTGAGGTCTGTCTACAATACTTGAGCCATCTGAACACACATGCTGAGAGTAACCTACTACAGTGAAACACAACTGAACATAAATCGCTTAAAAATAACTGCTGCTTAAACTGAAGAAAAGTCTTTAAATTGATTGGTTTTGCACTTGGATAATGCAAAAAATACTTTCGTCATTTGGAGTGGAAGTATTCATGGTTCTCTGTAAATGGAACCACAGAAACAAGCTCTGAGAGGCTTTTTCACAAAAAGCAACAATATGAAATGATTCTTGAGGCACCTGTCTTATATTTAGGATGTTGTCTCTGATAAGCAGTAACAAAAGCTTTCAATGCGAAAATACATGTGATTCAGCCAACGAATGGAGCGGTTAAAGCCAATTTCGTAACACCTCACTGCTGAAACCTTGCAACCAAAACTAGCAAGGCCTAGTCCATAGAAGTGCCCTTGGCTGTACTACATACTATGAATCGAACTAGCTGATACATTCACTTGGCATATCTAACAACGTTGAAAGCGCATGTGACAGAGAGTACTGCACCACTGCACACCTTTCTCACCCACTAATCAGAACACACTTTTCGGGTACCTAAAGGTTCTGTTCTATGAGACTGTGACCACCAAACACTGCCAAATGTGACTGATAATAAGCTGTAGCTGCCAAACCTCATAGCTTCTGTGATGGATAACATGCAAAAAGCAATGCTGGCAATGGATTGCAAATATGTGTAGGTGGCTTTGAAAATAAACACGACGGCTCGTTACCTATGTAAAAAATAAGAAATCCAGGCTTCATGTACAACCAGTGTGAACACTGACACTTTAAAAACAAAGAGAAATGCTATACAGGTAATGGAAAGATGGACTGCGATCTTTGTCAATGTGGCCCTAACATAACCACACTAAGGAATGCCCTACCGGAAATGGACATGATAGCAGTGTTAAAAGATACTGTTAAAGCTGCAAAAATGTGGCTGCCAGCAAAACGAGTGCTACTAAAGGACATTGCCGAGAATAGTCATAAAAATGAGTGACTCCCAGGAATAAGATGTATTATCGGTGATACATAAGTAATCACCAAGCTTTAGTGCATTTAATTTTGTGACACAGGGTAATTGTTTTGGAACAATATCCGAAGTGCATGTTAGAAGCAACTTGCATTACTTGATGAAAATCGCAGCAACGTGTTTCAGGCAAGGATACAGCTTGGTTTTTCACACAGAAAGGCGACACTCTGACACTTGGTGACGCTATGCTGAAAATGACACTGGAAATACATTTCATGTGGTTCCCACTCTTTCTCAGCACCGGCAAGGAGATTCTTATAAATGCCTTCGCACAGTTTGGAAATTTGCACGCATCATCACCACTAACTCGCACCATATCTGGACTCGAAACTTAAAAAATTAAAAAAATTCAACTTGAAGCCAGAAACAGTGTTTATGAGGGAAAAGCCAGGAATTTTGTACGTTGTAGCCAATGAGATTGGGAAAACACATGATCCAGTCATTATAATGTGGAGAACGATTAATTTTCCACATAACATGAATGTTTCCACATAGGATTAATGGCTGTGCATGACAGTGAGTGAACTTAATCTCTATTTGGAAAACAAGGTTTTTTTGAGCAGACGCACACGGAAAAATTGTGCTTCTTAAGTAGCTTACACCAAGGTTCGATAAAAAAGGCAGAGTATTAGACGTAGCATAATGAGAAAAAGAGAGTGAGTGCCATACTAAACACACATGTATTGAAATGAAGGACCACCTGCAGTCTTGAAAAGATAAACGTTGTACCAGAAATGCGTAAAACAAAGGAAAAAAAAATTCAGATCGCAAACTAAAACAAGACAGGCTGTTTCTTTAGGAGGCTGGCATGAACACACTCAGTCAACTTTCGAAGCAGCCTCAGAAACAATCAGTGGCAGTAATTATTAAAACAAAAACTGAAAAGATATCAAAAGACATGTAAACAGGGACTGGTAGTGAGACCAGTATAAACAGTGAGGTGAGTGAGTGTGTATAAAATCTTGAGAGTCATTGGACAACAGTGATAAACGTCAAGATTAAGTGCAAACACTATTGCAATGGCTAAAAAAGAAACGTAAGTATCTATGCCGAGACCGAGAGCTACACGAGCCATACTGCTTCAACGGAATGCCGAACATCCTTCGGCAGATCAAGTTCACATAGAGAGCTTCGGCACAATGAATATCGTAATGGATCCTGAGGTCGATCAATAGACCATAAAATGAGAAATGCAATATGCATTCTTTGAAATAAAAGCAAACATTTGGGCTGTACAGATACGGTACTCTGAGATCCTTCCTCTTTACAATAATTTTATATACCTATGTCATGCCTGCGCTTTCAATGGTCAATAAATGCAACTGCTGTTGAATACGCCAAGATATACACCAGTACAGTGCTAACGAGACAAGAACGAAAGCATTGGGCACGTCTGTGTTCGCCCGCTACACTTGTGTCCTCGTTTTGTTTATGCAATGTCAGTATTCCAAGATAATGTAACAACAAGCCAATATTGCAATGTCAGTGAAACCACCGAGGATTTCTCTGTGACCAGAAACAAACACTGTCCTCAACACAAGTAATTCGATCCAGCGACCACTTCACCACAGCGATGCACTGCTTGAAGAACAGGGCCAGGCTTAATTTCTGGCAAACTTAGTTCCATAGACACTGCACTCAATGACCAGTGAAGTCTCGCACGTGACTGAAAACTGAAAATGCTCATAGACTAGAGGCAACTCGCGTAAATTTTTGGTCCTGGATGCTTTGTGCCAAGTACTACTCTGGCCCATATAGTTTGGTCCCGAGGTGCGTGTGTGCCCTTGAGATATCAGGCTCCCCCCCTTAAACGTATGTTTTGGTCTTCAGCCCTAGATTAGTGCGGAGTCCCTGACGGACTGCGGAAGGCAGGCCATGCAGACGGAGTTCTCAACGAGTGAGAAACAGACCACGCAGAGTCCAGGAAGCTCGCTCCAGAACTGGTGGTGGGGCACCATCTCCCAGCCACGGGCCCCGTTGTTGTGGTTGATCAGGATACCGCCAACCAGGTACACCAGAAGCGCAATGAAGAACCTGTGGCATACGCGGCAACATCAGTGTCTGACCACAGCAACTGCATTACGCGCAACGGTTCTCGGCTGGCCTAGTTGGTTTACGTTCATTACAGTGGAACAATGCATAAGATGGGAGAAACGAATACAACAAGACAATTTAAAGCAGTTACCACTTTGTAAAGATTATGCACAGCTTGAAGAAAAGGAACTCTGGTTAATTTCTGGTAAACTTAGTAGCACGGATTTTGTGCTTAATGACCAGCAAACTTGCAAACGTTACAGTGGTAAAAATGCCGATGCATGTAAATTTTTTCGTCTAAAGGTGTCTGTTAAAACACATTTCACAAACTTTTTCAATTACTGATAACTGCACTTTGCAATATTGACAGTCGACAACTGCACTTTTCTTTAGTGAAATACTTAAAGAAATTTGTATGTACTATCGGTAGTGTGAAGCACTAAGATTATAGCAACGGTTTCTGCTAGTTTGTTTCATAATCTATGAAAAAAAATTTGCAGGCAAATATAAATAAAACTTTAGTGCAGGAAATTCCACCGTCATATTACTAGCAAACATGCACTGAAGTAGTAAGTGACAACAAGGAACCTGAACAAAATTATCCATGAGGTGATTACACCAGCAACGTGACACCGCCTCAAAGCTGTATTCTGTATGAAGAGCCCACAAACAAAAATATCTTTGTTTTCTGGATTAAATCACTCACTGAACGTTTGTTTGTGCAATTGCTCTTCCTGTGGGACATTCAAAACAGTTGAAGTAGAACCTGTCTTGAATGACTGAAAGGGACCAATATCTCAAAAAACAAAATGGTTGATCCCTCCTTCATAGGAATCGGAATAACACGAAAGTAAAGCGTGCCCTTACAGAACTAACTGAATGTTTACAGAAGTAACTGAATTGATATAAGAGAGTTTGCACAATGTATATTGATGTCTGGCAGCTATAGCACCGTTTACCGTGTACTTAGCTTTAGGTGCACGTTAATGAACCCCTGGTGGTCGAAATTTCCAAATTTCTTACGGCGTCCCTCATAATCACATTGTGGATTTGGGACGTTAAACCCCAGATATTATTATTATTATTATTGTAGCACCGTTTAACGTGGATGCACCCACTTCGGTGATTGGTGGTACATCTCCATCCCGACGACAACGTCCACGTTAAATGATTAACCCTTTCAGACGCCACCTATGAAGAACTGTCTGTAAATGCATCAAATCGATATATCTTTATTTGAAGGCACTCAGTATCCTATTGCAACAAAGATAATGCCATAATGCGCTAATTTATGTGTGTTATAGTAATTATTCCCAATTAAACTCTTATTGATTATCGATTTACTCTGAAGTCATTCATGCTTGTATTTGCATAGATAGAATGAAATCAGAGACTAGAAATGTAGTGCAAGTTCATTTTCGGTTATGCGACTTTTTAGGCAAAGAAAAGTTATACTTTAGACGTGGCTCGCGGGAAGCGGCACGTAGAACGACTCGTGGAACGTGGTAGTTCCTTCAGCAAAGTAATCGTATGCAACAGTACACTGCAAAATGATGTTAAATGAAGAGAAATTTATTATGCAGGAGGTTCAATTCATCCAAAGCTCAATCTATCTGGTTCTTTCTTAGCCACTAGTCGATACAACTAAGAAAAACAAGTGGCGTACACAATTGTGTACATAGCGTGTCAAAGGGTTAAACAAACCCTTGTGGTAGCTGTAGTAGTTAACGGTGAAAGCATAATCAGAGAACGAGGTGTGATAGCCAGAAGAGCGTCGCATATTGGACGCTGAACTTGGTCGCCATCCCGCGGCATGTTAAAATGTGATTGAACACCACGGCCGGACTAGAGGGAAACGCAAAGCGCGTCCTGCCGCCCCGGTAACCCAGCCGCGATTTTTCTCGGGGTGAGCGCGTCAGCGGTGAACGCGGTGTTACAGCCAGGTGAGGGAGGCGCGCATCGCAGAGCTATTTTTGGTTTGGATTAGCGTGATGCTATCAGCTAGGCCTACGCTTTTACGACGCTTGGTCTAAGATCGCCACCTCGCGGTGTGTTAAGGCATTGACAAAATTGAACTTCTATTGAAAACGCGCCGAATGGGATGGACGTGTAACGCGTTGCAGGTTCTAATCGCGGAGGCCACAGTAATGAGAATTACTTTACCGCTCTCAGAGGGCAACACCACCCCGCCGACCGGTAGAGTGGTAGATATAAAAGGCGCGTTTGTAAAGTCTCTAGAGTCTGTGGCAGTGGTGCATTGGATAGCGTGCCCGGCATCTGTTGTTGCGGACCGAGTGGTCGTGGGTTCAATGCTCGTTGACGGAACTTTTTTTCTTTGACATCTGATCGTGTAAATTTTTTCTATGTCATTTCCGTGATGGAAATACGTCACTGAAGTCTTGGTGGACCTCGGCATTAAACACTTTCGTGTTAAAACACTTGGAGTTTGAAGTGTGCTTTCGGAACTACCTAGTGTGATCAACGTACTCTGCCAAGTTGACAAGTAGACAGACTGGAAAGACTTACAGGATTAGCAGAACGGATCCAGCACTGAGACCACCAGTGGGCACCTCCGGTATGCAGGCACCAGAAAACGGGATCGTGAGGTTGCGCTGCAGGAGTTTTGAGCAAAAAGAAGAAATATGACAAAATAAATAAATAAAGAATATGGCAAGGAAAGAAAAGTTACTTGGCCATAGTGGCAATACTCACAGCTTGCTAAAAATAATCCTACCAGCCAATCTACAGACACACCTGGAATATTGGCTGCTAAGATGCTGTTCATTACACATGCAAAGGCTGCAAGGTGATGCTGCACAGTGAAAGACTATTCAAACTATATGCCTCATGGTACATGAATGCAAGACAATGTTATTTAACACTTTTCTGGAATTCAAAGTTATCTTCGGTTAAAGTTTAAAAAGCATGCCAAGGGGCAATGAGGCTGCCTATGCCACAGAATGCATGCAAGTTCCAGCTGACAAAACATAAAATGTGCTGCCTAATTTGCAGTTCTGCTGTCAACGTTTGTACAGATGACGTACATGTATTCAAGAAATTCTCTGGCTACTACCATAGTCCCTCAATAGCTTTTCTGGTCACGAAACTGCTGCTTCTGTTTAATAGAGCTGGTGGCGGCCGCTAGGGGCACCACAGTAAAAGAAAGGCCACCCAGCAAAGCGGCCGCCGTAGGCGATGCTTGTATTTTTCTGGTACGTCGCGATATGAAAGCCTCACTCCTCTCTGGTTCGTCGCGGCTGAAAGCCCAGCTCCTTTTAGACAATATTTACATATTATTTCGTCGTAACAATTATACGAACCACACTTGGAACTTCTGAGAATATTTTCTAACCTAAGACAAGGCACACACAAAAAATAAACAATTTCAAATTCAGCTGGCGGCTCAGTACGGCAGCAGACGACGCACGTAGACCTTTTGTTACTGCGAAATTTGTCTTTTAGTTGGGCCTCAAATAATAATAAAAAAAAAAACTTTCACATGACTGTGATGTGCTGTACAGAGAATAAGACATCAGCGGTGTTACCATTAAATGCATGACAACCTGAGCTCAAGGTCGTGCATTGTTATTTCCCGAACTTCCAATTGTACGCGTTTCATTCCAGCAGTGGTTACGGACTAATTTTACGCAACAGAAAATGTTCTAGGAAGTGAGCTTGCATTCGCCGGCAATCTGTTTGGAACAGATACAATGGCAGCTCGCAGCCACCAATGATACGCTTGCTTGATGGGAACTGTTGTCGTTTTCAGGCCTCGAAAGCTTTGCTAGTTTTCGTGCGTATCAGTTCAGTTGTGCGATGCAATTTTCCAACCAGATTTTTCTTGTCAATATCCCCTATGAAAACAACGTATATTCTCCCTGACTCCGCATAGCGCTTCTTAATCTCTAACTCGCGCGAGCAGGGTGACCAGGATTGACGCACGTTTGCATTCAGTGCTGTACTTCCTTGGCGAACCACGAGGCTGAATAGGATTGTAATCGCGATCCTTCTATGAAGGAAATGAAGCCGTACAAATGCTTTTGAGAAATAACACAATTTTCGCCTTCACTCAGCACTGGGCTAGCGTAGAGTTCAAAAGACATCTTAAAGGGGTCATGAACCACTTTTCCAAGTAATGATCTAATGGCCTCAGTATCGGAGTGTACTGCCTCCCGAATCGATTGCCGCAAAAATTTCTCGAATCCGTCAAGAATCAGCGGAGTTACGGGGGTTTGGCGCACGCTCCCAGCACTTTCTCTCTTTTCTCGTTCCGACGAGCGCACAAGAAGCTAGACAGGGAGGGATGGCATGGGAGAAAGAAGTTACGCCAGCGCGCGTCATGAAACGCGATCGCTCTCCCGCTGTGATTCGCTTGCGCGAGTGCGGCTACCGTGTACTGAGGAGTGCGGCGCCGGCAAGTGGCGGCACCCGATCCGAACGCCGCTCTCGATTTACGTCGGCTATCGGCCAATAAGCATGCTATGTCTCTTGCGACGTACAGCGGACAGGCGCCCCGCCCACCGACGAGAGTGAGAACCGGCCTCTGTTTGAAAAGAGGGTGCCTGGGGAAACGGCAACTTCGCGCTCCGCTTGTGGCCATTACGCGGCGCGCACGACTGTAATATTTGGCAGAGCAGTTCATAGCCGTGTCAGCTTTCCGCAGGATGTGTTTTTTCAATCAGCCCAAGGGGTGCTTCATGACCCCTTTAAAGGAATATTGACACCACAGAAATCTTGCAACTTTGTTTTTTTGTTACATTAGGTAGCTAATGGCCCGTTTACCCCCCTTGCACACGATGGCTCTCAAGGTTGTTTCAGTGGTTTCAGTGTGTTCAAACTGTCCGTGGCCGTGATTTCCGATTTGTGAAGTAGGCTGGCGGGCCATCGAAGACACGAGAAATGGCGTTACGCCTGAAGCGCGGCATGTCTTATGGCAACGATATGGTGTCGCCGTTTATCGTGAAATCGTCCACGTGAATGATGTCCGACGAATCAAAGTGCTTCGCACACAAATGCACATACTTTGAATTAATGCTGAATCGTCCACTTCTTGCCGCGTTATGGCTCACTTCCAGTTGTCGAACTGCCCGCGAACACTTGACATGCAAAATAACGATACCTTTTCAGTAGTGCCTTTGTAGCCGAAAAGGCACCTTGGTACACAGCACCTGAATGGCATCGTCATGCAAACGTGCCGCTTTAACTGTACAGCGCCTGAATTTGACCCTTATCTAAAAAGCAACCACAGATACACAGCACACGTGCAAACTTTCAGCTCGCTACGGTCGCATTTGCAGTCTCTGTGGAATCAACCCGGATTAAGGTGGCCTCTAAGCGACAGTGGTGCCACGGCGTGGCAGCTTTCCTCGCCATATCAACCTCCCCCATAGCATGACTGTGATTTTTCGTGACCAGAAAAAGTATTGAAGGACTATGCTACTACCCAACTGCAACTACAAGTTTGCTTGTCAAAATTCCAACTGCAAAAACCTGCCCTGCTTCTTTATGAAACTACTGTGCACTTCCGCAGACATGCTGGCAATATGGCACCTTCAACACAAATTAATAAATTTGAACTACAAGTGAAAATGACCGTCTCCACATTGAAAATGTCACTAGAAAAGAACACACAAGGATTCTTAGGTTATCCCTATGCCTCCCTAGATGACTAAATGACGGATGCAGAATCAATACTGATGAGTGTGACAGCTTGAGAAAACGTAGGTTGAAATGCCTTGAGCTTAAAGGGATACTAAAGAGCAAAACGATTTTTCTCGCATTAGTAAAGTAGTCTTCCACGATACCAAAAACACCACGCTTTCTG
The DNA here is from genome assembly GCF_013339695.2 of Rhipicephalus sanguineus. NCBI lineage: Eukaryota > Metazoa > Arthropoda > Arachnida > Ixodida > Ixodidae > Rhipicephalus > Rhipicephalus sanguineus. The sequence goes on from NC_051179.1 coordinate 64,901,786, forward strand.
CGCGAAGACGCTTAATAAGAGAGAAAACGTGCAAAAAGAAAAATACAGGTGGCGACGCCACCTTGGAATGCCCACACCATTTGCCGTGACGTCACATATTTCTGACGGCACCTGCTTGGGCCAACGTAGTTCCTAATCAGTTAAATTGAAGTACATTGTCCTCTGAGGGGGCCAGAGACTTGACATAACAAGTTTGTGGAAATTTCGTCGAGCCAGTAACGCCAAAATACGTTAAATGCTCTTTGAAGTCTTTTATGTCACGAATTACAAAGTTCGGCGTGAAATTTAAAAATGAAACTTTGAACTTGGTTTTCTCCTCCAATATTAAACCTAAGGTGGTGAAATAAACTACACAAGAGTTCTCCGAGCACACTTTATCAATCTAAACCAATTCATTGTTTCTCTTTAGTGTCCCTTTAAGGTACTCTGACAGTACGTGAACATTAACGACCACTAGCAGGTTCAGAAAACAGAGCAACGACTTACCTCGCAGTCCGTAGAAACGATGAGTGGAGTGTAATCGAGCTTTGTTAGCTCGGCTCCTGGCCCGACGACAATGTTCTTCTCCGTGTCGCAACGAAAGATCATGTTGACCATGATTTTCTTATCTTTGCATTTGGTTACATTGACCAGGCTCCCTTCAACGGGCTCTTCAAACCTCACTGCGAAGCTTGAGTGGTCTGGAACATGGGTAGACGACAGTGAGGCTGTTTCTAAGGTTTGGTGCTCGAAGGTGCACTGGCCGTCAGCTCTCTATGGATGGCCAATGTACAAAATCATGCGAGATAGGCTTTAGATGCAACACGTGAAAGAAAGAATTTTGGCTATTCCAACTTGCATACACCCCGAAAAATAGCAAATGTTATAAAGCTGTAGGGGCAAATGCAGGCCAACAAGATACTGCAGCTTTACAAAAGATCTATTCCTGGGTTTCTGGAAAACATGCACTTACACCAGGATTCTACTTTTCTATGCAAAAGGATCAAATAAAGATTTTAATTATAACTTAATGAAAGAAATCTGTTACACTCATGCAGTTTTAAGGGGGGAAAAGCATATACGCACAAAACAGTGTCAATTTCCTTGTGACACCATTTGAGTTCAGCTGAAGAAACATTATATCTGAATGTCAATTAAGAGAATTAAGTGATGCTAAACTAGCCCAACGTTTGGTAAAGGCTGAGCAGGAGGTGCGTTTGAAAATGTGAGGCAATGTTGGTGCGCCTCTAGCTTGTCTAGAAATATCTTTAACTCTTCACTCTTTAAAAACTCGTGATATACAATACGTAATTCATACCAATGGTGGCTTTTCGCATAGAAAATGTAAAAAAAAAAGAGTGTGTGGGTCTCTAGTGGATGCTGTTTAGACCTGTCGCAGCAATTGAGGTATCCTAAATGTTTTAAGAGTAACCAGTCAGTTTGGTAAGGCACAGCATTCCCCCTCAGGACCTTGTTCAGTGTTTCCTCTGCTCGTTATCTCAGCTGCCGCAGAGATGCAGGTCACTACACATGCCCTCAGGCTTGCAAGTGCTAACGGGAACAAGTAAATGTAGAGCAGCGGCGCATACGTCTTTTCTCTGGCAACTATCGAAGTGCCTCGTTTAGTACCACACAGCTTGTGGTAATAGTGCCACCTTCCTACACATCTGTGCATTGCATTGACGTGGCTAATGGCAGCATTTGCAACTGGACTTCCAGAAAAGTGGGGGCTACTCATTGGCGAGTCCCCTTTATTAGTGGACGGCACTGTAGTACATGTAAGCTTCTGTGGCAGCAAACTGTTGTGGTTGGGCTTATGCATGTCGTGCATTAGTTTTGCTGTCACGTCACTTTTATAAGTGCCATGCAACTTATACAGAGGTAAAACATGAGGCAAGAAGTTGAGTAAACAGACAAGCAAAATGATGGAATAAAAGAAGCTACTCTAAATAAATAAGGAAAAAGTCAGAACACTGAATGAAAGATGAGAACATCCAAACACTCACCAGGCTTGAACTGTGATGCATGCGAACAAGTAAAGAAGCAAGAAGGCTTTTCAGTGACTTTTATCACTGATTCAGTATTTAAAGAACAAGAGTACATTCAGGAGTTACTGCTTAGGACACAAAGTCGCATCTTGGCTACAAGGAACTCTATAACTGAGGTATCCAGAGTTACTTCAACAGTTTGTACTTCCCAGATCTGTACCTTTCCTTTGGCCACACACTTCATTTTTGAACTTCGCACAAGCTAAATTTCACCTCATAGTTCAGAGCTATCCCCCGTATTGTCATGACCAGGAACTCTCTGCTACGTAAGTCAGTGTTGTAGCTTTGGGGGTCAAAACTAGACCGACTGTTATCCATATCATCTACAAGTAATCCCATAAGTTTCTGGCCTGACCATCTTTTAATGGTGATGCAAATGAAACAAGTGAGTTACTCTTCAATATAATCTCTTTTCACTTCAAGACATTTTTCACACCCCTGAATTAACATTTTACAACCTTCAAAAACAACAGCTGTGATTTGACATGCCAAAACCATAATATGATTATGAGGCACATCGTAATGGAGGGCTCCAGAAATTTCAACCAACCGGGGTTCTTCAACGTGCACTGAAATCTAAGTACAGGGGCCTCTTAACATTTCGCCTCCATCGAAATGCGATCGCCGCAGCCGGGATTGAACCTGCGACTTTCAGGTCAGCAGCCGAGCACCAACGACTGTACCACCGCATCTGAACATCTGTTTTGAATATGTCCATGAACTGCATTCTACACTTCATCATCAGTAGGAATTCTTTTGCTTCGAAGATCTTTCTGCAGCCTTACGAAGAGGTAGTAGTCGTTGGGTGCGAGGTCAGGGTTATAGTGGGGACGATCAATCTCCTCAAAGCCACAAACCTTCGCTACAGCTTTCTCAACACTAGATATATGAACTGGAGCGTTTTTGTGAAGCAGGTGGACACCGTGATAAAAATCCCTCGCCTCTTCTCATTTATTGCATCATGCAGTTCACGTAAACACACACACTGAGTTGAAACTCGTACTCAGGCCTACTAATAGATGGCGCTCTGTGCCTGTGGTGACCATTTTGAAATTGCTGCGAGTTTTAAATGTCAGCCTGGAAACTTATGGAACTACCCATAATATACTAAGTAGCTCACCAAGCGAGAGCTGCAAGCTACACACACAGTGGCCGTATCTTATCCAATTAAACCAACACAGAATAATGCAGGGTTGGGCCAGTTTTGGGAAGGGAGAGTGCACCATAAAAACATGGCCCCTTTTGTCGCATAATGAGCCCTCTAGGAAAATGTTACGTGCAATGCCACAAGCTGTCTTGCATAAAGACAGGTCTATTTTTTGTTTTATTTCTATACTTGTGAAGTCAGGGCCTTATTTACTATATTATAATGGGTTAGATGTCACTGTTGGAGGGTGGGGGGGGGGAGGGGCGGCAGTGCCTCCTTTGCCAAGTTATGACAAAGCTTCATTCAATGTTTGCCGTAATTAAATATAGCAGTGTTGCCTTTAGCTACTATTCTTTTTTTTCTCACATGAAATCTTACCCAGTGGAAGTAGTTTCTGGAAGGTTCCTATGGAGAGTGGATCCAAACCACTGGAATTGACCTCGCACGCATGCCCGATGCCACAGGGGTTGACGGGCACCTCATTGCAGAATTGAAAGTACCAGGAACAATCGGTGTTTGTCGGTCTTAAGCAGTGCCCCTTTATTTCTGCCCTCCACACAGATCTGTAAGACGGTGAAGGAAATGACAACATCCACATAATGCAAAGGCATCGTGTTCGATAACTCAAAACGTCACCTAGTAGCACCAGCACCAGTGATAAAAATCAGAACAAGTGAAGAAGGACACCTTTTTCCAGCTGTCACATTTGCACAAGCATCTATGAAGTGACCGCACTGCAACACTTTTGACCAATATACAATGATTTTGGCATGTTGCCAGCTGAAACTGAAATAAATTTCCTGCGTCTCTCAGTGCGAAATTACTCAGAAATTGATATGCTGGCGAACAGCATTGATCCATTACACACCTACATAAATCAATTTACTTTTCATCCTTTAATTAGGTCACACGACGACCTGCTGTACTCATGGGAGACATGACATTGCTGTAAACCCTTCAGGTGTCACTCGCAGGATTATCGTAAAGGAAAAAAAAAAAATTCAGAGCACTAGAAAGGTTAGTGAACGATATGGCATGCAGCCACAGAGGTAGCAATCGCAGCAGTTACAATTCGTCCTCCAAGCATTCTATTACACGAGTTTCAATTAGAAATTGTGATTCCAAATGCGGAAAAATACTGAGTGGACAGAATCAAATGTCGGTTATTTCTTCCGCAAGAAAGTCTTTTGTTTAATATATATACACTTTGTTAACACGTAGAAGTGTGTCATTTGCTGCTTTTATTCGTTCCTGTTGTACTAACATTGTTTTAATAAAAGTGTATGCACCTTTGCTTTCTGTATTATGTACAGTTCTCATTCATCTTGCTGTGCCCGCACGCAACAAGCAAGAGTGATAAGCGATATTAACAGACTACACGCATTAAATATAACACATGACATCCAAGCTGCAAATATCCTCTTTATGACACTTCCGCAGATATCCGCAGCTATTTTGCCTGCAGATATTTGCCATTATTGAGACCATTGCTGAAGGTATGAGAATTAGAAAGACAACAAGTAAAGGTGCCAAATTCTGTGCACTGCGATGACTGTGGACGTGAACCATTGTACAGAGATTGTTCCATCACATAAAGAAATGCATATAAGCGTATATGAGAAATTGCGGTGGCAAGCTTGATTTCAGAAGCCAGTGCTAGTTTACATCAGCAGCCTGCCAAGTTTACTGAGTGGAAATGAAATTTCCTATCTTGATACACTTGGTCTCAACTCGCCGTGAATTGTTTTCTTTTGGTGTGCTGTGTCAGTAAATACTAGCTTCGATATTTACAGATTTTTGGCATCTTCCATGAGATAATAAGAACATCTACAACATAAAAAAAAAACAAATGCCGAAGAGCAATCAATATAATAATCATATCTGGGGTTTAACGTCCCAAAACCACGATATGATTATGAGAGACGCCGTAGTGGAGGGCTCCGGAAATTTCAACCACCAAGGGTTCTTTAACGTGCACCTAAATCTAACTACACGGGCATCAAACATTTTCGGCTCCATCGAAAATACTCTTCTCCCAGCCGCCGCGACCGGGAGAAGAGCAATCAAGCACACGCAATGGTCAGCACTGCATTCATGCTACCAAGAACATCTTTTTTAATTAACTTCCTCTTCCAACATTATTAATAATTTCTAGTTATCTTATAAGCAAAAAATGCACTGCTACGTAATTCGGAAACGTAACATCATTGGTTCCTGTCTGTTGGTTAGTTCATAGATGCTTTGTTTGGTAAAGCGACCGCACTGGAAATGCGTTGGTCCTGGGTTAGATAACCTTCTTTTGAGAAATCCACATAGGTTCCTTTTGATGCTTAAAACTTCATTGGATTAGTCAGGTAGACGGCTTTTTTTTTTTTCTTTCTCTCTCTAAAACTTGCCCCCAATAGCGGACATACCCACAACTGATTCGCCATTCTAGCTGCCGGCGCCAGTTTCTCGGGCAGCACGTTTTATCTTTCGTCAAAATAAGACACGCCCGCCTGAGACCTCCGCTGCCTCTAGCGGAAGCGGTCCGTTGACAGGGAGATAAAAAAGACGATCAGATAAATGCCTTTTTTTTTTCGAACGAACATCGTTTCGGGGCCCGGTGGGCGACATGGTTGGACACGAAGTGAGATTAACTAAGAGAGATTGTACCACTTGTAATTGCCTCGACACAGCTTATATCTTATCTCTTCCGTTATCCGACAGAACACATGTGAGACGTAAACATCTTGTCACGTCACGGTCACCAAGCGATGGATGTTGGCAGACGCTACTTTCCACGTTCAATGCAATCGTACGAAAAGTATGAGAAAACACGCTTTTGCCACACTTCGTAATGCGAAACAAAAACACGATGTTGCTAAATAAGCGTCAGACTTGAACAAGGCCTGCTAATAAATGCAACGCGAGGTTGAATACAAAGCCGGCACACGTTTAACGAACCCGCCCACCGCGACTAAAGGAGAGATTTTTCTTATCTGAGCTGACACCGCTTCCCGCTCTTCAAACGAGCGAAAAAAAACTGAAATACGCGGACGCTTCAAGCGGGCGTTGCATTCTCTAGAACGAGAAGCCGTAATTGTGTGTCCAGCTGTATCACGAGACGACACAAAACCACATGACTCGGGAGGAGTTGTGTTACTTACTTGAACAAACTTTCATAGTTGTAGCCGCCGTCGATCAAGCATTTCTCGTCGGCGGCAGTAAATTCGAGGCCCAAGGCGAATGCGAATGTAACGCTGCCCAAAAGCGGCGTCAACGCAAACATATTCACAAACTACGAGCAGAAAATTTTCGATAAGTCGTGCGAGGTCCTTTTGAACCGAAAATGCAACAGCCACATCAAAACAGATTGGTCTGGCTTGGATTCGAATCGGCTTCGACGCGACGTTTTGCTGTTGGTGGCCAGATTGTTTCCTTGCATTCGGCTGCTAAGTAAAGAAAGTGCTTTTTTTTTTTGCGATTTCTAATGACGCCAAAATGAAGTGTCGTACAGTTAGCATCGACAAATTGCTTAAATATTATCTATAACAGAGAATATTTTCTTTCTTCGATAAAGAAGGACGTCCGCTTCGGATTGCTTGCGTAGTAGGTGGTCAATGCATTCTGTATGGTCACTTTTTCCCGTTACCCCTGTGAGGTGGACCTTTTAAGTAGGGTTCAGGGAAAACACACAAATAAACACAACATATTTATTTCCCTTTGGCCTGCAGGCTGCATACATGTTTTTCAACGCCATGTAGTCACAATGAACTGCACAAGGCGATCATCTCCCGTACTGTACATTTTCTTCTTGTTCCAGAGGCTGACATCCTATCACAGGTTTTACCTCTCAAACAAGCAGGAGATTCATGCTTTGCATCGCCCAACGAAGAACAATAGAAATCCCGACAACCACTGGTTATCGGCATGCCGGCATCCTTATCGTAAATCCATTCTTGCGATAGTTTCACCGCGGGTGGTTTGCCGGATGGTCTTTTTTAGGGGCGTAGCCAAAGGGGGGGGGGGGGGTTCAACACCCCCCCCCGAAAATTTTCAATTTTGCTTGCGTATAAATACACGCACGCATACAAACGCATGCACGAATATACATAAAGTATGGTTGCCCCCCCCCCCCCCCCTCGTAAAAATTTCTGGCTACGCCCCTGGTCTTTTTGACTCTTGATTGATAAAACTGTTGAGCAACACGGGGGTGCTTCAATTACGATCATTTCTGGCTCAATACTGCGCGTGATGGCCCCGAGTTGGAACTTCTGAGCAACGCCGTAGATGTATCATGACTGCTGTCTGCACGTTGCTGACAACGCCGGTGCGTAAGGCTTCTTCTGCTTTAGCCGAATACGGCGATCAAGTGGAGTATGTGTGAGCTTTTTACCTCTTATACCCTGTTCAGAATCAATCCATTCACACGATCTAATCACATGATTATAGACGCTCAATCCTGCGTTACTGCAATAATTATAAAGAATTGTTAAGTAGTGGGAACAGAAAGACAGACATCAAGATGGCGTAAGCACGTACGCATAACTGCGTTTCCGATGTGAATGCTAGACAAAATTACGTTGACTAATTCCCTTCAGTGTGTTATCTTCAAACGGCTCTACCGGATATTAAACAGAGAGCAATCCTGAGAAGGAAAAAAAAAAAACCGTAGCGCAAAAGGAACTAGAACGATAAAAGAACACAACGGCTGGCACTTCTCGTGTCGTCCTTGTTCCTTTTGCGCTACGGGTTTCCCTTCTCAACTTCATGAACCAACTCGCCCGACAAAACGTTTCACTAAGAGAGCAATCCAACCACGCAGCGTCAGTATACTCAGACTGTGAACGTCATGTGGAGTAGTACATCGACAGACGCTTTCGAGAACAACGATGCGACAGGAAGGTGAGATCGCGTCTTCAGATGTTGTCGTAGGACCTCGCCGTGCGTTCAGTTTGACAGGTGACCAGCTGGACGAAGAAGACGCACCCCTCCTGCGTTAACAAGAAGGAAAAAAGGTTTGCGGCGAATTTTCTAAAGGGATATAGTTATATATAGTGTAGTGTGCCAAACACTTAAAGGGACCCTGCAACACTTTTCCAAGGAATAATCGAATGACCTCACTATCGGAATTTATTGCCTCAAAGATCGAGTGGCGCAATAATTTCTCAAATCCGTCAAGAATGAGCGGACTTGTCACACGTTTTAAGCGCTTTATCTCGACCCGACGAGCGCGCTGGAAGCTACACCGGGAGGGATGCAGCGGGGGAGAGAAGTTACGTCAGCGCGCGTGATAAACGCGATCGCTATCTTTCGTGTGTGCGAGTGCGGCTCTATTCTATCGAGCGCTACACCGACACATGACGGCACCTCGTGGCAAGAAGCGCATGTGATCCAAACACCGTTCTTTATCTATGCCGACTATTGGCCAATAGCATGCTATCTGCTGTTCGACGTCAAACAGCCGGCGCCCCGCCCATCGAAGAGAGTGAGGACGGTCCTCTGTATAAAGAGAGCGCGCTTGAGAAAATGGTGCCTTTGAGTTCCGTTTCTAAACTCTCATTGGTTCGCAATACAGCAACACTTGGCTGAGCTGTTCATAGCAGTGTCTGTTTGCCGCAGTATGTGTTTTCTCACCAAGCCTGAGGGGTGGTTCAGCACCGCTTTAAGGGGGTTAGGATGGGGCATATATTTCGTGATACACGACACGTGTATTGCTTTGATTTCTCGTTGTATGAGTGGATAGCCAACGTTATAGCAAACAGCAGCTAACATTTACTGGTGCTGGTGGTATACGAGTAAATGCGGTAGGCTTAATTCGTACACACTTAAAAAAACTATTTAATGCTCCGGTGCATTTATTTCGTCTCGATCACATGCTTACACACAGCAGTTTATGTGTTCAGTGTCGCGCACTTGACAATGTTGGTGTTGTCGCACGTTCTTTTATGCCAGGTAGAACACAGGAATTTCGGGAGTGGGGATGTGGGAGGGACGTGTGCCTGATGTGCACATCCCGCTCCTACGGCTGCGCACGCCTCTTTCTGTTTTGCCCACGACAAACACGGGCGCGTATCATGGATTCCATTTTTGTTTCTTTGCGAAGAGTATACTTTACCGCTCATCTTCTTTGATCGAACTACAGTCTACAGCCGTTCTAGTTGACGGACTTGATAACAATGACGACGAGGACGACGGGTATCGTAAAGATAATCGCCTTTAAATATGAGTGGCAACAAATAATCCCCTATGGTATGTGGGCTGCCAATACGTTACCGCATGATATAGAGCTCATTCTGCGTACATCTTCATGTACGTCTTGTGGATGTTTGCTTATGTCGGTGGCAATCCCATTTTTATCTCATCATTAGCAGCCACCTCCAACCACTCTAAATTTACTCGAATTGTCTCATGACTATATCGCAACCTCTGACTATAGGTAAATGGACAGATTGAGAAAAACAAGCTCACCTGTGTTAGTAAATTACCGCTCTACAGCACACACACAAAAGAATCACTCTAAATATTGTGAGAAGTGCTTTGGTAAGCCATAAATAAACGATCTGAAAACGAAAGACTGGCACGTGTGGCGACTTGGAATATCACGAATGCACTAGCTGACCGTGACATATTAATTTTTTTACGGGATCTATGTATTTTTTAGAGACTGCGTATAGATTGTGCTCTAAATAAGTCAGCGATGGAACATGGCAAGTTTCGGAAATTGTAACAGCACTGTTTCAATGCCTATATGTATTTAAAAAAAACTGGGCCAGAGCTTATTTTCCGCACTTCAATAAGGTTTCTTTCTGACTTAGTCATGATTGCGACGTCTCGACAGCTGCCTGCGCGTGCGTCACGCGTGACCTTTATTGCACTCATCCATCAAAATTGTCAAGTTTCTTCCCTTGCATATATAGTTCTCGCAAACTAGCTAGTCATCATCGTGTGCACGCTGGCTCGCTCGCGTATGTTCCCAACGTACACATATCGAGTTTTATGTTAAATAGCTTCAAAGTGGGTTATGACTGCCTGTAATACTATAATAAAGGTGCGCGACCGATGGTGGGATCGAAACTCATGCAGCCCAGTCCATTGGTGTATTCATTAGGAAATGATCGTGCTCTTGTCAAAGTTTGTATCTGAAATGCCTGGCAACCCGCCGCTGTGATATAGTGGTTATGGCGCTCCACTGCTGACCCGAAGGTTGCGGGATCGAATCCCAGCCGCGGCCGCCGCATTTCGATAGAGGCGAAATCCTAGAGGCCCGTGTACTTAGATTTGGGTGCCCGCGGTCAAAAAAGCCCAGGTGGTCGAAATTTCCGGAGCCCTCCACTACGGCGTCCCTCATAATCATATCGTGGTTTTGGGACGTCAAACTTCAAGAATTATTATTACTATGCAATGCCTAGCACGGCCTAGTTTCCACTATCCTTCCCTCGTGACAGCTAGCTGGAACACTGAGAGGGTGTTAGACTGCCTCTCCATGCACTGCCTTCAGTATCGGCCATGTAGGGCGAAAAAAAAAAGAAATAGAGGGGATATCCCGCAGATAACGCAGACACCCGAACGACCCGATGATATCTCCGAAGATTGCGAAGTGAAAGTCCCATCGCAAGCTCCACCGACTCCATGCCATCCTGTACTGATCCACAGAGAAAAATGTATTGGGGACATATACGAACCACTATGAGCGAAGGCAGCTCCTTCCAGAACTGCAGGTGCGGTATCATCTCCACACCTTGAGCGCCGTTGTTGCGGTTGACCAAGACGCCTCCCACGAAGTAGATCAGCAGGGCCACGAAGAACCTGGCAGGGAATCGATCGGTACACTATAGTAATTCCGCACTGCCGCCATATCTATTCTTATGTCCGCTATAGACCTTTTCACACGCGGATCCCTGGGCGCCGCCATAATCCTCTCTGGGCTGCGCTAAATAGGCGTCACCCCACCAAAATGCACTGCCGAGGCTGTGACGTCAGCCTTTGTACTCCCGCGCGCAGCCCAGCATGGCGGCGTTTCCTCTCTCGTGCGAATAGGTCTGTAGGCGTATATAGGGCGCAGGGTAATCGTAGCATATCTTCGTTTAGTACTGTCTTGCGTCAACCGAATCTGTAGGCGGTTACAACCTAAGAAAATGTAAGCTCCGCTCACAGCCATCGCTGCTCCTACCACAGAGAATTTGCATAAGTGCTTCTTCCATTAGCGCTTACTGATTTTCGTGACGTCACGTACTTCTCGCGAGTTTCGGATAGTTGAAAGTCACCTCCCTAGTGGAGTCACCCTGAGGAGCAAAACAGATTAAATTTGCCAGACAAACTTGATTCCACCACCGCCACCTGACGTTCCCATACCGGAACACGATTGTGTCGCTTGTTGTAGGTCGGAAACTTGAATGTCGTGGTAAATTTCGTCGGGGATTATGACATCGCTACTCAGCCATACATGATATTGTAGGTAGCAACGAGGAACCTTCAAAGGAACACTAAAGAGAAAAATTTTCTTTTTCGTGCATTAGTAAATTACAACTTCGCAATACCGAAAACACCACTCTTACCGCTTCGAGATGTTCTGTAAGAGAAATTGGCGTAGCCAAGGGGATGGGGAAAGGGGGTGGGTTGGGGAGCTTAACCCCCCCCCCCCCCGAAATATTTCAAATTTACATGTGTAACATTACGAACACATACAAACGCACGAACGAACATGCATAAAATACGGTTAACACCCCCCCCCCCCTCCGAAAAAAAAAATTTGGCTACGTCCCTGGTGAGCGAGAAAACGCGCGAAAAGAAAAAAAGGGGGGGGGGGTAGCGACGCCACCTTGAAATTGCCGCACCAAACGCCGTGACATCATAGATTTTGATGGCGTCTACTAGGTCATACGTAGTTCCTAATCGGTAAAAATGAAGTACACATTGCCCTCTGAGGGGGCCATATAGACTTAACATACAAAGTTTCAGGAAATTTCATTGAGCCAATGTCGCCAAAATACGGAAAACACACTTTGAAATCCGTGACTTCACGTGAGTAGTATTCGGCGCGAAATTTGAAAATGAAACATTGACCTTGATTTTCTCCTACATTGGTAAACATATAATGATGAAATTAACGACATTAGAGTTCTCAGAGTACTCATTATACATGATCTGATCAATCTGGTCAATCTAAGCCGATTCGTTGTTTGACTTTAGTGTCCCTTAAGACCTTAATATGCGTAGTATTTGCATTCTAACCGAGAAAAAGTACTTATGGTTCGAGCGGAAACCAGCTAGCACGAGTGTATTTCACAGGTGAAGGGCGAGGCGCCGCTATTCTGTAGGCGGAGGATCTCAGATACGCGGCGTCATATAGCCTGTGAGTCTACGCCTGTGGCTCTGACGTCAGCGTGACGTTGCGAATTTCAAGGAATTTGTGTAAATAAGAACACCGTGTTTGTGAGCATACAAGTTGTCACTCGCACTTAGTATATTCTCTGGTGCTACGAAAATTCAATGTAATCCTCCAAGTAACCCTTCATAGCAAAGACGTTAATTATTTTCCGGGGCAGACGCCGCTAATCTTAACACCTTTGACATCCCTCAACTCATGCTTCAACTGGTGTTGTTGCCACTCCTATTTAGTTGCTGTGCCTTTTATGACCAAGTCTCCGAACATGACGAGATTGACATCTTCGATGTCCCAGAAGTGCAATTTATTTGGCTCCCTTGAAGGGCCTCTAACGAGTCCCCACGGTAAATTTTGATAACACACTGGAAGTTAATCAGGTGCCGTTTCCACGGGGTATTACAGAAATATTTTTTTTGAATCGTTTCGTCATTGGAAAACTTAAAAGAAATTAACAATACGTGGAGTGCTCAGGCTTTTTCTAAGAGCATGGGCGTGCAAGCACGGACACGTGAGATAAGAAAGAGACAACACATCTGTAGATGGGCTTGATCTGATTTTTTGTAGATCTGCTCGATATACCGTAACGCGAAGAATGTTGCAATCACTGAGAATGGTCTGAGTTTGGCGATCAAAACAGCTTATTCGGTTGAGAGTTGCAGTTCAGTGGTTGGTACTCTCAGCATTTACTATGAAGTTATGTAGCAGCTAAAAGATGAAGTCACATAGCATGTATAGTATAACTGATATTATATGGTTTGTGCAGCATACGTAATGCCCTTAGAAATGTGGATGACACATTGTGTTGGCGGCTACCAAACACGTTACGGTTATGAATACACCTCGACAACTTGGTTTGTTTTGTTTTGTGCGTGTACTAAAATGCGAGGAGAGAAAGCCAAAACGCAGGGACCATTTCACCAACGACTCACAATATGAGTAGTATGGATCCAGTACTGAGTCCTCCCGATGATGTTGCCGGCGCACTGCTGCCGCATGCTCCGTCATACTTCACGGTCACATTACGCTGCATAAAAACACGAATGGTGTGAGGCCCAGTATAATAAGACGAAGAATAAGCAACAAAGCATCATTTTAACGTCACCCAACAATCCTCCCACGTCTCAGTGTGTGCCGCTGTCTCAGCGTGACACTAAAGGGACATTGGAAGGGTTTATGACATCACTTGTCGAGAGAAGAGCGAGCAATTTTTAGCTAACTTTGAGAATTAATTGTGTATTCCAGGCCGCGTGTTACATTATAAGTTTTGCTCACGTGTTCTCACGAGCCTCGACTACCGATCAGCAGCGTTTTCTGACCATGCTGGAATAGTGTTGCAAGACCTTAAGTAAGAATATTTTACAGCGAAAGCTGTTATGAGATCATTTCACCGGCCGTTTTTGGCGCCGTAGTTGTCCGCCACCGCCGCCGCCGGTGTCCGTAACCAGTATCGCTCGAAATAAGAAAAAAAAACTAAATAAGAAAAAAATTCCAGGATGGAACGAGGTTCGAACCTGGGCCCTCTGCGTGGGAGCCCAGTATTTAACCTCTGAGCCATGCCGGTGCTTGAAACTGCTTTGCAAAAAGGTCCTATACAGGCTTCATGTCGGGAAGGAACCACATTAGCATATGCAATATAGCGTGGTAGAAGAGTAAAATAAGCACCAAGCGTCGCACAACGCGAATTCTGTAACCAGGCGTCACACAATGCGAATTGCGCAACGAGTAGGTTGTTGAATGCTTCCAACCCATTACAAAGGACTCTGCCATAATTCTTCATCGTCATCAGGCACAGCATCAACAAAGTGCGCAGAATGCCTTACATGCGTATAGCAGGTACCAACGCTCTCCGTAGAATGACGAAAAATAGCACAGTGCCTGCTGCCCTACTTCTCCAAAATTACAATGATATATAGCGTAGTGGGTTCCTCGCATGTGCACTTGTATTGGTTGCCAAGGAAGCCCATAAGCGCATGATCCACTTCCTCGGGGTCTCAGTAAAATTCAGTGTTGTCGGTAACGCGTTACAAGTAACGGCGTTACCGGTAACGCGTTACTTTTTTTGGTAACTTAGTAACGTACTCGTTACAATTTAGAAACTGTAACGGGTAACGTACTTACGTTAACATTTTTCGGTAACGTGTGGTGTCACGTTACTCGTTACTTTTTCATCCTGGGTGCCGTTTTCTCAGAGCTCGCCCCGACAAATTCTTTTGTCGCAGCGTCGGACTGCTGTCGGCCTGCCAGGCATTCACCAAGAAAGCGCAGGCGGAATCGCTTTTTTTGTGTGTGTGGTAATTGTGGGGACCAATTTCTTAAGACGCGCCGACTCCTTGTGTGGAGGTTTGGGCCATCGCCACACAAAGATGGTTGAAAGCCGCATAATTCGCCATGAGAAACTGTACGGACATGCTTCTCGTTGAAGTGGATGTAGCAGATGGATTGCTGGCACCTGCGCCTTTTCGTGCCCAAAAGACTGGCCGTCCGAAGAGAAAGCGCAAGGGCTGGTTTACTCCATACCACGTGCTGATTGTGAAATGTTTTACGTGGGGGAAACGAAAAACTCTCCCGAGAGGCTGCGACAACATAAAAACGATGCCCGCAAGTCCGCGTGACAAAGGAGTACACTCGCTGAGCATAGCATGGTAAATGACCACCGCATCGAATTCGACAACTCCCGCGTCGTCGACTTGAGCTGCTTTCTGTGGATTCTGGCCCATCCAGGCGACAGCCGGTAACGTCAACCGGTCTATATACAGGTGCGCTGCCGATCGAGAGTCTGCCTTATTGTGGAGAATAGGCGTGACCCCCGGCTGGAAGAAAACCCCGAAAAAGAATGCGAGCGGGACGCGAAACGTAGAATTTTTTCTTGTAACGCAAAAAAAAAAAAACTTTTTTTACTCACTACCTTAATACCGCTGTCACACGAACAGCCTTAACCGCGGTTAAGCTAACTGCGGTTGCGGCTAACCACGGTTACAGGTAGCCACACGACAGACATTACCGCAGTTAGTGTACTAATCGTGATTATTGCAAACGGGTGATTCCACGACAGATCGACATGGATCCGAAAATAGATATTTTAGATTTGATTGAATATTTTATATTGTAGGCATGTCCCATGCCGGTAGCCCGAAAAGGAACTTAATTTCCTTAATAACTGCATAATTTACGAGGGAAAAAAATGTCAAACATATTCAATCCGGAGGGACCAATTTCATTACCTGTCGTTCTCGAAAGTTCACGACGTTGTAAAACACAAATATTATGGTTACAAAGAAGATATTTTGTGTGTGAAATGTATGCGCAACAAAGAGTAAAGTAACACTGTTTGAGACTTGTAGAGCTAAGGAAACTGCTTTTGAAAAATGTCTAAATATGCGACATTTTATAGTAGCTACAAAGTTGATAAGGCTTATCAACTTTGTTTTAAAAATAAATTTGGTTTTTTCTATCTGCAACTGCAGCGAAGTTTCTGGTTATTGAACTGATCTTCTGGTTATTGGCTGATCTTGAACACCCTCACATAAACGCTCGCAATTTTTGCGGTAATTATACAGGTTAAAGTGAACAAAAAATGTTTATGCACAGATATTTTTTATGTGACTAGCCCACTTAAGCATAGCTTTACTACCACAAAATTAGCGCATCTATTTTGCTAGCAGAAGCACACCATCAGAATTACCGTAAATTTCTTGAGATTTCATTGATGCTTTCTTTGCGAATAGCGTTGGTGTTTGAATATCATATTCTGTATAATGTCACATTGAGAAAAATGGCTTCACCATGTGTCAGAGTCAGAAGCCATCACACGTAACTCTAATGGCAACTTTAAGCCACTATACCGGCCATTGCTAAAGTCTGGTAGATTTGTGCTAGTAATACTCGTTAAATCAGCATTTTGGGTATATTGGTTGTTTGGTTTAGAAGTTTTATGTGAAACATAAATTTCAGTTATTGTGGGTTCCTGCAGCAAAGACACATCGATTAAAATTTGATTGCGGAGTAACGGCAGAGGTAACGTCCGTTACTTTTTTTCGGTAACGGTAACGCGTTACATTTTTTTGTAGGTAACGTAGGGCGGTAACGCGTTCCTTTTTCTATAGTGTAACGAGTAACGTATTTAGTTACTTTTTTTCAGTAACGCCTACAACACTGGTAAAATTACACTGATTTATAGCGTAGTGGGTTCCTCGCAAGTGCACCTGTATTAGTTGCCAAGGAAGCCCATAAGCGCATGATCCATTTCCTCGGGGTCTCAGTAAAATTCTTCGCCCCCCCCCCCCCCTTCTCTTCCACGTCAACGTATGTTATACAGCATGACGGGGGAGGGAAATAGCGACCGGGCGTCACCCAATGCAAAGTACATACCTGGTGGCCCGTATAAAGATTCCAACCCATTACAAAGGGCTGAGCCATAATTCTTCATCGTCATCAGTCGTCGCGTCAACAAAGTGCACATAATGCCTTACAGACGTGTATCTGGTGCCTCGCTTCTCCGCGGAATGACGAATAATGGCTTAGTAGGTGCTTCCCAACTTTCCAAAATTGTGATTTATGGCGTAGTGGGTACCTTTCTAGTGTACTTGTATGGTAGCCCCAAGAGAGCTTAACGGGCTCTAGAAACGCCACTCTTCCAGCTTTCGCTGTGACTGTGCTGCGGTTTTAGCGCAGGCCTGGCGTTTTTTGCGTACATTGTCATCACTAAGTTGCGCAACAGCCACAGGTCAGTTAAACAACAAATATTACCAAAGGAACTTAAAAAAAAGCTATGCGCTTTAATTTTCGCGCAGGTTGCCGTCGTAGACATGAATGCATTCAAAGCTCAGGCATCTATAAAGGCCACATATGATAACTTGATTACTATGCTAAGCATCACTAAAATAACCAGCACATTTTACGCAGGTTCTGCTAACTTACAGTGCAATGTGGTACCGAAAAGGTTAAATATCCAGAAAAGTTTAAACACCTTCTGCTGTATACCGCCGCGGCTGCTGCTGCTGCTGCTGCTGCTACTACTACTACTACTACTACTACTACTACTACTACTACTACTACTACTACTGCGGGATTATTTATGTAGAAATATTTTTACTATGGGTTCATTCAACGAAAGAACCCCCTTCAGTAATTTTTATTATTTATTTAACAATCGTTTAGCACATAAATTTAAACGTGATATACGCTGTTGTAACATGGGCATTTCGCCCACAGCTAACTGTAAGCGATTAGGAGCCATGTATCAGGCGTTATACTTTATTATACAAGACGGTTGCAAATTAGCGATATAAAGGGCTTGCTATTTTTGTACAAGAAAATTACATTCTTGTAAAGACAGAGTGCCGATAACCGCTCAATGATAAATGCGTTGGTTCACTTTTATAAACTCTTTCTACATAACACAAGTACACTCTCCACTTGCAACTAGAAATGGAAAGCAATCTCTGACAAAAAAAAAAAAAGTCTTGGATCTTTGTTTTTAGGTAGCAGCGGCATTAAACGCCTTACGATGCAAACAAAAATGGATAATCTAAGTAAAGGTTCTAGTGGTTCCACATGCTTTCTTTACCAATCTGGATTCTGCATTCTTTTCACCAATACTGAACGAGTGAAACTGACCATACAGCACTGATGCTGCATCGGAGACGATCGCTTTCGGAGACAGTCTCTCTTTGCTTGACGTGGAATCTCGCTTGTACAATGACTACGCGCATGCCTTTCCTGAACCAGCCAATCAGCGGGCACTGGAAGTGATATCTCCGAAAGTGCATATGATTGCATCAGAACACGGCCCTTCGTGAACGTAGGAAAGGTTGCACAAAGCCTCCATTGTCGTTATCTATATAGCGTCAGGCCGTCAGCTCTTCACGCGAACGTATACGTCCCACCAAGATGGCGTGTAGTGCTTATTGAACACCTCCGCTTAGCGAACACGTCACAGCACAACTGTCTAGCCGCGACTCGTGGAAACGGTATCCTGGTCGACCAGGAGTGCTGTTCTGGAAGCTGCTAAATTCTGCCATTTCGTGAAATTTTGTGATGGAATTGATCTCATGGACTGCTACTCTTGGCAGTTCATTATATGCCTTCGTTATTACAAATATTTACATCCGCAGATAACGTGACGAAGGTCGCTAAATCTGCCACATCTTGAGTGCACTGAAGGCCGTATCCGGCGCAGCCCAGCGTCGCAAGAATTTGAAGAAAATAACTGGTCACGAAGAGTTAGTTATATACCCCTGTGAAGTACCTCACACGGATCACGGTCGTCGATGCTGTCGTATGGAAGCGTCGTGACCACGGAACCAGGTCCGATGGGAATGTGCTTTTCGCGGTCACAGGTGAATATCACGTTCGTCTTGAGTGTCTTAGACGGCTCGTTGCACTTTAGCTGGTTGTTCCCGGGCTCTTGAAACTCCACCACGAAGCTGTTCTGACCTAGAGGGAGGTGGAGATAAGATCCACGATAAGATAATGCAAGATTAAAATTGAGTTCTGAAAACCAGGCTGTGATTCTGTGAGGCCGCAGAAGTCCGCTGCTTGTTTTACGTTTCTTCTTACGCTTAAACATGTATTTGTTAAAGGGGTCATGAACAACCCCTTGGGCTTAGTGAGAAAACACATCCTGCGGATAGCAGACACTGATATGAACACCTCAGTCATTTCGCAGTCGTACGCAGCAAAGGTTAATTTAGAAGCGGAGCGCGAAGTTGATATTTTTCAGGCGCCCTATTATCACACAGAGGCCTGTGCTCACTCTGTTCGGAGTTGCCGGCACCTACAATTTGACGTCGAACAGCAGGTAGCACGCTATTGGCCAATAGCCAACATAAATAAATTAAGAGCGGCGCGCTTGGATCAGGTGCGCTTCTTGCCACGGGGTGTCGCCACGTGCCGACGCTGCGCTCCATAGTCTGCTAATATTACACAGTGAGCCACACTCGCGCACAGGAATCACAAGGGGAGAGAGTGATCATGTTCCATCCAGCGCGCTCAAGGTCATGAAGCGCGCTGACGTCACTGAATGCGATAATACGGCAAGCCAGGACGCAATCGCTCACCGTGCACCATTCGCAAACAAGAAGGGTGGGGAGTATGTTGAGGAGGTGGCACGGGAATCAAATCACGTCCAAGATGATGCACTTAGCAGCCACGATGTCCCGAACTTTGAATCTCACCGTTTGCCTTCAGGGCCGTGAACTGGCCCATGGGCCTCAGGAATGTGGTATTAAGAATTTCGCACGCTTTGTCCTTGCCGCACGGCGCTGCCTGCCCTTCGCCACAGAATTTCAGGGTCCATGAACAGCTCGGGACTCCCGACGAGACGCAGGAGCTGCTGCCTCGGATCTGCACGTGCCACGATGTCCTGGGGGAAGGAAAAGGGGCACGTGAAATCAGAAAGGAAGGCAGCGTGAGAGAGAGGGAGAAAGTAACACGAAATGCAGGGAGGTGTGCCAGAAAGAAATATCCAGGCGGCTGTCCTGTACTTGAGAAGGGACATAAAAGAATGAACGAGAATGTAAAAGGTGAAAAGTCTATGGAGGCACCACAACGCCATCATGACTGTGGCAATGTCCGTCTAACCCACAAAAAACATTATCAATGCGCACAATCACAGTGTGTTGTTCAGTACGGTGTCTCTTCAGCAAATCGTGCTGAAGTCTGCGGCGGTCAATGTCCTGGAATTCCCCACCTTCCCGCCGTGGTAGGTATACTTAGTGGCTAAGGTGATGCACTACTAAGATCAATGACGCATTTTCGATACCCGGCCACGACGACCACATGCGAGATCGCCTATGTCGCGTTAAAGAACATCAACTATTGTCGGACACAGCTTTTATCAGTCCGCGTCATTTCCTCCTCAAACGAGGATTTACACAAGCGTGCACCAATGGGCGCGCACGCCACACTGACGTCATGAGCCCGACAGCCGGCGACACCGCTTTCGGAGAACATTGCCGAGTGCATCAGCGGGACTATTTCTTTAGCCGCGGAGACGATCGGTTGCCGCGCTTCGGTCGTCTGGGCAGGGCCTCTCGGTTGTATCCGACTATCACCAACAATGACTCGTTGATTCCGAACCAACACAGATTTCTCACTGGTCCTCAACTATCACAATTCTTGCTAGTTTCATGACGCAGACTTCCACCACGCTTGCACTTCAGAGAGGGCAGGGTGATATTATTTGCTGTGAGTTAGGCAGGGCTTACGACGTAGTCAGACACATTGCTTATGGTTAAACTAACGCAGTTTGATACTGACTCTTCAGTTGTGAATCTCTTGCGTAGCTATCTTTTGACAGATCATGTTAGGGTGTTGTAAGTGGTCAACCATATTCTTTGTACAAGACAAAGTGGGTCCCTCAAAGACCCGCTTTTCTATTTAATTTTAATAAACGACGCTTCTTTCGCCATTTGCAATTATTTTTTTTTCGTATATGCCAATGACATCAAGATATTTAGGAAAAATCAATCTTTTAACGATTATTTCATGCTGCAGTATCATATGCTTTCTTTTTCTGAATGGTATCAGAGCAATAACCTCTCCCTGAATACTGCTGAGACCAAAGCACCGTGGACCAAAGTCATGAGCTTCACTCGCAAAACTTCTCGCGTGTGGTCATGTCTAAAATGGGTGAGACCAGTTATCTCGGCGTTCTCTTATGGCACCTTACAGTTTTCCGCTCACACCGAGCGCGTTGCTATGGGGAGTCTTCGTTCTCACGGCTCTGTTTGCAGAATACCTAGAGAATTCAATTCTGCAATTCGTTTCCGCAAATTGTACACCGCGATATGCCTTCCCAAAGATAAAATATGGGTCCGTGGTCTGGAATGACGTTTCTAAATTCATCAGTAACACCACTGAGCGGGTCCAGAAAACATTTCTAAGCATATATAATCATCGCTTCACAAGAAATGACACTGGATCTTGCTCTGGCAGTGTCACTGCCATCCCTTCACTGCTGACGAAATTGAGCGAATCTGATGCTTTTTTTTCAAACTTGTTCACGGTGTCGTAACCTGCTCTGAACTGCTCAGTTGTATCAATCTTCGAACTCCATGTAAGATAATCAGAGACCTTTCCATGTACTTTGCCTACCTATGCCAACACTCAACCGTTGACATGATACAAAAGTCTTTGTAATGCTTCTTTTCACGATATCGATGTTTTTCATAGTCCACATCAGTCATTGTTTTCCTCCGAGCTTAGTGTAGCACATTCTACCAATCCTCTTCTCCTTTGTCTTTCAGCTCCTCGTGCGCATTGTTGTATGGGCCTTTCTTTATCATTGTCCTTTTGTGTTCCTCGTGTGGTGTAATTGGTCAGTTCTTTTACATTTTTATTCTTTTTTCCTTTGCGTATTATCCCGTAGAGCTGTCTTTATTACATTGTTCATTATTAGTAATATTCTTGCGTACGCCAGCACAGAGACCTTACAGTTGTTCCTGGGCAAGTTAAAGAGATGATTGATCGAATATTATGCTTTTTTATCGTTAACATAAATAAAACAAATGGCGGCAGATCCCAAGCACAGCGGGAATTTATTTAATGCGAAGCAGTCAGCGAGTAGCCGCCTATGCCGGATTTTTTTTTTTTGCCTTGAGTCAAACGTTACGAGGTGTATCAACGTCTTTGTGTAAATCGAGTAGATGTGTGCATATCGCGGGGTCACCAGGCTCGATCAATACAACAGCGTGTAAAGGATAACTCAGGAATGGTCTGATATAACATAGAAACTCATGTTAGAACAGAAACCTCGTGTTCGTCTCGAAGAATTGCACGTTATGGTGCGATGATGTGCATATCAGAAGTTGCTGTCGTAGGCGTATTCGCGCAACGCTTGACTATAGCTTGCGGAGTCATAGGTGTGTATATGTAATGTTTATTACATTGATATAAAAGTTGACAGCAAACACTGCAACCACAGTTGGCGTTGTCCTGGCATGACGCTTGTACAGGGTCTTTTTAAGAAGCAGTTTGAAGCACTGGCGTTGCTCGATGGCAGAATCGAACCCATGCAGGAGACCTGGGTTCGATTCTGTCTCGAGCAGCTGTTCTTATTCTTTGGTTCTACCGGTATATTTCACCCATCGACAACGCCGCCGACGCCGACAGCGCATTTTCTGCGACACAGGCTCCTTCACGCTGTTATGTTAAGATTTCCAAAGTATGGGTTGATACGGACTGTGAATCATCCTATCGCGCGTACCCGAACAACACGGGCGCGGCATGTGCCACACGTGACTGGTGGAAAGGATTTCATGGCGTACGCGACAAACAAATCACGTTATTCATATAATTTCATTTCATTTCTGCGATGTCATGACCTGCGAATTGCGTTCGTCATACACTGAAGTCCATCCTATGCCAATTTCGGTACATACCAAGTTAAGGAGACGACCATGAGAGCGCCAAGACGTAGGTGGCTAGATAGATACAGTTACGGTCAAAGTACCTTTGGTTCGCTAACAAATACTTCGCACTTAAAACTTGAACATGTAGACAAATTCTGCTTCCTCATTTAGATTACTCTTATGGACGCACAATTTTAGCATAAGAAATTGAAATTAATGCTCTCCTATTCCCCAAAACATTGCTAACAAACTTTTGCTGTAATTGCGGTACATATTGCAAATAATGGATCAGATGGCCAATGATTTCGAAAGCCACGTCAACACGGAACTAATTTTGAAGATGACACCACTCCCAAAGTTTGCAACAAAATGCATTAATATTCTGGTAATTTTTCAGCTTCAACACACACACACACACACACACACACACACACACACACACACACACACACACACACACACACACACACACACACACACACACACACACACACACACACACACACACACACACACACACACACACACACACACACACACACACACACACACACACGTTGCGCAAAGAGAAGCGCTAAACCGCCTTTTTTCACTGTCCTGCGTTGCCTTCTGCCGTTTTGGTAGGGTTTGGTGGGGGCCGGGGCAACCGGTATCGTCAGAATGAAAGCCTACGAGATCAAGAAGAGTTTCGCGACGTTTCCGCTAGGGGAAGGGCGCATGCGCCGTGGCATCGAAAAAAAATGCGGATCGAGGTACGAAAGGAAACGGAGAATGCATGAGTGCGAATGACACGCTTTCACGGTCATGTTCTCTGCTTCTTTCCTTATACCGCTTTAGCGCTCTTCTTTGCACAATAAGGCGCGCCAACTACAGATCACTAATTTACTCTTCTGGGGTTTTAGCCGCCATGAATCTTTACGCTTTGAGAGGTTAAGCGCTGAAAAGCCAGCGTGGAAGGCCTGTGAAGAGAAAATAAGAAACTGCATGCCACTTGTGCTGTCAGCCGTTTTTATTAGACATGCGCACGCGCGAGCACTCGCGAACAATAGCACAAATGCTGAAGGCGAGGTGAAAGCGGGGGCGTATACGTCTGCGTATTCTATAAATCCATTATTCGATACGAAGAATTTCTAATGAAATTCCGAATATTCCGAGAAGCATAAAGGTTGACAATGCGCTGCGTTGAAGCTTGGCCGTGTATACGTTTCTGTTCGTACATATATGCTCAGGTACTCTTTTTCTCGTAATCACGCGAGTATAAACTGCTGCAGTGCAGCGATGACGTGCGGGAAAATAAAAAAGAAAAGCTGGCGCAATTGCATTATCTGAGGTCCGGGTAGATAAGTTAGATTATTAAAGTGTAGTGTATCCCCCGTCCTTCCAATACAGGTTTACGTTCACTTCCTCGCATCTTAATTGCTCCAACACTCTTTCTTCCCTTTTACTCACCACAACTTCCACTTCTTCAGCATCAAACGAAGTTTGCCATGTTGCTACCCGGAAGACGGTGGGTGGGAAACTCAACGTTCAAACGCAAATTACCGCAGTTCTTTTTCCATTTTCAACACAAGGGCTATATACACTAGCGAGAAAAAATCGAAGTTGAAGATTCCATAAGCCACAAAGGATCATTTCGCTATAAAAGGACGCCTCAACTACAACGAACATTTAAAGCAACTATTGAAGTAAGCTGAGCCTCTCCTCTTAATTGCAGCGGTTATACGAACATGCTTGCACCTGAGCGGGGAGTCACCAAGGGATCGTGCTCTGGAAGCCGATCTCTGACCGTGCTTTAGCCCACAGCACAAGGACTCTTCTGCTCAACTACAGCGCTTCAGTCGCCTGCACCGGAAACTAAATTTTGCCGTCGCTTGGTTTGCCATGAGACGTAACCGCCACCATGACATTAAACGCAAGCGCTTAGGCCCATTTCATACAGATATATACAGAATCTGACTCTGAGTTGCGTTGTCCATTAGCCACCGTTCGTACTTTTCAGGATGATTGCTTCTGAACTTCAATATAAGTATGTCGTATGTGTATATGTGGGCGTGTATATATATAGATATACAAACCACCTAGACGGGACTGTACATACTCACCTCCCTTACTTACCATCGTCATCCATCATTCTTTTTTCTCCCCTTTCCCCACCCCCGGTGTAGAGTAGCAGGCTAGAGCATACTATCGCTCAGGCCGACCTCTCTGCCTTTCTGTAAATAAACCTCTCTCTCTCTCTCTCTAAAATTTTACAGGGTCTGCACCTACGCACGGGATCATATTTGTTTGGTCTAGTGGGAGATAATAATAATTGTTAGGGTTTTACGTCCTACTACCACGATATGTTTATGAGAGACGCCGTAGCGGATGGCTGCGGAAATTTCGACCATCTGTGGTTTTTTAACGTGCACCTAAATCTAAGCACACGGGCCTCTAGCATTTCGCCTCCATCGAAATGCGGCCAGCGCGGTCGGTATTCGATCCCGCGACTTTGCAGTAGTAGGTATACGGTACTTTACTCCGACATTAGTATACACTCTCATTGTCCATCTTGATTTTATTTGATTCCCTCTTCGCCATTATGCGGATCACTATAGCTGGCCAGATGGATGTACTATCGTGGGCAATATCGAGCTGGAACACCGAATTCATGTTTATTGAACGATTACTTGTAATTTACTGATATGACTGTGACGTATGAAATTGCCAGAGATACCTTTGCGTTTTAGGATTTAGTGTCGCGAACACCTTTGCGCTTTCCAACCGCGTTGAGCCGCAGTGACCTTTAAAAAGGTACTTTCAGTGCACCATCTCACATTGTCTGCGACTATATACATGCGTCATGTTGACGTATACTGTATCTACACTATGTACTCATCATCCACTACTATTCATCCATGTCCCCCCCTCCCCCTCAAGAGCTTTTATATGTGACCTCCATATGTTCGAGGGGGATTATTAGACACCTTTGTTGGAGATATAGGTTCTCTCCACAGGGACGAACACGCTTTTCTGCGACCATATCAAACAAACAGGTTTGATACCTGCGCGGCAAATACGTATGTAATCTAACTTATCTAACTCGTGACCTACCGGACCATTATACGCGCGAGATGGCACGAACCTGCTTCGCAAAGAAGGTGATTCACTGCTTGATTGAACGGCAGCGCATCCACACACATACGAAGAGTGACCACAGATACACAATATTTGTGGTCCTTCTCATCTTTGTCTGTGCGTGGGTGCGCTGCCGTTCAATCATGAAGAACAACCAACTAGCCCAAGTTTGAGCCTTGTGACTCACTGATTGAGTCAAGCGTGCGTTGCGCAACTCTTATCAATCTTAAGGCGCAACCTTTATCAGACATAAGGCGGATAAATCCACGCGCAATGTTTTCATTAATGCTGGTACTATAGTTCACTCGACGAATCAACGAGAGCGCAGACTTCGAGAGTAATAAAGTTCGGGGCATCTACACATCGGTTAGGTAGCGGTGTATGAAACTAGCGGCTTTACCTTGTTCTGAAGCATACTGGTCGTGGCTTAATTGGGCACTGGCGCGATATACAGAATGTCCCATTGGCTTGGGCCGTGGTTTACATGGTGAAATGACGGATGAAGATGAGATTTATAAAGCAATCTGTTAAGAAACCTGGTTGCATATTGTCTAGAAAAACTTTTGGCGAGCTGCTCAAACAGCATGTGCGTGATGACTGTAGTGCATGGACTTTTTGAAAAATAGTGCCTCTAGCTTCGATCCGTTGACCTGCGTCTTCACTCAAATGGATCCTTTCCAATAAAATGTCGCATTAGAAATGAAAGGATACGCATGATTGTACATGTGCGCACAGTGTTTCTTTTCTTTGTCTTCGAGGTGCTTAGAAATCTTATTGCGTATTTGAATAGGTAAAGCATAGCACCTAAAGCCCTATAAGGACGCCTGAATCATCACAAGGTTGGAGATGAGTTGAAATAAATTATGAAATAGATTCGTTGTTAAAGGCAGTACAGATAAAACTAATTAAAGTTATCGTGAATATCAAAAATAAGCAGATTACATAATTTTTTCATTTGTCACAGTATAGCTAAAACGGTTGGAGCTCTGCAACTGATTTCACTAGGAAACCAGGCCCGTAGCCAAGGGAGGGGGGACCTAGCCCCCGCCCCCCGAAATGTTTGGTAATGTACGTGTTTTTACCAAAAATAAATAATAAAAATAGGTGTTTTTCTCAATAGTCAAGGTTTTCAGCAAGTGCCCCCCCCCCCCCCCCCCCCCCCACGAAAAAAATTCCTGGCTACGGGCCTGAAGGAAACGCTATAATTAAAGCAATATGTATTCTGCCTTTTCTCCAGAAAATCAGATGGGGGGGGAGTCCGCTGAAAGGGGGAAAAATGTTGTCTCATCCACCAGTCTGCAAGCGGCTGCAAAAATAGGCATGGATTTCCTAGAGTTACTGTATATGCTACCTTTAGGTAGCAGAGTTGCGCATAGGTCTGGGAAGCGACCACCGCTATGCGCCGAAGCCACTGTCCGTTTTTGCAGGCGACGTGCCTACCGTGTCGCCGATCGACATGTTTGGCGTGTCGAAAGCCCATGATTAACTGAACTGTCGATGTCTGGTGTCAATCCAATTCGTTGCAGCGGTGGCGTAAAGAAATACAAGAATTGGCCCAAGCGGCAGCTTCGCCGCAATGCGTGGTTGCTAGCGGCGTTTGGAAGACAGATGCGCAACTCTGCTACCTACAGGTAGCATATACAGTAACTCTAGGATTTCCCAGAAGAGAGAAAGCGAGAAATAACTTTCACGTGCATGCGCCCTTCAAAAATTACGGAGAAGGCTTTAGCCCCAGCCTTCATTCATACCCCTGACCGTTGGCCGTAATCCATTGGGACTTGGCGGCGATCACAGAGACAGCTTCCTACAGCCGACAAGTGCGGTCCCGGGTTTTTTTTCCCATCAACTAAAAAGATTTCTCCCTGATAAATATATTCCTGTGCATTTGCTTTGGAGCTCTGTGCAACACATTGGTGGATGAGAAATTCGAGTCAGCCAGTTGCACTGTGGTTGCAGAGGGGCGGCGCCAGGATTTCATTACTGTGGGGGGGGGGGGGGGGGGGGGGAATTTGGTGGAGGGGGGGGGGGCAGCTGTCCCCCGTAACCTCTTTTCCTTCCTGGCGCCGTTCCTATGGCTGCAGTATGCTTGAAAAACATTCCGCGGACTTTCTCGTTCAGTTGCAAGCTTGCACGAGGAACGAAATGTATACTCGCGCTTGCGTACTCACGTAAACAGCCTCTTGTAGTCATATCCACCACTTATTTCACAAGGACCGTCGGCCGCCGCCAGGCCGATGAGAGTAGCGACACAGGCAAGAAAAACGCTTCGAAACACCGCCGCATTCGGCCGGGCCATTTCTGACTGTCCGGTCATTTTTTTCTGTAACGGCGGTGGGAGGCAAAATATCCTCGGCCTGACTCACTCGCCGTCCGAGTCTAGCACGGGTGTAGCGACGACAAATACTCGACACACGGCAGCGAATTTGCCGCGGAGATTGGATAAAGCGCAGCCGTTCATACAATGTTATCGGTACCCTGTCGCTCGAGCCGAGCACGCTATCTAATCGCTAGGAGGGAGCATTGGCTTCTGCATCGATTACGCGAAACGCTCTCAGGAGTCACCGCCGGCTCCTTTCCTTTCTGGGTATGTGTGGTGTCTCTCAGGTGTTGGCAATGGACATTTCTGTTGTGCTAAAGCATCATAGCTAGTCTCACAAGGCTCCTAAGGTAGTAAGTCGCCGAGACGCACTAAAAACAAGCAGCGTACTGTAATGTATACCTGCGCGCAGCATTCCGCACCACTGAAGAAGTCAAGGAGAAATAACACTGTGGTTGAATGTGGTTACACCAAGCTTCTCGAGCGATATGAACAGAAAGCATGCAGCGACGGTGTGCCGCACGTCGGCACCACCGCGCGGCAAGCAGCGGCACGCTGTCCACATTTGCCTTCGTATTGACGGTGCGGAAGTCACGTGACAGGAGTTGAAGGCTGGAGGCGCGCGCGCCCGCCCGACGGCTCACGCCGGCCGACGGCGAGGGCTGCGCGGGAGAGGAGAACAAACTGACACTGCGCATGTCCATTGCTATGACGACGCACGTGCGAGGACGAGGAGGAGGAAATTGACCTTAGCGGAGCTTTAAGGTCAAAGGCATGCAGAAAAGTGTTTTCTGGGTTGGTACCCGGAGTAGAAGAGCTATCGCGCTAAATGAGCTCGCAAAACGCCCCTGAAGAAAAGAAAAAAAAAATCCCACGATTCCGCGTCCGTTCGCTTATGCTGCGTAGGAAAAAGATCTGTATCACAAACGTTATTACACATAAACGAAATACGCTTCTTAGTTTCAAGTTCGATTTATTTTCATGCTCTGCCTTTCTGCCTTAGACAAGTGTGAGACCTATGCGCATTGAAGCCACGCTTACTCAGTATCTGTAAAGCGCAGTTTTTAAATTCTCCTAGAACACTTGGCGCAGTATCTCATGTACACAGATACACCGCCTGCGCAGCTTTTTATTTATTGCAACGGAATGTCGCCCGCGAGAGTACTTTCGGTTGGGCAAGTGGGTAAGCCTCAATATTTGGAGTGAATAACGAGATTGCGCATATTGAAGAGCGAAGAGTACGAACAAAGGGAGCATTTACCGTCTGCTTATCTTAAGGCGATGTCGCTAAAGAGCTCGTTTAGCAGAAATTCCGGCGTTGGTGGAGGCGTCGTTGGTTGAGCGAAAAATCAGCGTTGCCCGTGCGCGAAAAATGCAAACAGAAATCACGGCAGAATCGAACCTAGGCCGTCTGCGTGGCATGCATATGCGTTACCACAGTGTCACGCCAGTTTTTAACGCGAAAGTGTTTTATGCCGGGGTCCACCAACACTTCAGTGACGTATTTCCGTCACGGAAATGACGTCCAAAAGAATTACACGATCAGATGGCAAAGAAAAAAGTTCCGTCAACGAACCCACGACCGCTCGGTCCGCAACAACAGATGCCGGGCACGCTATCCACTGCGCCACGGTCAGAGACTCTAGAGGCTTTACAAATTCGCCTTTTATATATACCACTCTCCCGGTCGGCGGGATGGTGTCGCCCTCTGGGAGCGGTAAAGTAAACTAATTCTTCATTACTGTGGCCTCCGCGATTAGCACCTGCAACGCGTTACACGTCCGTCCCATTCGGCGCGTTTTCAATAGAAGTTCAATTTTGTCAATGCTTAACACACCGCGAGGTGGAGACCTTAGCTCAAGCGTCGTAAAAGCGTCGGCCTCGCTCATAGCGTCACGCTAATCAAAACCAAAAATAGCTCTGCGACGCGCGCCTGCCTCACCTGGCTGTGACACCGCGTTCCCCGCTCACACGCTCGCCCCGAGACAAATCGTGGCCGGGCTACCGCGCCGGCATCACACGCTTTGCGTTTCTCTCTAGTCCGGCCGTGGCGTTCAATCACATTTTAACATGCCGCGGGATGGCGACCATGTTCTGCGTCCAATATGCTTGCTATCACACTCTCACTTCTCTGATTAGGCTTTCACCGTTAACTACTACAGCTACCACAAGGGTTTGTCTAATCATTTAACATGGACGTTAGTCGTCGGGATGGAGATGTACCACCAGTCATCAAAGTGGGTGCATACACGTTAAACGGTGCCATAGCTGCCAGACATCAATACACATTGTGCAACTCTCTTACATCGAGTGTGCAGTAAACATTCAGTTACTTCTGTAAGGGCGCGCTTTACTTTCGTGTTATTCCGATTCCTATGACGGATGGATCAACCATGTCCTTTTTTTCTGTATTGCCTGACATTGGTACATAACACTGAAAAAAAAAACGGTTGTAATAAAAAACAGACAAATTACACTTTACGTTTAGCGCATATGTGCAATTAGCGCGGGGAACCAATTAGGGGAAAAAATCCTATATGCAGGTGTCATGTACTGCGTGGAGTCGCGTTAACACATGTAGAATTGCGTGGCAGAAGTGTAAAATCGCACCAGATGTCACACCATGTAAATTGCACTACGAGTGGGGGGTTTAAAGCTTCCTACTCCTTACAAAGGGCTCAGCCACAAGTCTTTATCGTTCGCCACAGCCCCAACAAAGTGTCCATAATGCCTTAGAGACGCGTAGTCAGCATCTCGCTAATTCGTAAAATGATGAAATATGGTGTTGTGGGCACTTCGCAAGTGTACTTGCAGTAGGAATTCTAGGATAGTTCCGGATAATTCAGCCAATTAGCGCTGAAAAGACCTACGCGTTAACAACACAGCAAAAACAGCAATAAACGTGACTACAAAAGATGTTTACTTGCATTTAGATAAACGATATATATATATATATATATATATATATATATATATATATATATATATATATATATATATATATATATATATATATATATATATGCTTTATTCAAGGATTTGGCGTGCGAAAGTCGAGCACTGAAGTCTAAAGCTGATGAAACCCGCAACCCAAGCGCACCAAAACAAGCCATTTCGGAGCAAGCGAACCCGCGGGTAACGGGCGCTTTCCCCAAACACAAAGAGTGGAATTACACTGTTGTTTTATACCCACGAATAGAAGTGCGCACAGGTGCACTCCTGTTCGTGCTTAGGTAGGGATTGATTCAAACAACTTTAACCATGAACATTTACGACCACAAAAGGTCGTTCGGTTCCTTAAAGCTCACTTTTCCATGAAATACCTGTACACAGTCTCGCGCAAGGTACTATATAAGGATTTACTAACTATGCTCTTCCCGCCTCCGTTGTACTGTTCATTGCACTCCCATCTTTCAGGCCACGATGTGTTGAAACGTGTGCGCAAAATGTATATTCTTCCTAATTCAAAAACATTCTTCTATAAACTACACTCTGAGACACAGATCCGCCTCTGCTTGGAACTGCACTGAAAGTAACTCTGATGCTTCACAAACATACGCGTCCCGTGTACAGGTGTCACAGTAAGAGATGTAATATCGCAGTAATATTGCATGGCACAAGCGTACATTGCCATCGGGCGTCACACCATGTCAATATCATAACGACTTAGTGGTTTAAAGCCAGCCGCCCATTACAAACGTCACACACATTGCTGCGTAGTGGGTGCATCGCAACTCCGAAAAAGTTTCTCGCGCATAATTGCTCCTGGTTTAAGGCATGTTATACCCATTACATAAGGCACACACATTAGTGCGCGCATTCCGTTACACACACGTAGTGGTCGAAGCACGCACAAGGGCAGGATATCGCTATCGCGTTCAACTCTTCAAGGTGAAGCTTAAGCGTTCCCCAATTTTTAGATGCGAAGCAGCTCTTTGACTAGCCTGTGTAACGCTGTCCCTCCGTGCGTCCGTACGAACGCGCCGCAACGCGATCCCCTCGCCGCAGGTGTTGGAGCGGTGCCAAGTAGGTCACGCCGCAGCTGCGCGTTGACGTCACGCTCCCCTCGCAGTGCGCGCTGACGTTACTCTCTCCCTTGCCTGCCGCGCGCTCGCCGCAGCGCCCGCAGCTGCCGCCTCGTCCGTTCGCCCGCAACACCTGCCGCTGTACCTCGCTCCCAACCTGCCGAAGGAACAGGTTCAGCGCTGTCTGGAGGAGACGCTGACTGATTGCGGCGAGGCGTGTCGACGCGCGCCTCTTATAGTCGCTGGAGACTTCAACGTTGACGTCAGCGGAGGAGGAGGAGAATGGCTCGTCGATTACATGCGTGACGTGCACTCGCTGAAGTGCGTGTCGGCGGAACGGAAACTGCCCACCACGATAAGGGGAACGTGCATCGATCTGGTCTTTGCCAACTTCGACGTCGAATGTCTGCAGGAACCTCTCAGCGTGCACTTCACTGATCACAAGGCCGTGGTAGTCAAGGCGAAACGCGCGCCAGCTCCGGCCCAGTGCCCGTGTCCACTCTGAAGAAACGACAAGACCTACGCCAGCCATCGCTTCAAACGAATCTTCCAGCGCTCACCGCAGCACCCGCGTTAGCGCCGTTGAACCCGTGACGCCACCCGTGCGCAATGCTGCTGCTTCGCATCCCATCAGGGTTCCCTTTGGGAAGATGGTGTTAATTTTTTATGATAAATTGTGCAGCTTATCGCACAGTGAGCTGAAAACTGAGCAACGACTCTGTGAACGTTTTTGGTGAGTGTACACTGCCTTTTCGAAGCATCAGCAACTACGACGAGTGCTTGAACGGCGGACTGCTCCCTTAGGCTTAACAGCGCAAAGGCCCAACTCGAGTGCGGTCCCGGCGATGCCGGCCCGGTGAATCCATCATCATGCCACCGACGCCACCGCAGCACTCGCATTCGAGTGAACCGAACGCTGGAGCTTCGTATTCGCCTAGCAGGAGAGAGGCCGGAAAATTGGACAGCAGCTCCTCCAGGATGCAGACAGCGCGCCGAGCGAAGCACGCCGAGGACGACGGAACGCCAAGCGAACGCCAAGCGAACGCCGAGTAGCAGCAGAAGATGCCGAAGTACGCCCCTTGAGCGAGGTGACGAGAAAGACAGGGTCACCAGTAAACGACCAAATGGATACAGAGGATATCAGCGACGATGGCGTGGGTGCCAGAGACGCGCACGACGACGAAGGGAACGCAGTGGTCTCTGTTTACCAAGCGGAAACCTATCCGGAAAGTCAAGCCAGAGCAGCTTCGCCTCGAACGCGTAAGTCGACCTCATTTTGCTCTCTCGATCAGGCCACTCATTAAGGTACATGTACAGTACGGTCCACTGTTAAAGGGAACACGCGAATGTGCACCTTTCAAATTGCTGGCCTCCTAACTACAAGTACTTGTGAAAACATCGTTCGTGCACTGTACGAGTCTGTCGAGAGAAGTCAGAACTGTCAACTACCAGTAGTTTTATGCAAATCGATGCCACTGTGATTTCGCAGAAGATCGAAATCCAGACGTGCCCTGCATGCAAGTGTTCCCTTTAACAGTGGACCCGTCTGTACATGATATACCTAAACAAGCTATGGGCATACTGTGCTTCTAACTGAATGGATGCTATGAGCGTCCTCTTTATAACGGGGCGGTGACAAGTGTGCTACGAGGCTCGACAAAAAAAAAAAAAAACTTTACTCTTTTTTTTTTCTTAAGTGTTGGCCTAGTGTCTTTACTTCAATTAAAACTATCTTACTCCAGAAAAAAAAAAGAACTTTAATTTTAAGCCCCGTTCTCTGCCCTTTACGGCAGAATGTCCTTATTTTTTCCAATATTTATTTTTGTCCTTTCTCTCTAATTTTCTGCCACCAATACTCTAACCGTCTCTTACTTATTTCAATCGCGGGTGTGTTCAGTTTTCCATTTTCTCTAAAACCGAAGGCGTCATGTAGGCTCGTGCCCAAACGTACACCTGGGTGGATATCTCCACATTCAATCAGAACATGCTCCGCCGTTTCCTTATCTTCCCGCAGCACGTGCATTGTTCTTCTTCTTTACTGAATGTCGCTTCATAACTACCCGTTCTGAGGCAACCCGATCTCGCTTCAAACAGTAAAGCGCTTCCCCTTGAATTATCGTAAAATGCCTCCCTCCTTATTTCATTTTTGCCCTTTCGGTAGTTACTCAAAGCCGGTTTTTTCTCCATAGCTGCCGTCCAGTAAATCCTCTCCGCCTCTCTGACTTTTCGCTTAACGCTCTTTGTTGACTCTCCCCTGACGGGAGCGCCTCTCGCGGTGGCGCGCGCGTCCGTGGGGTGATGGCAGTTTTCGAACGCCGCGGCAGGTGACAGCGTTCGTGCCAGCTCCTTCGTCTTTTTCCGCGGTTTTGCGAAGCGCTTCTTTTTTTTTTTTTGGTGGTCGTTCCATGGCTCAGCGCCGCAGCAACAAGCTTTGTTGTGTTGTGGGCTGTCACAGTACCTACAGCAATTAACATAGAACAAAATTTTACCGCTTCCCGAAGGCTCACTGGGAGAGAGACGTCAACGTTGGATGCAACTTGTTTGCCGAGACAAGTAAGACTTTTTGTCATTTTATTCGGTGCATGGCGTTACGTTTATTCCATGGGAGAGGTGCCCATGGAATGAAACATTGTTTTTGACGTGCCTTATTTGTGATAGACCCATTAATCATGGTCTCCAAATGGCGATGTTTTTTTTTTTTTTCACGCTGAATCGGTACGGCTAGGGCATTGTTTAATTCTAGTTCTTATTTCATGCGCAGCGTTGACGGAGCAGACTGGGAGCCCACAGAAAATAGCAGAATTTGCAGTAGGTATTTCGTGGGCAATGCTAAGGCCAGTGAACAGGAGCACCGAGCCTACCTCCCAACGATTTTTCCATGCCTTTACAAGAAGGCTGCAACCACTCGCTCATGTGAACGTCACGAAAGGTGCGGTAACATTTATGCGTGTTTTGCATGTTTCGGCTTGACAGCGATGAATATTGCTTTCGTTCTAGACGTATTCGATTCAAAGTTTATATATTTAGGGCTGGTGTACCTGTTTAGCGTTTGTCATGCTCGTATGTTATTTCTCTTTGCTTTACATAAAATATTCGTGCTCAAATCAGTTTTCTGTGTGTATGCAGCAGTGGCGTAGCCAGGGGGGGGGGGCACACCGGGTGCTATGGCATACAGAGCCCAAAGTGATACTTGACCACATCTCCCCGCCCGACCCCCACTTCAAATCAAGGAGGTGCCTCCCCCGAAAAAATATTTCTGCCTACTGCAGGTACATGGCCACTGCCGCAGCGTGCTTTCACTAAGCGGCTATGCCTGCTTTGCAGTCGCAAGTCGCGTCAATGACGCACCTGTTTCGAGACCATTGAATATAATTGCTTATTTACTGTCAACCTCATGGTCACCGACGGAGCGTTGATGCGCATTTGAGACAAACACTGACCTGTCACCAGGCTTCCGCCCGCAGAGACAAGTTCTTTAACATTATGTACAGTCGCGCTCAATATGACTTGCAACACGGGAGCGAATGGCCTGACGAGGGAAAAGATTGGGCACGGCTTCAGTTTGCCCTGATTTCCGCAACTAAATGATAATTTCTTATTTGGGATCATCCCCACGCGTAAGAACAGCGTTGTGGAAATAAGCCATAGCGGAAACCATGGGTGACATTTGAGCTCGCGTGGGCACGCGCTCCCGTGTTGCAAGTCATATTGAGCGCGACTGTACATGACCTGCCTCGTACAGAAGCTTGCCTTCATCAATGATTACTCCTCTGAAAAATTTATCCAAACCTTCGACCGTCTGAAAACCAGCCAGCAGTTGCAGAGGAACGCACGCAGACGACACCGTGCTTGCACAAGCAGCCGCGCGTGTGGTCTGGGAGCGAACGCTATCACCCCATGGAGGGACGCGGAAACGGCCGCGTTGGCGCTGAACGCCGCCGCGCTGGTGAAGCCGCCTATGCAAGCGGAGTGTGCCGATAATGGCTGCACTAGAGGTGACGGCTAAGAGTTCGGAACTAGGAGAATTAGCGATCTTCCGTAACGAATCCGCAGCGAACTGTATAAAAGTTACAGTGAGGGATGAAGAACATGCAGAACGCTCTACAGCGCTGACACGATTGACTGAGAAAACGTGCGGCCGAGTTCGTACGTATGAAGTGCGCATCGAAAGAGTTCCGACACAGAGAGCAGGTAGCAGTCGGGGGATTATCAAGGTGCGTCTCGACCAGACTATCGACTATATCATGGACCACTTCGAAAGACAGACAGGCTCGTATTTGACTATGAGATCACAAGGGTGTAAGAGTACAAACCGAAAATCATAGCCTGCTGTAATTGCCACGGATTGGGACACATTGCCAAGTACTTCCCTTCAGAGGAAGTTTGGAAGCAGTGCGGTCGAAAACATCCTGAAAATACGTAATTCGATGAAGACCTGTTCTGTGTTGCCTGTCAGAAGCAGGGCCATGTATCGCTAAACTCAGCCTGTCCCAGTCGTGCACCGAAAGGCTTTCAGAATCCCAGGCATAATGCAGAGGTACCGCAGAAGACAGGCAGCTGGTCTGAAAAAGCACAAGCGGGCATCCCCAAGCAACCTGTGCTATTAGATGAACATGAGCTACAAATAAAAGAGTTAAAAAAAACATCGCTGATCCCTCTGTCATAGGAATCGGTATAACACGACAGTAAAACGTGTCTTCACAGACGTTGTTGAACGTTAGTTGTGCATTGTTTCGCCCCGAGGGCGAAGGAATGAATGCTATAGCAACAAGTTGTAATGTCACGCGCCGAACGGCAAGCAGCTCGAAACTTGCAACGCGCTGCTCAAGCAGAAAGGACGCACGGAACGAACATACACAACAAGAGCGCGAACTAACAACTGTCACAGCTCGACAGTTAAAGCGCGCGAGTCAAATACAAAGGAGGGCGTACGAAACGAACGCACAAGTATACACAGGATGAGCGCGAACTGTCACAGTTGTAACTTATTTGTTTGTGAACAGCGCGCTCCTTTCGCAAAAGCGGCCGCTGCAGTGAGCGAAGTGACATTCGTGCTCTCTGTAACTTCAACGCGAACTTGCGGTGAGAGAGCAAGACGTACAAGATAAGCGCGCGCACACGAGCGACTACGCCCTGTAGAGGCGCACGCTCATCTCAACGCGTGGGGCGACGACCTTTAAAGCACGCCTTTCGAGCCTTTTGCGTCATCTCGCAAGTGATAACGAAAACACGCTGATGTACCCTGATCTCTGAGTACGGCCACCGGCAAATGGTGTATATAAATAGCACGCCGTTAGTACTACGAAGAACGTGCCGTCTGTGGCGGAGTAGTTTCGCGCTGGGGATCGAGGGGTCGTAAGTTCGACTCCCAGTGACGGAACTTTTTCTTCTAGTTTATTTCTTTGCCATATGTTAGTCTTTATATTTTACAACGTCATATCCGTGACGGAAATGCGTCAGTGGAGCCTTGGTGGACCCCGGCATAAAACACTTTCGTCTTAAAAGAAAATCAGCAGTTGAGAGCGATGCTACAGGCACGGCCGCTACATAAAAAAATACAGGTGCGGCCTGTTGCGTCGCGTCGCCGTCAATGGGCGAGCGCGGGTCGGCTGAGTTGCGGCCGCTGTTTTGGGTGAGGGCGTCACTACTCGCGTACACAAAGCAGACGCCGGTTCGTGTTACAATGTGGTCGCCTCAGGATTTATGCCTGTCCGTGTGCTTTTTCGTGTCTTTCTTGTGTGTGACCGCGTGTGTGGGCAGCTTGCATCATGTTTCATGTGCCTGAGTACGGTTTTCTTTTTTTTTTTTTTTTTGGTGCGCGCGTGTGTGGCAGACGGTTTTTTCTAGCGGTATGGTGCCTCGAAGCAGTTGTGTGCCTTTGTGCAACTCGAACGCGTGAAAAGACGCTACTGTGAAGTACCACGTATTCCCGTGCGATCGACAATGTCGGGAAGCGTAATATTCGTAATAGAGCACTTCTTTTTGTCGCAAACGAGCGCTAAAACAGGCGCGACAGCGTCAACACTGCGCCAACTGCGCCGACCGTTCCCCCAGATTCCCCCAGAGAACATCTCTCCCCCCCCCCCCCCCCCCCCCCCCCCCCCCCACTGGGCCAGGTGGCATTGACTGGGCGCGCGCAACGAAAAAAAAAATCTAGCATCATAAGGCGCCCAGGGCGTGCCCTTAC
This sequence comes from Rhipicephalus sanguineus, assembly GCF_013339695.2. NCBI lineage: Eukaryota > Metazoa > Arthropoda > Arachnida > Ixodida > Ixodidae > Rhipicephalus > Rhipicephalus sanguineus. Next base: position 64,940,328 of record NC_051179.1, read on the forward strand.
CCTCTCCACCGAAGACGCCGTCGCGACCACGCGACAGCCTAACGCCCGCGCAGATAGGGAGAATTCGAGAAACCAAAGTGGAACCGACCGTTTTCGCAGACGAACCGGCGAGACGAATCCCTTTCCCCTAGCTGTCGCTGTGCTAAGTGCTGTCGTGCTGTTCGCGAAACCGGGAAGGATCCAAACGAGAGACGACAGAGGGTAGGACAGGGTGGTGAAGTCGGCGAAGAGTTATGTTCTAGTGAGTCGTGTACTGCGGTCAGTTGATCTTGAAGAATAGAGTGATGACGCCGTGGGAGCACTGTTTTGAAGATTGTCGCCGAATGACGGTGAACCGAGCTGGAAATCGTTTGAAGTTCCTGGAAGAGAAATATTCGAGAAACGTTCGAAGAATTGTGGGCTGCACACGTTTGGTGAATATTCAAGGCCTTTAAGTGTTCTTGGATAGTTTCGAATGGATGAGAGTGCATTTGTAGCACGGTAAGTTTGTTCCCGTTGTTTTAAACACCATCTAAGTGATGTGAGTTGTAATTGATACCTGCCGAGTGTGCAAGTTTGTGTGATGCTTGTACTGCCTTAACTGAGAATACATTGTGTTTGTGTTGTCAACTCTTGGCTCTAACTCGGTCTTTGAACCACAACCGTCGTTCGTTGGCGCACTAAAAGGACCTACATTTAAATTGTGCGTGCTTTCGTGGTGCGTTTCGGTGGGCCGATACGTCAGCCCTTGGAATCTGCCCGGCGACTGCCCGCCCATTAACGGGATCAGTGATTCAGTGACACTTTTCATTTCAGGCGAGTCAAACGGGCAGCATTCATGGAGAGTATTGAGGCCAAAACATTGGCACTCCTAGGGCAAACTGTTCATATATGTGGGGTAATCGGCACTTCTTATAACGACTTCAATATTCAACCTGTAATGTGCAACTATAAAACGCGTTATCTACGGCCTGATTGGAGTAAGTGTCGGCAATGCAGGGAAAGCCACGGGCGCGGAGCGTTTGCACATGTACAAGTAGTCCGCTTTGGCGCGCGTCTCGTAACGCCGCGGAAAGTGATGGCTAGCGTTGCATTTCGACGCAAACGCTGCTTAGCATCTAACTTACGGGTAAAAAGCGCGACTTTTCCACGCACGCAAAAACGCAAGGTGACAACGTATAAAGTAAAAGAAACACGAATATCTCGCATGTGTGCGCTGCGTTCCGTCTCAAAAATACGGACGCAATTGTGGGACTACGTTCATTAGCGGTAGGATACGTGCATTGTGGCTCTGTAGCCTTCGCTTCATTGCCAAGAAAAGTTGTCCGCGAGTATAACACCACAGCAGCGAGATATACAACCCCAAACGCCATCTCGGGAAGGTGAACAACCTTCACGGACAGCTAAAGCACAACGCGGCCGATCAAAAAGATGGTTGATCCCTCCGTCATAGGAATCGGAATAACACGAAAGTAAAGCGTGCCCTTACAGAAGTAACTGAATGTTTCCTGTACATTCATATAAGAGAGTTTGCACAATGTATATTGATGTCTGGCAGCTATAGCATCGTTTAACGGGGATGCACCCACTTTGATGTTTGGTGGTACATCTCCATCACGACGACTAACGTCCATGTTAAATGATTACACAAAACCTTGTGGTAGCTGTAGTAGATAACGGTGAAAGCCTAATCAGAGAACGAGGTGCGATAGCCAGAAGAGCGCCGCATATTGGACGCAGAACTTAGTCGCCATCCCACGGCATGTTAAACTGTGATTGAACACCACGGGCGGACTAGAGAGAAACGCAAAGCGCGTCGTGCCGTTTTTCTCGGGGCGAGCGCGTGAGCGGGGAACACGGTGTAAAGGCCCGAACACACGTACGCGTTGCAGCGCGTCAACGCGTGACTTTTTGACGCGGCGTCGCGCCCTCTCCCTATGGGGAGAGGGCGCGCGGCTACGCGAAGCTGCGCGCCCTCCCTCTCCACAGGGAGAGGGCGCGACGCCGCGTCAAAAAGTCACGCGTTGGCGCGCTGCAACGCGTACGTGTGTTCGGGCCTTAACTGCCAGGTGAGGCAGGCGCGCGTCGCAGAGCTATTTTTTAGTCTAACCTTGTCACGTATCCGTTGTCCGGCGTCAACGGCAGTATCTCTGTCCGGCATAAACGGCAGATGGCGCTGTCTCATAGAAGTACATACAAACTGCAGTTCAGGGACGATATTCTAGATGCCGCTGTACACAATCCGTGTCGTCATCACCCTTTCTCGTCTCATTTCCTAGATGGCGTTGGTCCAATAGAATTGTATGCAATATGGCGCTTTTGTGAATCGACACTAGATGGCGCTAGAAGTGCCGCTGCTCTCCGATTGGCTGCTGCGCGGGCTTCGCGGGGAGGCGCGGGGAGCGAGCGCCTCTCTCATTCTCCTGGATCGTCGCCGTACGTGTCGGATCGTTGGTGGAGCATGAACGATGCGCAGCGGCGGGCGCTCGCTTGGCGGCAGCCAGCCGGATCCGGAGAAGGTGCGCGCCAAGGACGCCGCTGAGAAACGGGCTCAACGAGAAGCCGATCCCGAGACCATGATTGCTTCAGGAGCTTCGCCCAAGCTCTTCATCATTCACCCGTGGATATGCTGTAATTTTTTTGGTTTGGATTAGCGTGATGCTATGAGCTAGGCCGACGCTTTTACGACGCTTGGGCTAAGATCGCCACCTTGCGGTGCGTTATGGCATTGACAAAATTGAACTTATATTGAAAACGCGCCGAATGGGACGGACGTGTAATGCGTTGCAAGTATTAATCGCGGAAGCCACAGTAATGACGAATTACTTTACCACTCCCAGAGGGCAACACCACCCCGCCGACCGGGAGAGTGGTAGATATAAAAGGCGCGTTTGTAAAGCCTCTAGAGTTCGTGACCGTGGTGCAGTGCATAGCGTGCCCGGCATCTGTTGTTGCGGACCGAACGGTCGTTGGTTCGATGCCCGTTGGTAGAACTTTTTTCTTTACCATTTGATCGTTGAAATTTTTTGACGTCATTTCCGTGACGGAAATACGTCACTGAAGTCTTGGTGGACCCCGGCATAAAACACTTTCGTGTTAAAAGTCGCGTCAGGCGTTCTTCGAGTAAGAAAGTTACGACTAATTCTAGAACGCCGCATTACACCGGAGCTGCGCCGTACCAGCAGAGTAAGACGCCCTCAGCGTCACAGCCCGTCACTGCCCAAGACTCGGCATATGCACAGATGTTGAGCATCCTAAGCAAGAAAGGTACACTAAGACTCAGCGTTTAGGAAAAAAAATCTACGGGAAGAATTTCAGGCTGTAACTAATGCAGTACAAACGCAGATGCAAACACTCTTAATGGAAATCCACAAAATTCTGCAGACTCGAGATCATGAACCTAAACGGCGTAAGCCGGCAGATCAAATATGGCTACAGGACCTATAGAATCATTCAATGGAACTGTCGCAGCTTCACGCAGAATGGTTCCACACAACGACAGCAAATTAAGCAACTCAAACCACTTGTCGTATTGCTACAGGAGACAAGAGGACCATGCAAAGTTCAAGGTTACCGAACCTTTCAACAAGCTACCATACTACATCAGTGCAAAGGAAATCAGCAAGCGCAAGGCCAGGGCGCTCCTTTACTTAGGCAAGACTGCACTGCTACCGAACTCCAAATGCCACACCTAAGTAACGAATTTAGAGAGGTAGTGGCAGTTAAGCTAAGCCTGCTAGGACATCGTCCAATGCTTTCAGTCTCCGCGTACTACAGGCCTTTAACGAGCAAAGATCGGAACGACTCCTTTGAATGGCTTCGTGAGGTAGAGGCACAGGCGGGAAGCCTTCCTGTCTTAGTGGGCAACGAATTCAACTCCAAACATCCTACCTGGGGTTACACCAAGGCTGATCCGAGAGGGAACGAACTCCACGATGTAATCGAAATGTCGACTTTGAATATATGCAACTCACTGGAACCGCCAACCCGTATTGGCTGCTCGCGAAGCAACAGGACATGACACCCGATTTGAGGCTATAAGCCTCTGCTGGGCTCGTGCGGCAGTGGGAAGTTAAATCGACAACATGGGGAAGCGACCATCTACCAATTATCATTACGCTCAATCGGAAAAAGGTTAGAGAGAAAAGAGAGGTACTTTTTGACTGGGAAAAATTTCGAATGGCCATAGGGGATTGTTTCACAGATTTCGAAGGTTACAGCGCTGCAGTCGCTGAGGCGCGTCCATACGCCAGGGAATATATCCCATGCAATGGCACCGCGACGCACATGTTTATATGCATCTTGCAAATCTCTGGCGCAAGGCTAATCGCATAACACAACAATACCGATATAAAGGAAAACGTCATCGGGACCTCATGCGTCTCAAACTCCAATACCGACTGATAAAAAAATACCAAGAAATGCTCGAAACCGACGCGTGGCACGATACGTGCGCAATGTTGGGTCGGGAACTTCGCCTAAAAAACGCCAGGCCGGCGCGGAAAGCGCAGCACAGTCACAGCGAAAGCTGGAAGAGCGGTATTTCTAGAGCCGTAGTGGCTATGTTGCTAGTGTACTTGTATTAGTAGCCACAAGAGAGTTTATAACGGTTGGTTAGTAGCTGAGGATCAACCAACCAACCGTTATAAACTCTCTTGTGGCTACTAATAGAAGTACACTTGCAAGATAGCCACTACGCCACAGCTCACAATTCTTGTGAAGTTGGGAAGCACCCACCACGACATTATTCGTAATTCTGCGGAGAAGTGAGGTACCATCTGTAAGGCATTATGTGCGTTTTGTTTCACAAGTTTGTCGGAGTTATCATCGACCGGGATTTATCTTGGTCGAAGCACATCTCTGCACTAAGAAAAAAACTAGACAGCTTTGTCCATGTCATTCGCCATATGTCTGGAAAATCGTGGGGGCCATCGAAGTCATCTCTACTACAGCTATACCAGGCACTTTTTGTTGGATACCTCCGCTACAGTGCTCCTGTTCTTTCTCGTGTTTGCACATCTGCTGTCCGTACACTCGAGAGTGCTCAGACCCGCGCCCTCAGAATTCGCCTAGGAGTACCTCGATGTACTTCTACATGGGGTACTATTACAGAAGCACGCGCTTGTCCAGCTCGCGTTTATCTTAAACACGAGCCACTGCGAGTACATCTGAGGTTATTGACAAGGCACCGAGACCATCCACTGAGAAACATTATTAACACACGACCCAATGCTGCATACTCGGAAGCTGTGATGTCGCAGCAAGATCTGCTGCCCTCGAATTATGCACCACAAGCGACTCCCGGAGTACCTCTCTGGACGATGCCTAAACCGATCGTGCGACTCTCGATTCCGGGGATAACAAAGAAGTCAAAAATACCAACCGCTGGACTTAAGCATTTTGCTTTATCGTACATTGCCCATATGTACGGATATACGGTGCATATTTTTGCTGATGGTCTGTCACGCAGACGTCCTCAGCAGCAGCTTTCACGGTTCCTCACATGGGCATCACGAAACGCTTCAAGATAGCACATCGGACATCATCTACTGCTGCTGAGCTGACCGGCGTCCGACAAGCTGCCCGCTACATTGTACAACAGAGTCCCGCGAAATGGACATTATTTTGTGACTCCAAGCCGGCACTTCAACTTATCAGCAATTACATGAAGCAAGGAACCGCATACAGTCCTCTGGTGTGTGACATAATGAATATGTTATCTGAGGCGTCTCAATCCGGGCATACCGTTGCATTGCAATGGATTCCCAGTCACTGTGGCATAGCTGGGAACGAGCAAGCTGACGCAGAAGCAAAAATGGCGCACACTAACGGCGAAGTCATATCAATTCAATTTTCCCGATATGACATCAATGGCTTGCTGTCGGAATCTATGAAAACATCTATGACACGCTTATGGAATGATCCTAATTATCGCCAAGAACATCTTTACAGACTTGACTCTGGTCGTGTTTTTCTGATTCCATTCCGGTTAAGAAGAGACCAGGAAACATTACTACATAGATTGCGGCTGGGTGTTGCGTATACACGAAGATACCTTTGCAAGATTGGGCAGGAGCGAAACCCTAACTGCAGTGTGTGTCACACGTCTGAGACTATTCACCACATCCTGTGCGTGTGCCCTCAGTACGCGACCGAAAGACAATCACTTAAGTGCGTCGTAGATCGTCTGGACTCCCGACCTTTTTCGGAGGAGAAGCTTTTGGGTGCTTGGGAGCATGCAGACCAGGCCCAACGAAGTTTAAAGTGCCTATTGAGATTTCTAAGTGATACAGGTTTAGATGCTCGTCTTTAGAGCATGTGCGGCATAAAGACTTTTGCGCGTGCCCTGTCCCCGTGCAAAACAGCGTGTACAGTGACTCATTTGCCATACCATCGTCGCCTATCATCACACCTCCCTCTTTCTCTTTCTTTCCCCTTTCCCCCCTACCCCCGTGAGGAGTAGCAGGCTAGAACCCGCTTTCCAGGCCGACCTCTCCTCCTTCTTCTCATTAAAAGCATATTCTTGTTGATGCGACGGTTGATGACGATGAAGAATTATGGCTGAGCCCTTTGTAATGGGTTGGAAGCATTAAACGACCCACTATTTACGTAATTCGCATTGTGTGACGCCCGGTCGTTATTTAACTCTCGCACCACGCTTTATAACATACGTTAACGTGAGAAAGAGAGCTAGAGAATTAACTTTATTGAGACCCTGAGGAAATGGATCATGAGAGCCTTATGGGCTTCCTTGGCAACCAATAGAAGTGCATTTGCGAGGAACCCACTACGCTATAAATCATCATAATTTTTTTGAAGTAGGGAAGCAGCCACTATGCATTTTTTTCGTAATTCTGCGGAGAATCGTGGTACTCGCTAAACACCTGTAAGGCATTATGTGCACTTTGTTGATGCTGTGGCTGATGACGGTGAAGAATTATGGCAGAGCCCTTTGTAATGGGTTGGAAGCATTCAACAACTCCCTCGTTGCGCAATTCGCATTGTGTGACGCCTGGTTACATAATTCGCGTTGCGTGACGCGAGGTTGGTATTTTACTCTTCTACCACACTACATTACATATGTTAATGTGGTTCTTTCCCGACATGAAGCCTGTATAGGGTCTTTTTGCAAAGCAGTTTCAAGCACCGGGATGTGTCTGAGGTAGAATACTGGGCTCCTACGCAGAGGGCTCAGGTTCGAACCTCATTCCATCCTGAATATTTTTTATTTCGTTTTTTTTTTCTTATTTCGCGCGATAGTATTTACGGACACCGGTGGCGGCGGCGGACAACTACGCCGCCAAAAACGGCCCTTGTTGTGATCTCATAGCAGCTTTCGCTGTAAAAGGTTATGGCAGATTCTCAGGAGCCTACCTGAAAAAAAAAAGGCGCGCCTCCTCTTTCAGAACTCTTCCTAATGGGAAGAGCCTACATCACTAGAGGACCGCGTCATTCATACTTTCTTCCCGCATGCTGCTGAAACACCACCACTACAACTGCCGTATATCAGGATAGGCGACCCTAAAGCGGAGCTCGACACACCCTTCAGGCTAGGTGAGCTTGTAGCAGCGTTGGTCCAGAGCAAAAAGAATCCGCTCCTGGACACGATGGAGTGACTTGGCAAGAACTTTGAAATCTCAGCGACAAAACACTACAGAAACTTTGAACTATCATTAAGTAATCCTGGGAATCCGGCCTTGTCACCGATTCACTTAAACTTTCGCTCATCTATTCTATACCGAAGCCGGGAAAAGTCCACACAAAGCCAGCGAATTTGCGACCAATAACTCTGACTTCAACAGTCTGCAAACTCATAGAGCGAATTCTGAACACGCGGATACAGTACTACATCGAATACGTGAAACCCGGAGTGCACCCTGCGCAGGCATGTTTTCGGCCGAACATGGGCACACATGACTGCCTGTGGTTACTTCGCAGAGTAATCAACCGCAAATCTCGCAAACAGATGCCAGACTATATCCTTGCAGTACATATGCGCAAAGCATTCGACAACGTGAAACAAGAGGCTATACTACAAGAATTGGCAGCAAGGTATCCCAGCCAAAGAGCATATATTTGGATCCGCAACTTTCTCCAAAGTAGACAAATCAGGCTCCACGGCAAGGTACCGGGACGGAGTCCGAGGACCTATTATCTGGATAGGGGTGTACCCCAGGACTCCATCCTCGGTCCTTTGCTCTTTAATCTGGCCATGACGCGGGTGGCAGAAAGACTTGAGCGAGAAACTTCGGCCCGTTTTACGCGGATGACATCACAATATGGACAGAAGCGGCGGATTATCCCGACGAGCAGAGTATGCAAACTGAACTCCAAGCAGCTATCCTCGCCCTCGCCGATACATTAGGTAACCTCGGACTGGAGCTGTCGCCAGAAAAGACAGAATTGATTAGCGTGGACGGAAAGCGACCAATGCAAGCAAGCAGATCACACTACACATCTGCGAAAGCGACATTACATCTACCAACGGACAAATTAGGGTCCTCGGAGCACAGATTGCTAGTTGCAACAGTCCCCAGCAATGGATCCGAGCCTTAAGGCGCACGTGGAGCCCGATGCCGCACATGGTTCGACGCATTTCCAATAAACACGGTGGAGCAATACAGAAAACGTGCCAAACACTTGCCAAAGCAGTCGTCGGGAGGATTCTTTATGGAGCATCTGTGTATGAGTTCTCCGATCGAGACCTCCGTGACGTCGAAAAGTGACACAGGGTGACCCTCCGTACGATAGCTGGGCTCCCGAAGCACACGAGGAACGAGGAGCTGCTCAAGCTTGCGCCGATACCACCAATGAGGGCCATAATCAGTGAAGCACGAATTGGCATGCGATGTCGACTTGAAAACACACCACAAGGCAAACAAATCATGGCATGGGACAACCAAGTTTATGCGAGGTTGGGGTACGAGGAAACGACCACAGCACCACCATGGGAAATACCGCTGAGCACACGGAAGCAACAACGCCCGATCGCTAGGCGCAGCACAAAAACCAGGCAACTCTTCGAGAAAAGGCAGCGCCTCAGAAAACCTGAGAACACCATCGACATCTACACTGCCGCAACAATCATACACGAACAAGCTAGTATGGCCTGGGTCAGCACTATAGTGTACTAGAATAATTTCCTAGTGACGCGTCTGAGAAGGAGCGCGCGTGCCCGTTTGTGTAGACGCCACCAGGCGCCGCCACTGCGCCTTTTTCTAGTCGTCTGCTAGCGTAAATGCCGCAGACCGGCGGATTCATTGCAGTTTGGGACATCGCCTGCAGCAGTATCTATTTGCATTTTTTTATCATCCATTTGCACAAACCCATCATATGAGTAACTCTGCATGTTTTGCTTCTATTGCGCAATACCTAGCACAACATTTAAATCGCATGCTCATCGCAAACTACACAAAAGTGCTCAGCAACGTATACGCTGCGTTGCTATGCCAGAAGGCGTACGATGAAATAACGGCCTCGACGGACGCATATTGATGGTGGCAAACTTTTCGTGATTTATTCTTGGTTACAGAAACGCAGCTAAACAAGATTATTCCGGCGTTTCCTTACCTCATTTTACGGCGTGCAATGAGACGTACTACATGGAAGCATCCCACATGTAAGCGTCCGGAGAAAAAAAAGTCATCCACCATTTTTTTTTTTTCACAAGAACTACGACGTTGAACGTAGCGTCGCAGGGGACGCGCACGAGGCAAGCAGCTGCAAAGCGCGTCTGAACCGGCCCAAACCGGCGCGAACTGGCTCCGCGACTAGAAAAAAGCGCAGCAACGCCACCAGTGGCGTCTACTGGCGTTTGCTTCAACCGACCTATTGTCCCTGCCTCCTGGACGCGTCACTAGAAGAGTATTCTAGTACACTATAGTCAGCACATCCGCATCCCGCTACAATGACTATCACAGTTGCCAGCTTCCCTGTGGTGCACCCTTAATGCAGAGTTGTTGGCCATATGGGAAGCGGTCAACACTATTCCGATTGACGTAGAGAACACTGTAAGCGAGTCTTCGAAATAGCTTTCGTATACTGACAGATTAGTACGAAGCGGTGGCTCAGCTTACAGGAACAACGACTGAAGATGCGGTGGCCAACGATATTAGAAAAAAGTTAGAGAATACAGGATTGCGGAACCGATGCGGAAATTTTGTCGACACCGGGACACACTCGCACGGACGGGGGTAACGAAGCCGTTCATGCGGTCGCCGCGCAAGCGGGTGGGCTTTACTATTCATTGAGCACCCCACACCCCAGTTAGTGGCCAAACCTGGCGGACCTCGATCTCTACCTAGAAATGTTGCGCGAAGGCTCTCCTAGCAGAGCATTTATGCATTATATTCGCGTAAAAGTGAAAACCGACAGTAAACGAAGGCTATTACAAGCTACACCAGCACCTCTATAAAGCGACAAGGGCGGACTACTCGCTAGCAACAGATATTTCTGAATGAGGTTATGGCCACATCAGCATAAACACCACATGTACTTGACAAATGGATTGGACTCAGACAAGCAACTGCAAACACTGCTCCTTGATGCCCACACTGTCAAGAATTATGCAGAGCAGATTTACACCACCTCATTTGGATTTGATGAGCTCTCTCTCGAGGGACACAGATCCAACACTTGCCACGCGACGACATAAGAACTTTAGGAAACGTACTGCAGTCGAATGATGAAGCACAAAAAGCATTTGCGAACTATGCTAGTATAAGTGGCCTGTTTCGAGTGGTGTAGAAGAGGTCGACCACCTCGCGCGAGAGCGACTCCATTGAACCTATACCGAAAACGGATTCACACCAACTGATCAATCCCTTCCCCACCTAATCCCAAACTGCGGCCGAGAGCCTTCCTATCCTGCGAAATAAAGATTCAATTCATTCATTCAGCCTATATCAACCCAGACTTTGAAAACCTGAACCCGACAGCGCGAAGGAGCCCGTGTCAGAAAATGCGGTGACGGGGTGTGTGCTGTTGTCGATGGGTTAAATATCCCGATGGAAGCAAAAAATAAAAACCACGACTAGAGCCGGAATCGAACCCAGGCATTCTGCATGGCAGTCAAGTATTCAACCACAGATCAATGCCAGTGCTTTGAACTGTAGCCGAAAAATACCACATAAAATCGCAGTGCCATGCAGGACAACGCCAGTTGGGGTGGTAATGTCGGCTATATGCTTTTACATCAATGTAACAAACATTACATACCTGTCAAGCGTATAGCGCCAACACGGCTCGGACCGCTGCGTATGATATGCACACCATCGCCCCGTAGCGTGCACTTCGTGGCGACGAAACTGACGTGCCTGTTCTAACGTGAGTGCCGACGTTCCGTTGGACCACGTTACACCTACCTACCTTTTACACGGCAGGTTCTCGGCGTGCCTATTAAGCACACGATATGTGCAGAACTACTCAATTTACGCGAAGTCGTCGAACCACGTAATGCTTGGCTCAAAGCGAAAATCAGGCATGGGCTGCTACTGCCCGACTTCTTCTCATGAAATTGATTCCCACAATGCGGGGGATTTGCATATTTTTCTATCCTACGACGCTGCTGCAATTACGGGTTTTCTCTGACTGGCAGCCTTTACTTTCGCAACGTAGCAATTCGGGCGAGTTGCAACCTGTGATATTCCAATTTATGGATATATGTTGTGTTGAATAAAATTACACCATTTCCCGCTAAAGGGGACCATGAGGCGATGCGAAGCCGGAGCATTTGCACGATCACGTTCCGTTGGCGTTCTTTGGGCATGCGACCGACCTCGCGTCGTGGAACGCGAAGAGGAACGCTACGCGCGTCTTGTCTTCCCTCTAGCCTGGCCGTTAATTCTCACAGGGCGAGCCGGGAACGCAGTCGGCAGGCGTGCGAGGGGGGGCAGCGTAGGAGAGGAGAGAGAGGGGGAGGGGACGCGAATGCGCTGGTGCTCATGCGGCGTTGCGCAGGAGAGAATTTCGGCCTGTCTAGCCCGCGTTTCAGAGGAATAGTGGAAAGGGGGAGGGTAGAGGGTAGAGGGAAAGTGGAGAAGGGGATAGGGGAGGGGGAGAGGTGAAGTGGAGAGGGGGAGGGGAGAAGGTGAGTGGAGAGGGTATGCGCATGAGCAGTAACGGTGGTCACGCCGCACACCACCACCACCGGATTGAACTCCGCCATAAGATACTTCGCATCTAAAGAAATTCAGTTGATGGTCAGCGCTCGTGTCGTCGGTTTCTTTCTTTTCGTCTTCGTGTGGCTGCGAGTGATGAAGCTTGACTTTCACTTTTTAAGGTGTAAACGTGTTTAGACGATCGGCAACCCTCTGTGATACGGGTGTATTGATTCGTAAAAATGTATTTTCTTTTGAATTACAAGTACACCGTCTATTGTGCCTATAAACATATGAAGAGCGGACCGCAAAATATTTCAGTCTTTCAAAATAAGCCACAGAAGTTGCCGGCTATAAACTCCGCCCACCGCCGGCGACCGCCATTTCGTCATAGCGTGTGGGATGCCATGTGCTTCATGGAGCGGTGCCGTCGTCTTCTACCAAAGTTTCAGCCGCTGCAAATCGTTCAATTTCAATGCCGAACTGAACAAAGCTGCAATAGCTCGACTTAACGCGCACCTGGTCACGGAACAAAATCGTTCGCCGGAATACAGACGCTCGCACAGCAAGCCGCTTGTTACGTCACGGCTCGCGAGTGCGCCAGTGTTCCCCGAATCTCAGGCCGCAAGCGTGTTTGCAAAAATATTCTTATAAATTAAGTGCTCCACTAAATCTCGCCAGATTGTTTGTGAACCCGCAAGGATGAACCATTCAACACAGATTATGATCGAAAATTGGGTGCTATGGCCCTTTTAAGGTTGTAAAGTGGTTTACTGTGCTGCAGCAGTAAACTCATCACGATGACGATAACAGTTTGCAAGAAACTGTGTGCGCGCTGTACAGGGCTATTGATAATCTACTACAAAGAACTTGGTATTGCACTTCATTGCAACAGCAACAGCGGAATACGCGAAGACATGTGACAGACATACTGTCACCCCCTGTCACCTCCCAGTAGGCTATTAATGGTACACTCCTTCTGCAGAGTCTGCGCAGCCTGAGGAGCCGCAGGATGCAGCATGCCTGAAGAATGTCTGCCGACAATCTGCGGTCTAGGGTGACTGATGGGGACTCGTGGGTCACTGAAAGTTCAAACCTATTTAACTGTGGTTACAAAATGTCACGATTAAAAAGAAATATATATATATCCTAAAGTTTTGCTGGCGGACCAGTCGTTGTCAAGTACAGATCTAAATGCAGCTGCGTTTTTACACACACACACACACACACACACACACAGATATATATATATATATATATATATATATATATATATATATATATATATAATATCCTCCCGAGTCCCGGGTTAAATTTAGGTGCACGAATTTTTTCAGAAAGTTCAGTATAGCTCGAGTTGGAGTTTGTATGTGGTGCAATGTCCAATATATTTGACATCAATCCTTGACTTGGTCCTGATGTCCAAATATATTGGACATCAGGACCAAATAACACGGTGAAAATAACGTGCTTAAAAGGTACTTTAAAATGATAAGGTACATAAAAATGATAAGCAAGCAAACAAACTTCAGAAATGCAAGCCACATTACGTAGTTTGACGAGTGCGGCCGTAGAATACGCCACTGCTGACCGCTGCCATTTTTGACTAGTATTTGAGGAGCGCCGCTGCATTGATTTTGCCCACACTTGACAGAGGACGCTAGTACACGTTGAAAAAAAAACTAAAAAAAATAGTTTTCAACGGCAAATAGTGGGTGCTGGGGTTGGAGCAGACAACGAGTTGTCCAATGTATTGGACTATTAGGAAGGTCGAGTCGACAGGGAGGCAACTGGTGGGCTACTCAGGTGGTGCCTTGACAGGTAAAACCTATTTTTGTGAGGGTACGTTGCATTCCCCGGCCAACACATCGGCTCCTCGGCAAGCACCATCCTGCTTGAAAGGTCTCTCTTGTCGTAATCAGTTTGATTTCTTCCGCGACGCTTTTCAGGTGCTTAGTCGAGAAAAATCGATGTCGAGTGTGAACCAAGACTGAGTTACTTGGAATAAATTTTGTAAAAAAAAGGCCGAATATGGCGACATGAATGTGACCGCTGATAAAGAACGTCGCACGGCGTTATAAGTTGTCAAGACTTACTCCAAACTGACCAATATTTTTTTTTCCTCGTGTTCAAGCGTTACAAAACTACTTTGCAATCATTGGGGCTTTTTTCAACAGCCAAGAGCCGACCACTGGCTCATATGAACGTTATAGCCGTGGGAACTCCACTAAATGGACACTAAAGTGAAACTATGAAACGGTTTAGATTCATAAATATTACTTAGAAAATTTTAATGCCATTAATTTCACCATCATAGTTTTGATAACAGAGGAGAAAATCGGGTCGAAGTCTCGTATTTAAGTAAGTCACGGATTTAAAAGTGTATTTTTCGCATTTTGGCGACACTGGCTCAACGACATTTCCCTAAACTTGGTATGTTAGGTCTCTGGTTCCCCAGAGGACAATGTACTTCATTTTCACCGATTATGAACGACGCAGCTTATAGTGGACGCCGTCAAAATATATGATGTCGTTGTGGTCGGTGCGGGAGCTTCGAGCTGGCGTCGCCACCCATATTTTATTTCTGCCCGTCTTATCGCGGTAAGCGCGGCGATATTAATACATCGAAACAGCAATTTACAAATACGAGAAAAATCGGTTTTGTGTTCCTTCAAAGACCTCTGTGGGATATAACTTGTAATATGTGTTGTAAGGCACAATCGTGCTCCGACAACCAGGGCCTTTAAAGAGGAATAAATGCAAATAAAAACAAACAAGAGCAAGTAACGAGATCCACCCCTTAAGCTGTTATCTAAGGAGTGATCACAAGCCGGTAATGTTAAAAAATCCCAGCATATCCACGGAGTGAATGATGATGAGTGGGCGAAGCTGCGGAGGTTCATCGGTAAACCGTGAATCTTCCGTGAATTCTGCCCAGTACATCATCACCGACGTGAGATCGGGCGCGTTTATACTAAAGGTTCGATGAGTTATGACGACTTGCAGCTCACTTTAATTTTACATGTACGCTGTGAATTTTCATTGTTTAGAAAACCATTGCTTTAGAAAACATCTGGCGTCTTTCGTTAAGCAGCTGGCGTCTTTTCGTTTTGCTTTAGAAACATCTGGCGTTCTTTCGTTTTGCTTTTACAAAACATCTGGCGTCTTTCGTTGGTTTATTTCATCAATCAACGGCGTTTTGAACAAAATTTTTATTGTTTAATCACGCACAGGAGAAATCTCATCAGGCACTACCTTGGAGGTAAACAATGGCTGCTAATGGGAATGAGAGACAGAAGAAGTCGGCTTTTAGCTAACACTTACACTTCTACTCCTACTAACGTTTCCAACTGGAACATGCCAATGGCTGCTAATGGGGAATGAGAGACAGAAGAATTCGGCTTTTAGTTAACGCGCACGCTGCGAATTTTTTATTGTTCAACAACGCACAGGAAAAATCTCCCACCGGCACCACCTTGGAGGTCAAGATCTGGTACTAGCGTTACGAACGGTTACGCACTACGACTACGACAACTACGAGGGACGAACGGGTGCCGCCTTAAGGAGCTTCGCCCCTAAAACAAAAAACTGACAAGGCCTCGTAAAGGAGGGGAAGAGGTTACCCGCTCACTATACTCGCGGACAACTTTTCTTGGCAATGAAGGGAAAGCTACGGGGGCGGAGCGTCTGCACATGTACTGCTACGCGAAGTAGTCCGGTTTGGCACGCGTCTCGTAACGCCGTGGAAAGTGATGGCTAGCGTTGCATTTTGACGCAAACGCTGCTTAGCGTCTAAGGTACGGGTAAAAGGCGCGACTTTTTCACGCACTCAAAAACGCAAAGCGACAACGTATAAAGTAGAAGAAATACATATATCTCGCTTGTGAGTGCTGCGTTCCGTCTCAAAAAGCTACATGTAGAAAATGAAGGAGTATTTTTTATATCTCACGCAGAAAATATGGACGCAATTGTGGGACTACATTCATTAGCGGTAGGATACGTGCATTGTGGCTATGTAGCCTTCGCTTCATTGCCAAGAAAAGTTGTCCGCGAGTATAGATGTGTTATATGCATGCAGGTAGAGAGTCTTAGGCCCATGGCTGAACGGCCACCTAATTCCTGGTAAAACGCTTTTAAAATCTACACGGCTAAGAAAACAAGCAAGAAAAATGCCACCTGCTTATATTCGCTTACTCTGTTTTAAAGAAACAAGCGGGCTTTCAATTTCCATTTCGATTTGTTTATTTCAGACATACATACACACACAATTCACAATGTAGAGTATGTCCACGAGGTAAGGCAAAAGGAGAATCGTGTGTCTCCTGGCCATACTATAGTTTCCATTTTAAAATCACGTGACTAGACCATTTATTGCCACAAAACGCCCCTTTGCACTGCAGTAACACGATGCCACATGGAGCCCGGATTCGAAAAGCCGAAGAGCGCAAATGTAACTAGGGGCAATCCCAAGTGGGTTGCAAAGTCTTCGGGTAGAAAAAACGACTGCTCATAAATATTTTATATGCAGATGCGGAGATAACCTCTGCTTACTCCTATACTAATGAAGGGAAAGTAAGAAAATAAAACGAAACATGGCAAAGACTTGGTACACCACACGAACATGTTTTATATGCAGATGCGGAGAAAACCTCTGCTTACTCCTATACTAATGAAGGGAAAGTAAGAAAATAAAACGAAACATGGCAAAGACTTGGTACACCACACGAACATGTTTTATATGCAGATGCGGAGATAACCTCTTCAGCCCATCCACCAGAGAAGGGATAGAGCGCGTAAGGTCCTTCAAGCAGAACAATATCAATTCCTTGTCGACGAATTCCTTGAAAGTGACGCTCTCGGTGTCCTTGCCATAAAGGTAGAGCTCGGGGCACGCCCATCTCACGCCGCTGCTTGTGCTCCTCCATGCCACTCCGGAGCCAGTCTTTGTGCTGCTCGCACCTTTCTTTGACCCGGCTTCAGCCCATCCACCATAGAAGGGATAGAGCGCGCAAGGTCCTTCAAGTAGAACAATATCAATTCCTTGTCGACGAATTCCTTGAAAAACGAAACATGGCAAAGACTTGGTACACCACACGAATATGTTTTTTATGCCGATGCGGAGATAACCTCTGCTTACTCCTATACTAATAAAGGGAAAGTAAGAAAATAAAACGAAACATGACAACGACTTGGTACACCACACGAATATGTTTTATATGCAGATGCGGAGATAACCTCTGCTTACTCCTATACTAATGAAGGGAAAGTAAGAAAATAAAACGAAACATGACAAAGACTTGGTACACCACACGAATATGTTTTATATGCAGATGCGGAGATAACCTCTGCTTACTCCTATACAAATGAAGGGAAAGTAAGAACATAAAACGAAACATGGCAAAGACTTGGTACACCACACGAATATGTTTTATATGCAGATGCGGAGATAACCTCTGCTTACTCCTATACTAATGAAGGGAAAGTAAGAAAATAAAACGAAACATGACAAAGACTTGGTACACCACACGAATATGTTTTATATGCAGATGCGGAGATAACCTCTGCTTACTCCTATACTAATGAAGGGAAAGTAAGAAAATAAAACGAAACATGACAAAGACTTGGTACACCACACGAATATGTTTTATATGCAGATGCGGAGATAACCTCTGCTTACTCCTATACTAATGAAGGGAAAGTAAGAACATAAAACGAAACATGGCAAAGACTTGGTACACCACACGAATATGTTTTATATGCAGATGCGGAGATAACCTCTGCTTACTCCTATACTAATGAAGGGAAAGTAAGAAAATAAAACGAAACATGGCAAAGACTTGGTACACCACACGAATATGTTTTATATGCAGATGCGGAGATAACCTCTGCTTACTCCTATACTAATGAAGGGAAAGTAAAAACATAAAACGAAACATGGCAAAGACTTGGTACACCACACGAATATGTTTTATATGGCGATGCGGAGATAACCTCTGCTTACTCCTATACTAATAAAGGGAAAGTAAGAAAATAAAACGAAACATGGCAAAGACTTGGTACACCACACGAATATGTTTTATATGCAGATGCGGAGATAACCTCTGCTTACTCCTATACTAATGAAGGGAAAGTAAGAAAATAAAACGAAACATGGCAAAGACTTGGTACCAGGGTTGCCAATGGTGGCTACTTTTCGCCAAATTGGCGAATTTGAGAGGCCCGTGGCGACCTAAAATTATGAATGGCGACATGGCGAATTTTTGGCGATTTTCGGCTTAGGTCTCCACCGAGTTTTGAATCCTAAGCTCAGTGTCTTCCCAACGAATGAGCGGCAACATTCTCAGTATTTTTCTTGGTTTTAGACCGACGAGTAGAATGTGCACGTTACGCGTCATTCGGTATGTCCGTCCTGTAACTCGTGTGTACCTCCTCAATTCATCTAGAGAGATAATAAAACGTTTATTTGATGTTCTGTGAAAATAAGATCAGTGAGTGGGATCCTTAGTTCGGGATGCCATATAGATGCTGGAGGTACTGGAACGTCCCCCAGCGACATTCTAGCAAAATGTAAGTCAGCGGACTGCCTTGCAAACCGCGAGGGGGAGTGACTGACTATAGGTTTATGGCTTTAGGTGCTTTAAGCTTATCTGAAGTTTCGCATCTGAAGGGGCAAGACGACGGGTTGGCCGCGTGTTCCGACCATTTGTTCCGCCAAAGCTCCAACTGCTCTGAATAGCTTGGCGACTTATTCACTGTTGCAGTACCCCCAGTTCAGCTCGCAAAGACTGTTTTGGAATAGCGAATAGAGGTGGATACGCGGCTATTTCTGAAATAAAAATTATTTATTGAGGCATTTTTCACTGTTCTTGGTGAGCGTGTGCAATAAAAACAATTGCTATATAACATTTTACATTGTTATACAGCAATAACGCATCGGATTGACACGTGTAGATATAAGTAACTATAAGAAAAGATCGGTGATGTCCGGTATCAGATTAGTTCACACTGAAAAGGTGTAAGACTCACTAATGATCGGTTCCTGTAAGAATTCTGTCGTGTTACCTTCAATAAACCTTTTAATCCTTTTAATTCATATAAGGGTACGTAAAGCTGTCTACAAATAATGCTTTCACGGTTTTCGCCCAAGGTTTATACCACACTTTTAGCTTTGAAACGAGAGGACAGGAATGGAAGGATGTCATGAGCGTTTCGTTCATTCATCCTTGCGCCACCACGCACATCTTGCGGCTAGTCGGAGAAGCAGCACCATGCACTCCCATGGTGAAGCGGGCGATACGACTGGCATCGAGAAACGTCAATATAATTTAAGGGTCTTGGATGGTACTGTATTCTACGGGGATATACGTGAGTGGAAATTTTTATTACTGGGTATGCCGCACATATCTAGAATGGCTACTTTTTTGGCGAAATTTGTAAAAAAATGGCGACTTTTGGCGACTTTTTGCTCGTCGTTTGGCGACATTTACTCGAAAGTCAGTGGCAACCCTGCTTGGTACACCACACGAATATGTTTTATATGCAGATGCGGAGATAACCTCTGCTTACTCCTATACTAATGAAGGGAAAGTAAGAAAATAAAACGAAACATGACAAAGACTTGGTACACCACACGAATATGTTTTATATGCAGATGCGGAGATAACCTCTGCTTACTCCTATACTAATGAAGGGAAAGTAAGAAAATAAAACGAAACATGACAAAGACTTGGTACACCACACGAATATGTTTTATATGCAGATGCGGAGATAACCTCTGCTTACTCCTATACTAATAAAGGGAAAGTAAGAAAATAAAACGAAACATGACAAAGACTTGGTACACCACACGAATATGTTTTATATGCAGATGCGGAGATAACCCCTGCTTACTCCTATACTAATGAAGGGAAAGTAAGAAAATAAAACGAAACATGGCAAAGACTTGGTACACCACACGAATATGTTTTATATGCAGATGCGGAGATAACCTCTGCTTACTCCTATACTAATAAAGGGAAAGTAAAAACATAAAACGAAACATGGCAAAGACTTGGTACACCACACGAATATGTTTTATATGCCGATGCGGAGATAACCTCTGCTTACTCCTATACTAATAAAGGGAAAGTAAGAAAATAAAACGAAACATGACAAAGACTTGGTACACCACACGAATATGTTTTATATGCAGATGCGGAGATAACCTCTGCTTACTCCTATACTAATGAAGGGAAAGTAAGAAAATAAAACGAAACATGGCAAAGACGTGGTACACCACACGAATATGTTTTTTTTATTTATTTTTTCATTCAGATACCCTAAGGGCCCAGAAGGCATTACATAGGAGGGGGGATACAGTGAATGTGGCAAATAAATAAAATACACACTGAACAATGAAATCAGAGTACATGAATAAGTAAACATCTTTTTTTGATGTTATATGCAGATGCGGAGATAACCTCTTCAGCCCATCCACCAGAGAAGGGATAGAGCGCGTAAGGTCCTTCAAGCAGAACAATATCAATTCCTTGTCGACGAATTCCTTGAACGTGACACTCTCGTGTCCTTGCCATAAAGGTAGAGCTCGGGGCACGCCCATCTCACGCCGCTGCTTGCGCTTCTCCATGCCACTCCGGATAAAGTCTTTGTGCTGCTCGCACCTTTCTTTGACCCGGCTTCAGCCCATCCACCAGAGAAGGGATAGAGCGCGTAAGGTCCTTCAAGGAGAACAATATCAATTCCTTGTCGACGAATTCCTTGAACGTGACGCTCTCGTGTCCTTGCCATAAAGGTAGAGCTCGGGGCACGCCCATCTCACGCCGCTGCTTGCGCTCCTCCATGCCACTCCGGATAAAGTCTTTGTGCTCCTCGCACTTTTCTTTGACCCGGCTTCAGCCCATCCACCAGAAAAGGGATAGAGCGCGTAAGGTCCTTCAAGTAGAACAATATCAATTCCTTGTCGACGAATTCCTTGAACGTGACGCTCTCGTGTCCTTACCATAAAGGTAGAGCTCGGGGCACGCCCATCTCACGCCGCTGCTTGCGCTCCTCCATGCCACTCCGGATAAAGTCATTGTGCTGCTCGCACCTTTCTTTGACCCGGCTTCAGCCCATCCACCAGAGAAGGGATAGAGCGCGTAAGGTCCTTCAAGCAGAACAATATCAATTCCTTGTCGACGAATTCCTTGAACGTGACGCTTTCGTTTTCTTGCCATAAAGGTAGAGCTCGGGGCACGCCCATCTCACGCCGCTGCTTGCGCTCCTCCATGCCACTCCGGATAAAGTCTTTGTGCTGCTCGCACCTTTCTTTGACCCGGCTTCAGCCCATCCACCAGAGAAGGGATAGAGCGCGTAAGGTCCTTCAAGCAGAACAATATCAATTCCTTGTCGACGAATTCCTTGAACGTGACGCTCTCGTGTCCTTGCCATAAAAGTAGAGCTCGGGGCACGCCCATCTCACGCCGCTGCTTGCGCTCCTCCATGCCACTCTGGATAAAGTCTTTGTGCTGCTCGCACCTTTCTTTGACCCGGCTTCAGCCCATCCACCAGAGAAGGGATAGAACGCGTAAGGTCCTTCAAGCAGAACAATATCAATTCCTTGTCGACGAATTCCTTGAACGTGACGCTCTCGTGTCCTTGCCATAAAGGTAGAGCTCGGGGCACGCCCATCTCACGCCGCTGCTTGCGTTCCTCCATGCCACTCCGGATAAAGTCTTTGTGCTGCTCGCACCTTTCTTTGACCCGGCTTCAGCCCATCCACCAGAGAAGGGATAGAGCGCGTAAGGTCCTTCAAGCAGAACAATATCAATTCCTTGTCGACGAATTCCTTGAACGTGACGCTCTCGTGTCCTTGCCATAAAGGTAGAGCTCGGGGCACGCCCATCTCACGCCGCTGCTTGCGCTCCTCCATGCCACTCCGGATAAAGTCTTTGTGCTGCTCGCACCTTTCTTTGACCCGGCTTCAGCCCATCCACCAGAGAAGGGATAGAGCGCGTAAGGTCCTTCAAGCAGAACAATATCAATTCCTTGTCGACGAATTCCTTGAACGTGACGCTCTCGTGTCCTTGCCATAAAGGTAGAGCTCGGGGCACGCCCATCTCACGCCGCTGCTTGCGCTCCTCCATGCCACTCCGGATAAAGTCTGTGCTGCTCGCACCTTTCTTTGACCCGGCTTCAGCCCATCCACCAGAGAAGGGACAGAGCGCGTAAGGTCCTTCAAGTAGAACAATATCAATTCCTTGTCGACGAATTCCTTGAACGTGACGCTCTCATGTCCTTGCCATAAAGGTAGAGCTCGGGCAGGCCCATCTCGCGCTTGTTCTTAATTGTGCTTAACTGAGCAAAGTATGCTAGGTGACGTGCCTTTTTGACTATCTGCTCGGAGATGTAGTCCACGCGGCTTCCTCCTTTGTGGGTGGCGATGGCGTTAACAAAACTGATTTGCTGATATTCGCACGACGTGCTGAGGGCGACTGCCACTTCCCAGCGGTCGCTGACGACCTCGTGGGCTACAGGTTAGATGGTCACCGTTTTCGTCGTCTTGGTCCTTCATGGGCAACTTCACGTGTTCCTTAAAGCCATGCACCGGGACCAGCCCGCCATTCATGTATACCTGGGTGTAATAAGCGGGTTTGTAGGCAATCACTAAACAAAGATGGTGGCTCAAAGTGAGCCATAAGTATGTCCGCGAACGTAATTTACACGACAGGTTTGCTGCCCTTAAATGATGCATCACCATTAAACTTTTATCATAACTCATTTTCAGAAACCTTGACACCTACTCGTCGATGCTGTCAACTAGAACTTTTGGTCAGCTGTATGAGGAAATGTCAGTATCTATTCTACGACTTAGTTGCAGAATTTGCATGGTCAAATTTTGGGGCTGACTACGATATCAAGAGCACTCGTGAAAAATACGGGAGTGAAACTTTCTTGTCCCGTGCATCGGGTTCAATGTGCTCAGAGTGTTAAAATACTCTAGTTTGAGGAGCAGGGTACACGCATATTTGACTAACAGAGTGAACGGAAAAGTTGCACACCAGCGAAGAGAAATCGCCATGCTTTTCCTTATGTATTCCATGGTGTCTGAAGTTACGAGGTCGAGCTGTTAGTCTAAACTTGATCAGCACTCTCTTATAATTGTAGCCTCGTCGCGGTTCTTACCGATGGCCCCGCTGTGCGCTCACTGTCCTCGTCCGAGCTGAGGCTGTCGGAGGACTCGTCCGTGGTGTCTGAGCCGGACCACGGCCTCTTGACGCCGCGCTGCGCTCCGGTTTTCTTAGTCTTTGCTAACGTCTTCAAGTTGGGCAGTATACGCTCCTCAAACGGAGAGGGCTGCTTTTCACACGCTGTCTTTTAAAAGAATACGCAAGAGTTGTCTTAGTTGCCGATGCAGCGTATGCCGTATAACGGAGACTGCAACACTTTTCGTACGAGTTAAGATCTTTAGCGACCGGCAAGTAATTAACACCGAGGCTTAAGTACGCAGCTGGAAAGCAACAGAGCGCGTGCAATTCCGCACAACAGTTCGTTAACTGGGACTCTCCCGCGGCTTTTAACCCCCCCCCCCCCCCTTTAATTTTTCTTTCTCGTAAATTTGCCATTTTTACGTGTATGCGGGGTGTTTGGATAAATGGGTCCGAAAATCCTAAAAAAAAGGATATGAAACACTTGCTCGCTGTCGTCACAATTACCTTTCCTGTGAGGGTAGACAGCATGAATAACGACATCAATTACGGCAGTAATGAACAAATAAAATCAACCTTTTCTTCGGTGGAAACAGGCGGTAGGGTCAAGTGCGCTCACTGCAACGCTTCTTGCTAAGAGCCGATTGGTGCTTGCAGATTTCCAAAAACGGACGGTGGCGATTTTAGCAAGTGATGAAATCTGACCAGTTTCGTGAACGCAACCGATACCAAAACGGACACAAGCGCGACTGCAGTATCCTTCGAAGACGTCTAAAATGAGCGAGAGTCGTTATGTCGACCATCGATCGGCTTCGCTTCGTGGGTGTGCGGGCTTCGCTTGCGATTATAGCTTGCGTGACACTCATACGTTGACAACTGCTCAAGATCTAACCCCGCAGCAATCGCTGTCGTGAACGGTGACGTCATTGTTGTCGTCTGGTATAGTTGCATTCATCTCCGCTTCGGTTACTGTTATTCCAGTAAACTTGGCCGAACTTCATTGCCACTCAAGGATCTTTAGAGGCCGTTTTTCGAGCACCGAAAGCGGCAATGAGCTTTTCGTGGGGAGGACCTCAATTCTCCCGTTTGACCTACCCACCAGTCTTAAGCTAACATATTCAATTACTGTCGTAATTGAGATCGCTAGTCATGTTAAGATGTCTGCGGGCACCCAAAAAAAAGGCAGCTGGGAAATACTCTATTTCCCTAATTTCCGAGTATTTTCGGACACATTTCTCGAAACACCCTGTGCACCGGGTGCGCAAATAAGGCAGAATTTCAGAGAAAGATGTAAGCTTGAAGCGATTAAAGAAAAAAAAAAGCACCTTCGAACACGGGGTGTCGCTGGAGTCAACGATTCGATGAGTGGTCTTGCCTTCTTTAAGGCAGGAAGTGGCTCGCTTAGCGCGTGTGTGTGTCTGCTTCGTACCCTTTTCCACAACCAAAACAAAGAGACGGGAAGGGCAAACGCGAAAAGAGGGATTAGATGGTGGTTGGGTCAGAAAGAAGGAAAAGACAGAGGGGATATTGAGATGAGTCGGCGTGTCCAATTGAGTGAGTAAAAAAGGGGAAGCATATGTGTTAAAAAGACGAGAGAGACCAGAACAAAAAAAAAACAGTAAGGTGAAATAAAAGTGGGAAAAGGAAAATAAAAAAAAGACACAAAGCGAGGGGTGCGGGTCCGCTTCGAAAGGGTATAAGGGGTTGGCAGGAGCGATTTCGCTGAATCATCATTGGCAAAAGTGAGAACCACCTAGATATAATAATTTCACGGCGAAGTGAATGGCTAGAAACCCTTAGAAGAAAGTTTTAAGGGGATCACACTGATATCGAGGTTCAGTTGTTGTGTTGCAGTTGTTGGAAGTTCTACAACGAATACGTTGTTTGTTCTTCTATTCTGCACGAGAGAATACAACTACTGAATCAGAATTGAAATTATGCACTTCACAGTTTGTGTGCTACAAAGTTTGAAAGATGGAATCTAACTCATCATTTAGGCCCTACTGGTAAAAAATTTGCCAACATAGTAATATTACTCAGCCTTTCATGAATCGGGATCAGTTAAAAGAGCGCGAGATTTGCAAGAAAATAATATCTGTATAACGTAGTTATCCCTTAGAGTTATTGTGAAAACGGTTCCCCAACATGGTGAAAATTGCGTGGGACGTATAGGGCTTGCCCTGTTCCCTTGACGGCATAAATATTCAATTGAAGCAGTTGCGTGGATTTCATGAGCCTTGGCGGCAAATATAGTGTTCGGCCGAGTGATGTAATCGCATGGTCACAACAGAAACATATTATACATAGCCTAACTTGCCAAAACGGTAGCTTCAATTTCACCAAACAACAGAATATGAAATCAAATATATGTAGTGTAGCAGCGAGCAGGCTCCTCACCTGGTCCACGGATCCGCAGAAGTTCTTGAACCACGGCTTCAGGGCATCCTTTACCGGCGATCATCAGCCGCAGACTTCCAACTATGTCCCGAGGATTGTAGCTAGAGATTTTTGTGCTCCAACCAGTGCCGATCCCGTCCGCCCCATTCACGAGTACCATGGGGAGCACCGGAATGCAGTACTATAGGGCTCGATGCGCTGGTTGTCGTCATACAGGTACTCCAATATCGGGTCATCCAAGGCGGGAAAGATGAGGCGCGTCAAGGGAGACAGCATCGTGAAGACGTATCGAGGGCTTGCAGCGTCCTTGCCTCCCCGCAGCCTCGTGCCGAACTGACCAATCGGTTCCAACAATTGAGTTGATATTGTTGGAGCCGACAAAATTATGCGCCATGTTCACAATGGTCGACATGAGGGACAGCTTCGCCGTGATGTTAGGCCGAGTGCTCGGCCACGGCACCTGCCAGCTGGGCGACCTTCACTTCTCGCTTGTCATCACGTGCTAAGCACGTAAAAAGCACCTTCCGTTGACCCGGCTTCAATCCATCGATTAGGGAAGTGATTGAGCGCGCAATGTCCTTAAAACAAAACAATATCAATTCCTTCTGGATGAATTCTTTGTACGTGACGCTCTCGGTGTGTTTGCCGTACAGGTACAGCTCGGGCAGGCCCGTCTCGCACCGCTGCTTGCGCTCCTCCATTGCGCTCCGGAGCCAGTCCTTGCGCTGCTCGATCATCCTCCTGCTGAAGGCCAGCTCGGTGGCCTGGTCGTCTTCGGGGCCCTCATAACGGAACGTGATGCGGTGCCTCATCATATTTGTCAAGTATACTTTTGCCTCTGCTGGGGTGCTCGTTCCAAGGCCCTTGAAATATTTTATTTTCCAACGCTGCCAGTCGTCAGTGGCAGCCTCCCAATCAGCGAACTCGGGTTGCGAGTAGAACGACAGCTCGTCGTTTCCGCGCGTCGCCTTTATCACGGGTGTGATGAACTGCTCGAGGAAGGGCATCCTGAGCAGGGTTGGCCAAAAGTGGTGTATTAAATTGATAAGGAGGCCCTTTATGTGGGATTCATCTTCGTCTTGATCTGTCATGATCATAAGGCGCCCGTAGCGTAGGCTTAAGAGGTCGTCGGTCGTGTTGTACTCCTTCTTGTACTGCAGATAGGAAGAGAATGAAGTGTTGACTAGTTTTCTTCGTTCGTCGCACTTGATACTGCGACTACTGTCATTACGTGACAAAAGTGGATAATTTCCAACTAGAACTCTACAAGGGCTACGCGACTTGGTGTTCGGTCGGTATGGCACGAAGAGAAACGAGAACGCTAAACAATGTGAGTAGCTCTCGAAAGCAAGGCGAACCTCATACGCCTCGGCGGTGAGATATCTGAGGCGACTCGGTTACCAAAACATACCGTTTATATTCGTGTAGTAGCCTTTCTTAAACTCCCCTAAAAACATAAACATTACCCTTTCATTAGCCGCCCCTTTGATTTTAGAGAAGGTTAGAAGTGTTGTCTGTTGTGTGGTGCGAGAATTCGGAAGCTCTTTCTTTTTTCGTACCACCTGAGCGGGTGGTCGGAAGTACACCGGAGCGGGTGGTCGGAAGGTACACTCAGAAGAAAGAATGCACAGAGGTGCGCTTTCCGAGCCAAACATATAAAACTACGCGACAAAGACGCGGAGCGACGCATACGCTATTTCGAAGGAAGGAGATGCTGTGCGTGCAAGCGCTTGACATCGCAAGAGAAGAACATTACGGATAGAGCGTTTAAAGCCAGCAGTGGATGGATCCGGCGCTGAATGAAGGGAAAGAACATTTTTCTCTCCCGTCGCACTACGACGTGCCAACACCTGCCTCGAAGCGAAAAAAAAAAGTTTGTTGCTTATTTGTTCTTGCTCTTTTCGCTTCTCCCAGTACACGCGGGTACTGCAGTTAAATAAAGGCATGTTCCGCCGGAAATATTTATGGAAAAGAAACGTGTCTGTATTTCTGTAATGGATGCACCCGCGATTTTTCCCGCAAATCTCGGGTAAGAAACCTGCGGCCGTTACACGAGTATATACGGTATATATATATATATATATATATATATATATATATATATATATATATATATATATATATATATTTTACACTAGGGGGGATTATGAATAAATAAAGATGTCAGTTTCACTGTACTTTTTAGATATGAAAACTGGTTGAGACATAGCCGATACATACGTCAGCCAGCACGTTTCATACCCTTAAAACATCTCCTTCAGAGTTCTTGTGTTCTGCGCAAGTACGTTTGAATATTAACACTTTTTTAACACAAAACACAAAATTAACACTGATAAAAAAAAGTGCGGACTCAACTGTTCATCGTTTATAGGCTGCCGTAGGCTGGCCATCGAAGGAGAGTAACTATACACTGACCTGAAGTCCCATTATTTTGATGATATGGTTTATCTCTTCGTTGTGAAGGATCTGTCAGCTCGTAGCTTCCCTCACGTTCAGCAGTTTGCGTTTCAGTGGGAACACTCCGAACTTGTCGCGACCCACGACTGACAGGCCGGACACGGCCAGGCTCTTCGCCGAGTCTCCTTCGGTCAAGATCAATGTGCAGTCAAGAGAGCTTTCGGTTCCAGCATCGTTGGCGTCCTCAAGCTTCGGGATGCCCTTGAGCTTGGAGACCTTGAGAGACGAAAATTTCTCTCGCAACTATTTTTCGGAACTGAATGATATCCAAGACATGACGGCCTGCACAATGCGGCAGTGCAGAACCTGCAGCGCGAAATGAGAACGCCACTCTCAAGTTCCGGTGAACCCGGAAGCGATTTGAGGTATGATCAATGTAAAAATCAATACACACGCGCGCCCACACGCACACATACACACTAGCATGCACGCGCCATATATATATATATATATATATATATATATATATATATATATATATATATATATATATATATATATATATATATATATATTCAAATGAAGATACACAGTTTAACAAACAAAAACTGCTAATTTATAAACTCATGCAGCGGCCGGTGGACCCCGGCCTTCGAGAGATTGAATATGGTTACAGTGCGCCGTCGTTTGTCAACCCTTGGACGGTAGAAAAGTCTTTTTTCTTTTTCCCCCTTGTGAAGCGGCACAAAGGCAGAGGAATGCACGCGGGGGACGCCACAAATACGTTTATAGATTTTTTTGTGAAACACTAGCCAGATCGTGCATCTGGCTGCTGAAAAAAGTTGGGAGGGGGGAGGGGGGGGGCTGGGCACGCCCTTGATTTAACATGGGGACCGATAAGTTTGGTTGAGTGTCTGTTCTCTATCCCGTGGCAGAAAAAAAGATTTGCCGGATGGGGGGGGGGGGGGGGGGGACTGGCCCGGTGTGTAACCCCCTCGCTACGCCACTGACCGGAAGTGAACAGGACAGTCGACTGCGCTCCACATCAAAGGCGCTCATCGGCATTAGAAGTCGGATATCTGACAAACTCCTCACGCAATTTCTTAGGATTATATTCCGACTGCGACTCGGGAATATTGACCGCTCGGACAACGTCATCACGCAAGAAATGATTGCGAAGCAAGAGACAAATTTGTGCTTCACTCGAAGAAAGTGTGTCTTTGTAAGCGCATTCGAGCGGTACTCACCTTATTTCTCACCACAAGGCCGTTACTTCTCTAGCCCTTTTAAGAAAGGTTACGCGAGGCACGTGAAAAGAGTTCCATTTTTGCAACAGCGCTAGTAATTTTGTTATCCTGCGCGAAATGATTGTTATCCGAATATATAACTTGTGGGAAGTTCAGCGCTCGTCCTTATCGTCTTGTTTAGCACCGTGGATTTAGTAGACCGAAAGCACCATGCCTTCTGAATTTTATTCATTACTGTTATGAAAGTTAGACAACGGCTGTATTCATAACGCTTGAGTAAGAAAGGCATGTGCTCAATGTAAAACTTGAATGTCAAGGGTAATCGATCTGCTCCTCTACCCGGTAAATCGTCTATTTTGTTGTTTGTTAACACTGCTGCGTTTGAATCAGGCGAAAATGCGGCCGATGAAAGTGAAACTATTAACTAACCTGTTCGTGGAACTCGTCACTGAGCTCGCCTCTCGATCCAAATTTTTGGGGAGTCAACGTCACCCTCTCCTTTGAGAGTCAAACGCTGGGTTCTCGGTGAGACAGTTGGCGAATAGGAACACGTAGCCCTTGACTTGTTTGCTGGTTATGCGGACTCCGGCTTTGTTTGCTTTCTTGACTTTGTCGAGCAACTGCGAAACGTCAAATAAGTTAGTATGCGCGAGGTATACACCAATGGCAACCACGTGAGTGCATCACTAAAGCAGCTCAAAGTCAAAGGGAGGAACCAGTTGCGTATACAGGGCTGGCCTGCCGGACACGTTCTTGAAGCACGTGTCAGGTGGGTAAGATCACGCTGGAACGCTAGGACAAGTGTTCATGCGCGGTCATTGCACGACGTAGTGTACGAAGCATAAAACGACGCGAAACAACTGACATGCGCCTGCAGACGCCCCATTTTTAAGCGAAGGGCCAATGAAAAGTGACACAGACGTGGGAAAGTTTGGAGCCATCTTATGCTACAAATGTTATTGTGCTTAACTGAGCAAAGATGGCTAGGCGACGTGCCTTTCTGACTATCTGCTCGGAGACGTAGTCCACGCGGCGTCCTCCCTTGGGGGCGGCGATGGCGTCAACAAAACTGATTTGCTGATATTCGCACGACGTGCTGAGGGCGACTGCCACTTCCCAGCGGTCACTGACGACCTCGTGAGCTACAGGTAGATGGCCATCGTTTTCGTCTTTTTGGTCTTTCATGGGCAACTTCACGTATTCCTTAAAGCCATGCACCGGGACAAGCCCGCCATTCAGGTGTACCTGGGTGTAATAAGCGGGTTTGTAGACAATCACTAAACAAAGATGGCGGCTCAAAGTGAGCCAAAAGTATGTCCGCGGACGTAATTTACACGACAGGTGTGTTGCCTTTAAGTGATGCATCGCCATTAAACTTTTATCATAACACAGTTTAGAAACCCTGACACCTACTCGTCGATGCTGTCAACTACAACTTTTGGTCAGCTCTATGAGGAAATGTCAGTGTCTATTCTAGGACTTAGTTCCATAATTTGCATGGTCAAATTTTGCGGCTGACTACGATATCAAGAGCACTCGTGAAAAATACGGCAGTGAAACTTTCTTGTCCCGTGGATCGGGTTCAATGTGCTCAGATTGTTAAAGTACTCTAGTTTGAGGAGGAGGGTACACGCGTATTTAGACTAACAGCGGGAACGGAAAAGTTGCACACCAGCGAAGAGAGAGCACCACGTATTTCGTTATGTATTCCATGGTGTCTGAAATTACGAGTTCGAGCTGTTTGTCTAAACTTGATCAGCACTCTCTTTTAATTGTAGCCTCGTCGCGGTGCTTACCGATAGGCCCGCTATGGGCTCGCTGTCCTCGTCCGAGCTGAGGCTGTCGGAGGACTCGTCTGTGGTGTCTGAGCCCGACCACGGCCCTTTGACACCGTGCTGCGCTCCGGTTTTCTTAGTCTTCGCCAACGTCTTCAAGTTGGGCAGGGTACGCTCCCCAAACGGAGACGGCTGCGTTTTACATGCCGTCTTTTTCAGCGGTAGCCGCGTCTTAAAAGAATACGCAAGAGTTGTCTTAGTTCCCGACCCAGCGTATGCCATGTAACCGAGACTGCAACACTTTTCGTACGAGTTAAAATCTTTAGCGACCGGCAAGCAATTAACACGAGACTCAAGTACGCAGCTGGAAACCAACAGAGCCCGTGCAATCCCGCACAACAGTTCGTTAAGTGGGACTCCGCCGCGGCTTTTAAGCCCCCACCCCCTTTTTTTTTCCTTCTCGTAGATTTGCCATTTTTACGTGTATGCGGGGTGTTCGGATAAATGGATCCGAAAATCCTAAAAAAAGGCATATGAAACACTTGCTCGCTGCCGTCATAATAATAGTATACCTTTCTTGTGAGGGTAGACAGCATGCATGACTAACGACATCAATTAAGGCAGTAATGAATAAATTAAATCAACCTTTTATTCGGTGGAAACATGCGATAGGGTCAAGTGCGCTCACTGCAGCCCTTCTTGCTAAGAGCCGATTGGTGCTTTCAGATTTCCAAAAAACGCACGGTGGCGACTTTTGCAAAGCGATGAAATCTGACCAATTTCGTAAACGCAACCGATACCAAAACGGACACGACCGCGACTGAAGTATCCTTCGAAGACGTCTTAAATGAGTGAGAGTCGTTATGTCGGCCATCGATCGGCTTCGCTTCGTGGGTGTGCGGGCTGCGCTTGCGATTATATAGCACGCGTAACTCTCATACGTTGACTATTGCTGACGAACTAACACCGCAGCAATCGTTGTCATGAACGGTGGCGTCATTGTTGTCGTCTGGTATAGTTGTGTTCATCTCCGCTTCGGTTACTCTTATGCCAGTAAACTTGGCCGAACTTCACTGCTACGCAATTATCAGCGGAGGCCGCTTTTTCGAACACTGAAAGCAACAATGGGCTTTTCGTATAGGGAGGACCTCAATTCTGCCGTTTAAACCAGCCGCCTGTCTCCTATATCGAAAATGCGAATTAAGCTAACGTGTTCAATTACTGTCGTAATGGAGATCGCTAGTCATGTTAATGTCTGTGGGCACCGAAAAAGTAATTGTGAAGGCAGCTGGGAAATCCCTATTTCCTTAATTTCCGAGTATTTTCGGACACATTTCTCGAAACACCCTGTGCAACGGGTGCGCAAATAAGGCAGAATTTCAGGGAAAGATGTAACTTTGAAGCGATTATGAAAAAAAGATCACACCATCTCCCGCTAAAGGAGACAATGAGGCGATGCGAAGCAGCGTTTTGGCATGTCGAGCCCGCGTTTCAGAGGGGGAGTGAGAATGGAGAGGGGAAGTGGACAGGTGTGGAGAGGATGTGCGTGGGGAGGATTTGCACATGCGCAGTAAGGGTGGTCACGCCGCACACCACCGGTTTGAACTCCGCCATAAGATGCTTCGCATAGAAAAAAAGCGCCGCCGAACACGTGGTGTCGCTGGAGTCAACGGTTCGATAAGCGATCTCAGTTACCTTCTTCAAAGCAGAAACTGGCTTACCGAAACAATGAGACGGGAAGGGCAAATGCGAAAAGGGGGTTTGGATGGGGGTTGGGTCAGAAAGAACGAAAAGACAGAGGGGATATTGATATAGGCCGGCTTGTCAAATTGGGTGTGTAAAAAAGGGGGAAGCATGTGTTAAAAAGACGAGAGAGACCAGACCAAAAACAAAAATGAACAGTAAGATAAAAGGAAAGAAACAAAAACAAAGCGAGGCGTGGGGGTCCGCTTCGAAAAGGTATAAGGTGTTGCCAGGAGGCATTTCGCTGAATCATGATTGCCAACAGTAAGAACCACCTATACATGATAATTTCGCGGTGAAGAGAACGGCTAGAAACCCTTAGAAGAAAGGGGCCCACCCAGATATTGAGATTCAGTCGTTGTGTTGTAGTTGTTGGAATTTCTACAACGAATACGTTGCCGCGAGAATTTTTCGAAACGGCGCCGTAACAGCGGAGTTACACGCGTTTGACGATACTCGTCTCGCTCTTTCCTTCGCAATGCTCCGTTCGCTGGTTCGTCACTCTTCCTGGCCGAGTGTTCGAGGAGCAGAGAGCGAAGTTACCTGCAGGCAGACAAAAAAGGTTCTCAGTGCTGATCGTGGCGGGACTCTCAACTCTATGCGCGTTTGCGTTAACTTGAAATCAGGTGGTTTGCAGTCCATTAAAGGGCCTCTGAAAATAACGTCGGAAAATATAAAGAACGAGATCGTTATTCTCTCATCGCGTTTCCTCTCTATTCGGCACACTTCGTGACGCCCGCTGTCTGGTCACATGACGTCACGAGGAAATAAGCTCTTGATTGGTGTATATACGACAGCTATAGTGAACTGTCTCCTACTACTGCTGTGTCATGCAGTCACCCGCCCGTTGTGCCTTGTCTCGCATGCGAATCATGCGCGATTGAGTGATTTCTGTTCGTTTTGCGCGTTTTGGAGTGCGCACACGGAACGAATGTTCGATCTTCAGCTATTTTCTTACTTTGAGCTCGATTATCTCAAAACAGTTTTATTGCGATAGCAATTATATGGACAGTCTCGGCTGGAAAATGTCCGTCCCCGTCGCCGTCATTCACCGTATATGTATAAGTATGTATATATATAGAAAAGCCACAAAGAAAAATTATTCAGAAATTCTTTCCGACGCGCGGAATCGAACGGGCGACCTCTCACATTGCAGCCCGCCGCGTTAGACGTTAGGCCACGACAGCACCGTCTTTCAGGCTGCTAACGGCGAGGTATTTATATACACCATGTAATTCAGTTTGCTTTCTTAGTGGCCACATAGATGGCGCGACGTGCACGCGTGTGGCGTGCTTTAAAGATCGTCGCCCCGCTCCTGCGAACGCCGTTGCTCTTCGCTCTACAGGGCGTGGTCGCTTTCGTGCGCTTATCTCGAGGAAAGAACGGGCGGCCGGTGGGGTGCTTCGCTTCGCTCGCTGCAGCGGCCGCGTTTGTGAAAGGAGCGCGCTGTTCAAACAGAAATAAGTAACAACTGTGACAATTCGTTCGCGCTCGTCTTGTGTGTACCTGTTCGTTCGTTTCGTGCGTCCTGCTTTATGTTTGAGCAGTGCGCTTCAAGTGTCGAGCTGTGACGCATTAGTTCGCGCTCGTACTTTGTGCGTTCTTTTCGTGCGTCCTTTGGGCTCGAGCGACGCGCTGGCAATTTCGAGCTGCTTTCCGTTCTTCGCGTTACATTACAACTTATTGCTATCGCATTCATTGCTTCGCCGTTGCGGCGAAACTGTGACTTTTTTTTATTATTTAGGTACCATTACTTCCTATGTATTCCATGATAACCACGTGCTTATTTTTTCTCTATTCTGCACGAGAGAACACAACTACTGAACCAAAATTGAAATTATGAACTTCACAGTTTGTGTGCTACAAATTTCGAAAGCTGGAATATAACTCAACATTTAGGTCCCAGTGGTGAATTCGCCAAAATAGTATTATTAGTCAGCCTTTAATGAATCTGGTTCAGTTAAAAGAGCGCGAGATTTGCAAGAAAGTAATATCCGTATTAGGTCGACATCCCTTATAGTTACTGTGAAAACAGTTCCCCAACATGGTAAAAATTTCGTGGGACGTATAGGGCTTGCCCTGTTCCCTTAAGGGCATAAATATTCAGCTGAAGCAGTTGGGTGGATTTCGTGAGCGTTGGCGGCAAATATAGTGTTCGGCCGAGTGATGTAATCGCATGGTTGCAACAGAAACATATTACACATAGCCTAACATGCCAAGACGGTAGCTTCAATTTCCGCAAACAACAGAATATGAAATCAAATATATGTAGTGTAGCAGCGAGCAGGCTCCTCACCTGGTCCACGGATCCGCGGCGCGGAAGTTCTTGAACCACGGCTTCAGGGCATTCAGTTCTTTACCGGCGATCATCAGCCGCAGACTTCCAACTATGTCCCGAGGATTGTAGCTAGAGATCTTTGTGCTCCAACCAGTGCCGATCCCGTCCGCCCCATTCACGAGTACCATGGGGAGCACCGGAATGCAGTACTATAGGGCTCGACGCGCTGGTTGTCGTCATACAGGTACTCCAATATCGGGTCATCCAAGGCGGGAAAGATGAGGCGCGTCAAGGGAGACAGCATCGTGAAGACGTATCGAGGGCTTGCAGCGTCCTTGCCGCCCTGCAGCCTCGTGCCGAACTGACCAATCGGCTCCAACAAGTTGATATTGTTCGAGCCGACAAAATTATGCGCCATGTTGACAATGGTCGACATGAGGGACGCTTCACCGTGATGGTAGGCCGAGTGCTCGGCCACGGCACCTGCCAGCTGGGAGACCTTCACCTCTCGCTTGTCGTCACGTGTCAAGCACGTAAAAAGCACCTTCCGTTGGCCCGGCTTCAATCCATCCATTAGGGAAGGGATTGAGCGCGCAATGTCCTTAAAACAAAACAATACCAATTCCTTCAGGATGAACTCTTTGTAGGTGACGCTCGCGGTGTGTTTTCCGTACAGGTACAGCTCGGGCAGGTCCGTCTCGCGCCGCTGCTTGCGCTCCTCCATTGCGCTCCGGAGCCAGTCCTTGCGCTGCTCGATCATCTCCTTGCTGAAGGCCAGCTCGATGGCCTGGTCGTCTTCGGGGCCCTCATAACGGAACGTGATGCGGTGCCTCGTCATATTTGTGAAGTATAATTTTGCCTCTGCAGAGGTGCTCGTTCCAAGGCCCTTGAAATATTTTATTTTCCAACGCTGCCAGTCGTCGGTGGCAGCCTTCCAATCAGCGAACTCGGGTTGCGAGTAGAACAAACGCTCGTCGTTTCCGCGCGTCGCCTTTATAACGGGTGTGATGAACTGCTCGAGGAAGGGCATCCTGAGCAGGGATGGCCAAAAGTGATGTATTAAATTGATAAGGAGGCCGTTTATGTGGGAGCCATCTTGGTCTTGATCTGTCATGATCATAAGGCGCCCGTAGCGTAGGCTTAAGAGGTCGTCGGTCGTGCTGTACTCCTTCTGGTACTGCAGATAGGAAGAGAATGAAGCATTGACTAGTTTTCTTTGTTCGTCGCACTTGATACTGCGAGTACTGTCATTACGTGACAAATAAGTGGACCATTTCCAACTAGAACTCTACAAGGGCTACGCGACTTGGTGTTTGCTCGGTATGGCACGAAGAGAAACGAGAACGCTAAACAATGTGAGTAGCTCTCGAGAGCAAGGCGAAGCTCAGACGCCTTGGCGGTGAGATATCTGAGGTGACTCGGTTTGCAAAACATACCGTATACATACCTGCCAAGTGTCCCGGATTACCGGGGAGACTCCCGGATTTTGAACGTTTCTCCCGGTTGTACGGGTCATAGGAAAATCTCACGGAAATCCAGTTTTGCCCCGCGCGTCCAGTGCTTTGTCTGGCCACATGAGCAAAGTTGTATGGCCACGTAGCAGAAAGGATTCTTCTTCTTTTTATTGCATGAAAAGTCTCGACGGGTTTTTGCTGTCGCCGTCATGTCCTTCCGGTCTGAAGTCCGAATTGATAAGACCCCCTCGCGCATTGTATGTTCTACCGCGCGTAAACGTGCGCGAGCGGGGGCGACGAACGCGGCCGAAGCAGAGTTCAAACAAGACGGCCCATCGCGCGGAAGGTGCATGCGATAACATCACCCCGCTCGGAAGGCCTGCCGTCGAAGCAGACAGGAAATGCCCCGCCCGTCTTTATCGAGCCTTAAGAGACGCAAAGACGCCAGGGGGGAGGGGGGTGTCGCGTCGCGCGAAGAGCAACTTTGAACTTTGAATCTAAGGGCGCGGTAGCGATCACTGGTACGCGCGCTATCTCGAAAGCCATCACAGCGGGCGGCTCGTATTCTACGTGCTGCGCTCTCAACGCGAAGTGACTTTGCGGGGAGCATCTCTCCCTGGAGCGGCCGTATTCTCCTACACCAGCGTTTTGTATTTATGCGAGATTGGATGCAAAACAGTTAGCTGCCAGCCTCACTTCGTGTAACATTACAATTTGTTGCTATCGCATTCATTGCTTCGCACTTGCGGTGAAACTTGCCTTCAAATTATCTTGCCTTCAAAATTTTGTGTCACTACTGCTTTAAGTGGAGAGCCCAGCACTTATAAGGGTTGCCGTTACCGATGTCTGTCGACTCAACAGCCATCGGACTCTACAGTGTCGAGATAGCGCGTTCGCCAGCGCTCGCAACCGTCCCCGTCTCAACGGTACCACTTACGGTCCCAATTGCCCGACGAAATAACTGGTACAAGCCACGACAGGCCTCGCACGCAGGGCGATGTTATCGCATGTGCCCTTCGCGCGACGGTGACGGCCGGGTCGTTTCATCTCTGCTTCAACCGCGTTCGTCCCTAGCGCTAGCGCGCTTTTACTCGCACGTGAAACAGACGATGCGTAAGCGATGTTATCGGTTTGGACTCTGTACAGATCAGCGGCGACCGCAAAATCCCGTTGACAGTGTGCATATAATTGCTATCGCAGTAACCCCCCCCCCCCCCCCGTTGTGTAGATCTCCCGGATTCCGTTTTTTTTTTTTCAAACTTGGCAGGTATGCGTATATATTCGTGTAGTGGCCTTTCTTAAACTCCCTGGAAAACATATTTAAAAATTGCCTATATATTTATTAGCCCCCCTTTGATTTTAGAGAAGGTTAGAAGTGTTGTGTGGTGCGAGAATTCGGAAGCTCTTTCTTTCTTTTTTCGTACCGCCCGACCGGCTGGTCGGAAGTTCAAAATCGATGAAGTATGTGTGCGACGACGGTGCTCTCAAGAAGGTACACTCAGAAGAAATAATGCACAGAGGTGCGCTTTCCGAGCCAAACATAGAAAACTCCCTTGTGCACTACGCGACAAAGACGCAGAGAGAGCGACGCATACGCTATTTCGAAGGAAGGAGATGCTGTGCGTGCAAGCGATTGACATCGCAAGAGAAAAACATTACGGATAGAGCGTTTAAAGCCAGCAATGAATAGATACGAAGCTGAATGAAGGGAAAGAACATTTTTATCTACCGTCCTCGAAGCAAAAAAAAGTTTGTCGCTTATATCTTCTTGCTCTTTTCGCTTCTCCCAGTACACGCGGGTACTGCAGTTAAATAAAGGCATGTACCGCCGGAAATATTTATGAAAAAGAAACGTGTCTATATTTCTGTAATGGACGCACCCGCGATTTTTCCTACAAATCTCGGGTAAGAAACCTGCGGCCATTACACGAGTAGGTACGGTATATTGTTTTATACTAGGCGGGATTATGATCAAATAAAGATGTCAGTTTCACTGCACTTTCGACACGAAAACTAGTTGAGACACAGCCGGTACATACATCAGCCAGCACGCTTCATACCCCTCAAAACATCTCGACCATTCATCTAGTCAGATAGGCTGCGCATTCACGGCCAAGGAGAAACAAAAGTGTGCTCGCTCCTTCGGTGTTCTTGCGGTCTGCACAAGAAGTACGCTTCAAAATTAACACTTTCTTTTTTGTGGCCCCCGCGCGAACATTCAAAGGCGGCTGGAGCGTATACTGGCTCAGCACTGATAAAAAAAAAAACATGCAGGCTCAACTGTTCATCTTTCTCGTAGGCTGCCGTAGGCTGGAAATCGAAGAAGAGTTTGCGTTTGCTTGAAATCAGGAACGCGCCCGCGGCGCGGTTGCTTTCAAACGCGCGCCTTTTTCGATAATTTCTCTAGCTTTGCATGTGCTGCCATGCTTCGGGAATACGTGGAATTTTTTTCATGCGCCGATGTCTCTCCGTTGTTGCTTTTTTTATGCTTCGCAAAACGGCGCGCCGCACGCCGGCTATCGGTTGCGCAACCGAGCGCGCCCGCGGCGCGGTCGCTTTCAAACGGGCACCTTTTTCGATGGTTTCTCTTGCTTGGAATGTGCTGCCACGCTTCGGGAATACGTGGAATTTTTTTAATGCGCCAATGTCTTCGTTTTTTTTTTTTTTTTGCTTTCCAAGGAGGCGCGGCGGCTTTCACTTGCGCATCAGAATGCGCGCAACGCGGTGGTTTCGGTTTCATCCTTCGGGTAGTTTTCGCTGCTTGCGCCCGCGAAACTGATGGCTGTTTGGTTTCTAATCTCTCAAAGGGCGACCGCTTCTTACTATCTCGTTTATTGCTACCGGGGCGCGATTACATGTTTCCGTGCGGCGCTAAATTACACAAACGACGCCGCCGTGATTGCGTTTCCTGTTTTGGGGTCTCGGAAAAACTAACTGTGTCTTGTTGGCGATAAAACGAAGGATTACTGTAGCTTTTTCACTCGTTTTACTTTCTGGATGGGCGCACAACTATAGAGTTTTCTTCCTTGCGCTCACTGACGCAGTTCGCTTACGCTATGGAAGCGCGCGCCGGTTGCTCTGCTGCCGGTGAGTCGAGCAGCGATTCTTTCGATGCGGACTATTCCCCAAGTGCCGAATCAAAATCTGATTCATTGGATTTCAGTTTGTCAGACGAATTCAGACTCCGATGACGATCAAGCAGCGACATCTGAAAAGCGTGCGCGGCGAACCATGCTTCAAAGACTATCACACGGTGAAACGTTTTTAGTGTCAAAGCACGAACATTTTTAACCGGAAAAGTACTCTGGTGCGCTTATTTTTGTATGCCCGTGAGCTATATTTAATAGAATGCATAATTTTTATTTATAAGAAACTGTCAAGCTTTTTTTTAGGATTTTGCTTGATTTTGCTACGAATAAACCATGTGTATGTAACAACAAAAATGATTTTTTTTGTCACTTAACGGTCACTAAAAATATTTTTAGACAATTTTTTTTCTGAAATAGAATCGTATGAAGAATTTATTTCAGCAATAAAAAAATTAACACAGTTTTGGACTGGATTTCGCGAAAAAATTCGACCCTCAAAGGGTTAAAGTCGATTATCTCGAAACGGTGCTGTTTAATCATTTAGGTACCATTATTTTCTACGTATTCCAGATACCCAGTTCATTACTTTTTCTTCTCTTCTGCACGAGAGAATACAACTACTGAAACAGAATTGAAATTATGCACTTCAGAGATCGTGTGCCACAAACTTTGAAAGCTATAAATTAACTCAACATTTAGGTCCTAGTCGTAAGAAAATCGCGAAAATAGTTATATTAGTCAGCCTTTAACGAATCTGGTTCAGTTAAAAGAGCGCGAAATTTGCAAGAAAATATTACCTGTATTACGTAGCTATATCCCTTAGAGTTACTGTGAAAACGGTTCCCCAACATGGTGAAAATTGCGTGGGACGTATAGGGCTTGCCCTGTTCTCTTAAGGGCATAAATATTCAATCGAAGCAGTTGCGTAGATTTCATGAGCGTTGGCGGCAAATATAGTGTTCGGCCGAGTGATGTAATCGCATGGTTGCAACAGAAACATATTATACATAGCCTAACTTGCCAAGACGGTAGCTTCAATTTCACCAAACAACAGAATATGAAATCAAATATATGTAGTGTAGCAGCGAGCAGGCTCCTCACCTGGTCCACGGAACCGCGGAAGTTCTTGAACCACGGCTTCAGGGCATTCAGTTCTTTACCGGCGATCATCAGCCGCAGACTTCCAACTATGTCCCGAGGATTGTAGCTAGAGATATTTGTGCTCCAATCAGTGCCGATCCCGTCCGCCCCATTCACGGGTACCATGGGGAGCACCGGAATGTAGTACTCGGGCTCGATGCGCTGGTTGTCGTCATACAGGCACTCCAATATCGGATCATCCAAGGCGGGAAAGATGAGGCGCGTCAAGGGCGACAGCATCGTGAAGATGTATCGAGGCCTTGCAGCGTCCTTGCCGCCCTGCAGCCTCGTGCCGAACTGACCAATCGGCTCCAACAAGTTGATATTGTTGGAGCCGACAAAATTATGCGCGATGTTGACAATGGTCGACATGAGGGACGCTGCGCCGTGATATTAGGCCGAGTGCTCGGCCACGGCACCTGCCAGCTGGGCGACCTTCACTTCTCGCTTGTCATCACGTGCTAAGCACGTAAAAAGCACCTTCCGTTGACCCGGCTTCAATCCATCCAATAGGGAAAGCATTGAGCGCGCGATGTCCTTAAAACAAAACAATGTCAATTCCTTCTGGATGAATTCTTTGTACGTGACGCTCTCGGTGTGTTTGCCGTACAGGTACAGCTCGGGCAGTCCCGTCTCGCGCCGCTGCTTGCGCTCCTCCATTCCGCTCCGGAGCCAGTCCTTGCGTTGCTCGATCATCCTCTTGCTAAAGGCCAGCTGGGTGGCCTGGTCGTCTTCGGGGCCCTCATACCGGAACGTGATGCGGTGCCTCGGCATATTTGTGAAGTAGAGCTTTGCCTCTGCGGAGGTGCTCGTTCGAAGGCCCTTGAAGTACTTGATTTTCCAACGCTGCCAGTCGTCGGTGGCAGACTTCCAATCAGCAAACTCGGGTTGCGAGTAGAACGACAGCTCGTTGTTTCCGCGCGTCGCCTTTATCACGGGGGTAATGAACTGCTCGAGGAAGGGCATCCTGAGCAGGTATGGCCAATAGTAGTGTACAAAATTTATAAGGAGGCCCTTTATGTGGGAACCATCTTCGTCTTGGTCGGTCATGAGCCTTCCAATCAGCAAACTCGGGTTGCGAGTAGA
Organism: Rhipicephalus sanguineus; assembly: GCF_013339695.2. Classification (NCBI taxonomy): domain Eukaryota; kingdom Metazoa; phylum Arthropoda; class Arachnida; order Ixodida; family Ixodidae; genus Rhipicephalus; species Rhipicephalus sanguineus. Next base: position 64,982,197 of record NC_051179.1, read on the forward strand.
ACGACAGCTCGTTGTTTCCGCGCGTCGCCTTTATCACGGGGGTAATGAACTGCTCTAGGAAGGGCATCCTGAGCAGGGATGGCCAATAGTAGTGTACAAAATTTATAAGGAGGCCCTTTATGTGGGAACCATCTTCGTCTTGGTCGGTCATGAGCCTTCCAATCAGCAAACTCGGGTTGCGAGTAGAACTACAGCTCGTTGTTTCCGCGCGTCGCCTTTATCACGGGGGTAATGAACTGCTCGAGGAAGGGCATCCTGAGCAGGGATGGCCAGAAGTAGTGTACAAAATTTATAAGGAGGCCCTTTATGTGGGAACCATCTTCGTCTTGGTGGTTTATGATCATAAGGCGCCCGTAGCGTAGGCTTAGGAAGTCTTCTGTCGTGTTGTACTCCTTCTTGTACTGCAGATAGGAAGAGAATGAATCGTTGACTAGTTTTCTTCGTTCGTCGCACTTGATACTGCGAGTACTATCATTACGTGACAAAGAAGTGGACCATTTCCAACTAGAACTCTACAAGGGCTACACGACTTGGCGTTCGGTCGGTATGGCACGAAGAGAAACGATAACGCTAAACAATGTGAGTAGCTCTCGAAAGCAAGGCGAAGCTCAGACGCCTTGGTGGTGAGATATCTGAGGCGACTCGGTTGCCAAAACATACCGTATATATTCGTGTAGTGGCCTTTCTTAAACAAATTCCCCTAAAAACATATTTAAAAATTACCCTTGTATTAGCCGCCCCTTTGATTTTAGAGAAGGGTAGAAGTGTTGTCCGTTGTGTGGTGCGAGAATTCGGAAGCTCTTTCTTTCTTTCTTTTTTCGTACCGCCCGACGGGGTGGTCGGAAGTTCGAAATCGATGAAATACGTGTGCGACGATGGTGTTCCCAAGAAGGTACACTGAGAAGAAAGAATGCACAGAGGTTCGCATTCCGAGCCAAACATAGAAAACTCCCTTCTTCACTACGCAACAAAGACGCGGAGCGACGCATACGCTATTTCGAAGGAAGGAGATGCTGTGCGTGCAAGCGCTTGACATCGCAAGAGAAAAACATTACGGATAGAGCGTTTAAAGCCAGCAGTGGATGGATACGGCGCTGAATAAAGGGAAAGAACATTTTTCTCTACCGTCCTCGAAGCAAAAAAAAAGTTTGTTGTTTATTTCTTCTTGCTCTTTTCGCTTCTACCAGTACACGCGGGTACTGCAGTTAAATAAAGGCATGTACCGCCGGAAATATTTATGGAAAAGAAACGTGTTTATATTTCTGTAATGGACGCACCCGCGATTTTTCCCGCAAATCTCGGGTAAGAAACCTGCAGCCATTACACGAGTAGGTACGGTATATTGTTTTATACTAGGTGGGATTATGATCAAATAAAGATGTCAGTTTCACTGCACTTTCGACATGAAAACTAATTGAGACATAGCCGATACATACATTAGCCAGCCCGTTTCATACCCCTTAAAACATCTCGACCATTCATCTAGTCAGATAGGCTGCGCATTTAAGGCCAATGAGAAACAAAATAGTGCTCCTTCGGTGTTCTTGTGGTCTGCACAAGAAGTACGCTTCAAAATTAACATTTTTTTCAGTCGCCCCCGCGCGAACATCCAGAGGCGGCTGGAGCGTATACTGACTCAGCACTGATAAAAAAACAACAACATGCAGGCTGAACTGTTCATCGTTCTCGTAGGCTGCCGTAGGCTGGAAATCGAAGAAGAGTTTGCGTTTGCCTGAAATCAGGCGGTTTGCAGTCTTTTAAAGGGCCTCTGAAAATAAACAACGTCTGAAAATATAAAGGACGTGAGCGTTATTCTCTCATCGCGTTTCCTCTCTATTTGGCACAGTTCGTGACGCCCGCTATGTGGTCACATGACGTCACGAGGAAATAAGCTCTTGATTTGTGTACATACGACAGCTATAGTGAACTGTCTCCTACTACTGCTGTGTCATGCAGTCACCCGCCCGTTCTGCCTTGTCTCGCATGCCAATCGTCCGCGATCGAGTGATTTCTCTTCGTTTTGCGCGTTTTGGAGTGTGCAAACGGAAAGAATGTTCTCTTTTCAGCTGTTTTCATACTTTAAACTCGATTATCTCGAAACGGTGCTTTTTAATCATTCAGGTACCATTATTTCCTACGTATTACAGATACCCAGTTCATTACTTTTTCTTCTATTCTGCACGAGAGAATACAACTACTGAAACAGAATTGAAATTATGCACTTCAGAGTTCGTGTGCTACAAATTTTGAAAGCTATAAATTAACTCAACATTTAGGTGCTAGTCGTAACAAAATCACGAAAATAGTTATATTAGTCAGCCTTTAGCGAATCTGGTTCAGTTAAAAGAGCGCGAGATTTGCAAGAAAATATTACCTGTATTACGTAGCTATATCCCTTAGAGTTACTGAGAAAGCGGTTCCCCAACATATGGTATAAAATGCGTGCGACGTATACGGCTTGCCCTGTTCCCTTAAAGGGTTGGTGCCATCAAATTTCGAGGCTATAACAAGCCTGTTGTGGGTTTCCTCTGTATGCAAGGACATTCTACACGAAGGGTCGGACACTGCAAACGTTTAGCACACATTTTAATTCACTTCCAAAGTGTACCTAAATGCCCATTCTCCCGATCGAAACCCATCGCTAGCGCGCCAACACTGACGTAGATCTGTAGGATGGTCAATGAAAGTTGTAGTGACGTCACACGAAATCTGCTGTAGTAACGTGAGTGACCTCCGGACCTCTGCCACTTCCGCAACGTACGTACCGGCTGTAGGGAACTAGAATATATTCTAATTCACTATAGTACCGGCAAAGCATCGGTTGCTACATCACTCGCCGAGTTTCGATCGCTTCCTGGCTAAGTGCGTCACAGCCTTGTGTGGTCACGTGACCACGCCTCCTACACTTCTACGTCACTGCCCAACCTCGGTGCCCAGAAACCGAAACCGAAAGTTGTCCACATCAAAACGCGATATTACAATATTTAGCGAGAATACATGAATCTTGGTGCGTGCATCATGCTTCCTGGAGCTATAGGAAACGCTTACAGCAAAGAATGTGCAAGCCACAAATTTGGTGGCACCACCCCCTTAAGGGAATAAATAATCAACTGAAGCAGTTGCGTGGATCTCATGAGCGTTGGCGGCAAATATAGTGTTCAGCCGAGTGATGTGATCGCATGGTTGCAACAGAAACATATTATACATAGCCTAAATTGCCAAGAGGGTAGCTTCAATTTCCGCAAACAACACAATATGAAATCAAATATATGTAGTGTAGCAGCCAGCAGGCTTCTCACCTGGTCCACGGATCCGCAGAAGTTCTTGAACCACGGCTTCAGGGCATTCAGTTCTTTACCGGCGATCATCAGCCGCAGACTTCCAACTATGTCCCGAGGATTGTAGCTATAGAGATCTTTGTGCTTCAACCAGTGCCGATCCCGTCCGCCCCATTCACGAGTACCATGGGGAGCACCGGAATGTAGTACTCGGGCTCGATGCGGTGGTTCTCGTCATACAGGTACTCCAATATCGGGTCATCCAAGGCGGGAAAGATGAGGCGCGTCAAGGGCGACAGCATCGTGAAGACGTATCGAGGGCTTGCAGCGTCCTTGCCACCCTGCAGCCTCGTGCCGAACTGACCAATCGGCTCCAACAAGTTGATATTGTTGTAGCCGACAAAATTATGCGCCATGTTGACAATGGTCGACATGAGGGATGCTTCGTCGTGATGGTAGTCCGAGTGCTCGGCCACGGCACCTGCCAGTTGGGCGACCTTCACTTCTCGCTTGTCATCACGTGCTAGGCACGTAAAAAGCACCTTCCGTTGACCCGGCTTCAATCCATCCATTAGGGAAGGGATCGAGCGCGCAATGTCCTTAAAACAAAACAATATCAATTCCTCCTGGATGAATTCTTTGTACGTGACGCTCTCGGTGTGTTTGCCGTACAGGTACAGCTCGGGCAGGCCCGTCTCGCGCCGCTGCTTGCGCTCCTCCATTCCGCTCCGGAGCCAGTCCTTGCGCTGCTCGATCATCCTCTTGTCGAAGGCCAGCTCGATGGCCTGGTCGTCTTCGGGGCCCTCATAACGGAACGTGATGCGGTGCCTCGTCATATTTGTGAAGTATACTTTTGCCTCTGCGGAGGTGCTCGTTCCAAGGCCCTTGAAATATTTTATTTTCCAACGCTGCCAGTCGTCGGTGGCAGCCTTCCAATCAGCGAACTCGGGTTGCGAGTAGAACGACGTACAGCTCGTCGTTTCCGCGAGTCGCCTTTATCACGGGTGTGATGAACTGCTCGAGGAAGGGCATCCTGAGCAGGGATGGCCAAAAGTGATGTATTAAATTGATAAGGAGGCCCTTTATGTGGGAGCCATCTTCGTCTTGATCTGTCATGATCATAAGGCGCCCGTAGCGTAGGCTTAAGAGGTCGTCGGTCGTGTTGTACTCCTTCTTGTACTGCAGATGGGAAGAGAATGAAGCGTTGACTAGTTTTCTTCGTTCGTCGCACTTGATACTGCGAGTACTGTCATTACGTGACAAACAAGTGGACCATTTCCAACTAGAACTCTACAAGGGCTACACGACTTGGTGTTCGCTCGGTATGGCACGAAGAGAAACGAGAACGCTAAACAATGTGAGTAGCTCTCGAAAGCAAGGCGAGCCTCATACGCCTCGGCGGTGAGATATCTGAGACGACTCGGTTGCCAAAACATACCGTTTATATTCGTGCAGTGGCCTTTCTTAAACTCCCCTAAAAACATATTTAAACATTACCCTTTCATTAGCCGCCCCTTTGATCTTAGAGAAGGTTAGAAGTGTTGTCCGTTGTGTGGTGCGAGAATTCGGAAGCTCTTTCTTTTTTCGTACCACCTGAGCGGGTGGTCGGAAGTTCGAAATGGATGAAATACGTGTGCGACGACGGTGCTCCCCAGAAGGTACACTCAGAAGAAAATGCACAGAGGTGCGCATTCCGAGCCAAGCATAGAAAACTTCCTTATGCACTACGCGACAAAGACGCGGAGCGACGCATACGCTATTTCGAAGGAAGGAGATGCTGTGCGTGCAAGCGCTTGACATCGCAAGAGAAGAACATTACGGATAGAGCGTTTAAAGCCAGCAGCGGATGGATCCGGCGCGGAATGAAGGGAAAGAACATTTTTCTCTATCGTCGCACTACCACGTGCCAACACCTGCCTCGAAGTAAAAAAAAAAATTGTTGCTTATTTCTTCTTTCTCTTTTCGCTTCTCCCAGTACACGAGGGTATTGCAGTTAAGTAAAGGCATGGACCGCCGGAAATATTTACGGAAAAGAAACGTGTCCATATTTCTGTAATGGACGCACGCGCGATTTTTCCCGCAGACCTCGGGTAAGAAACCTGCGGCCGTTACACGAGTATATACGGTATATTTTTTTTACACTAGGGGGGATTATGATTAAATAAAGATGTCAGTTTCACTGCAATTTTTAGATATGAAAACTATTTGAGACATAGCCGATACATACATCAGCAAGCCCGTTTCATACCCCTTAAAACATCTCGACCATTCATTTAGTCAGATAGGCTGCGCATTTAAGGCCAAAGAGAAACAAAATTATGCTCCTTCAGTGTTATTGTGGTCTGCACAAGAAGTAGGCTTCAATATTAACACTTTTTTCAGTGGCCCCCGCGCGAACATCTAGATTTGCGGGGGGGGGGGGGGGGGCGTGCACGGGCCTGGAGCGTACTGGCTCAGCATTGATAAAAAAATAATGTGCAGGCTCTACTGTTCATCGTTCTCGTAGGCTGTCGTAGGCTCGCCATGTAAGAAGAGTAACTATACACTGACCTGAAGTCCCATTATTTTGATGATATGGTTTATCTCTTCGTTGTGAAGGATCTGTCGGCTCGTAGCTTCCCTCACGTTCAGCAGTTTGCCTTTCAGTGGGAACACTCCGAACTTGTCGCGGCCCACGACTGACAGGCCGGACACCGCCAGACTCTTCGCCGAGTCTCCCTCCGTCAAAATCAATGTACAGTCAAGAGATCGGTCGGTTCCAGCATCGTTAGCATCCTCAAGCTTCGGGATGCCCTTGAGCTTGGAGACCTTGCGAGAAGAAAACTTCTCGCGCAGCTGTTTGTCGACGTTGAACGATATCCACGACATGACGGCCTCCACAATGCCGCAGTTCAGAACCTGCAGCGCGAAATGAGAACGCCACTCTCAAGTTCCAGTTGACCCGGAAGCGATTTTAGATAAGATCGATGAAGAAGTCAATACACACGCACACGCACACAGACGCACGCACGCGCCATATATATATATATATATATATATATATATATATATATATATATATATATATATATATGAAGATACACACGTTTAACAAACGAAAACTGCTATTTTATTAACTCACGTTGCGGCCGGTGGACCCCGGCCTTCGTCAGATTGAATATGGTTACAGTGCGCCGTCGTTTTTCAACCCTTGGACGGTAGAACCGTCTTTTGGGCACAAAGGCCGAGGAATGCATGCACGCGGGGGGCGTCACAAGTACGCTCGTGAAAAGATCACGTATCACAACGTCATCACGCAAGAAATGATTGCGAAACTGACTAAAATTTGTGCTTCACTCGAAGCAAGTGCGTTTTTGAGCGCATTCGTGCAGTACTCATCTTTACGGGCTTCCAAAGCAACGTCGAGCAGCGCCACTGCTCTTATCGCAACTGGGGGCATCCACGGTTACAACACTGTCGCCCCGACTTCCGTGCACGCGCAGAGCACTCGGATTGCATCTGTGGTGCGTCACAATGTAACTATTGCTGACTAGCAGTGCTCTGGGCCGAATGAGGAGCGCATGCGCGCACGTGTCCTTGCCGCCGCCGCTGGCAAATCCGGCGACAAACCGCCTTCGCAGGCAGCGTCTGCCCCCAGTAACGCATAGCTCAGCCGCACGAGCGTCGCGGCCAAACTTGAGCTTGGGTTCTTTATTGTCGCCACAAGGGCGTTACTTCTCTAGCCCTTTTAAGAAAGGTTACGCGAGGCACGTGAAAAGAGTTCCAGTTCTTGCAACAGCGAAAGTAATTTTGTTATCCTGCGCGAAATGATTGTTTTCCGAATATTCGCAATGCCCCCGACCTATAGGTGGCGCGCCGTGCTTTTCAAGATGGCGCCAGGAGGAGGGTCAACCCATTTGTTAGCATAGGAACAGATAGTACGTGCGGACGTACGGCCCGTGTCACTTTCACCAGATGAAGACATGAGCTGTGCTGAATTGGATATGAGACTAAACTACTTTCCCAAACCATGGAAAGTGGCATGTACTCGCCACCTAATTATTTGCTGTGGTGTGAAAGGTTATATTTCAGCTCCGTTACCGTGCATAACGATGCTTTGCGAAATCCTGTGCGTGCTACATAAAACTGCATGAACTAAAATTGACGTGTGAGCAGAACGGCACTCCGAGGTAGTACGTACCGAGCCAACGTTTATAGATACGTTTTACCGAGCCTGCCTTACGGATTGCCGCAGTAGTAGGCCGCCAGCGAGTAGCGTCATCGCTGCTGCACCGGACCGCACGTTTAACGTGGTGATGGTTTGCAAACATAATACGCCGTCGTCATTACTTGTGCAGTCGGGAACGCGGAGTTACGTCTTCAACGGAACACAAGCATTTAACATCCCATTCAGTAGTGCTGGTGTCACAGCCATGCTGAGACTCTAGCCGTGTGCAATTCACTTCACTCGCATGTTGCAGGCTCGATCAGCACGATCGAAACACGAATATCGAAAAGAATGCGCACATATCCTTTTCGCAACGTCGAAGAAGTTAGCCGAGAGGCGTGGATTGTGGCTGTGACTGCTGCACGTTCCAACGCACTAACCATTTCGCTTCTCTGGTCGAGCTCGAACGTGTTGGCGGCATGCGGCGCTCCATAATATCCACAATAATTGATACATGCAATGCACAAGAGGAACTATGCGTTTATTTTGATCTCGCTCAAGGATATTATACATTAAATACAATCACAGTGACTTACGAGCGTGAAAGAACATTAACGCACGAGGGGACGTGAAGTGCAACTCGCTCCTCGTGAGTTAGCAGCTGATCGTTCACCGTCGCTGTCACTCTCGGTGCCTTCAGTCTTCTACGTCCAGTGAAAAATCCTCGTCGTCAAGATGGTTTCTTTCAACATCACTGCTGAAAGCAATCTGAAGAATTTCCTCCGCCGAACAACTTCGACCACTCCGCGTCACCACGTTTACAATTACAGAGACGTCTGGGCGCGGAGAACATTTCGCTTTCAGATCGGTCAACGAGCAAATCGCTTGCAGTGTGCTGCCACCTATCAACAAACGTACAAAAACAAGCGGCGCAGCGCTGGCTATGAAACCAACAACCAACACACTGGCGAAGGACGGCGTGGAAAGCGTTCGCTCCACGAAAGGCGTGGAGCAGACGCGTCCTCGAATGACTGAAACGTCGCTCGCACGATTAGTAACAGCGCTTTGCTGACAAAGGATAGAGGCATATTTTAATGCATCGACAACTTGAGATCGCTCAGTTTTACAAGAGCACATCGCGAGCCGGCGCGACCTCCCGCGTACAGTGTTATGGGATTCATGCACTACAAGAAACACTGACCAATGCTATATACAAGTAAAACAGGATGAGCTTTAACTGAATATGTCAGACGATAACATTTAACTAACCTACGTGGCTACAGAAAACCTCGCGAAGCTGATAGTATGCGTACGCTGTGGGCTAGCATTGAAAGCGCGAGTCGCCACGTATTTTCACGAAAACTTCGCGCCTCGCAAGAACGAATCAGATTTCTCGCGTCACGGAGGGCCCGGTTTGTTCACTGATGCAGGGAACATGCCAAGTCGAAGTGTTCCTTCTTTGCCAACGCCTTAACACCGAGGTTAGCACAGCCGAACAAGGGAGCGACTTGCCATTTTGTCGTCTACTAACCCTCCTCGAGAGGACGCTCCTGAATTCCGCTTGGCGACGCGACAGTCTATGGGCACTGCGAATATAAGTTGAGGGAAGTTTAGCGCTCGTCCTTATCGTCTTGTTTAGCACCGTGGATTTAGTAGACCGAAAGCACCATGCCTTCTGAATTTTATTCATTACTGTTGCGAAAGTTAGACAACGGCTGTATTCATAACGCTTGGGTAAGAAAGGCATGTGCTCAATGTTAACTTGAATGTCAAGGGTAATCGATCTGCTCCTCTACCTGTTAAATCGTCTATTTCGCTGTTTGTTAACAATGCTGCGTTTGAGGCAGGCGAAAATAGGCCTGATGAAAGTGAAACTATTAACTAACCTGTTCGTGGAACTCCTCACTGAGCTCGCATCTCGATCGATATTTTTGGGTAGTCAACGTCATCCTCTGCTTTGACTGAGAGTCAAACGTTGGATTCACGATGAGACAGTTGACAAATATGAACAGGTAACCCTTGACTTGTTTGCTGGTTATGAGGACTCCGGCTTTGTTTGCTTTCTTGACTTTGTCGAGCACCCGCGAGACGTCAACTAAGTTAGTATCCGTGAGGTAATGCACCAATGGCAACCACGTGAGTGTATCACTAAAGCAGCTCAAAGTCAAAGGGAGGAACCAGATGCATATACAGGGCAGGCCTGCCGGGCACGTTCTTGAAGCACGTGTCAGGTAGGTAAGATCACGCTGGAACGCTAGGGACAAGTATTCATGCGCGGTCATTGCTCGACGTAGTGTACGAACCATAAAACGACGCGAAACAACTGACATGCGCCTGCAGAGCCCCCATTTTTCAGCGAAGGGCCAATGAAAAGTGACACAGATTTGGGAAAGTTTGGAGCCATTTTATGCTACAAATGTTATTGTGCTTAACTGAACAAAGATGGCTAGGTGACGTGCCTTTTTGACTATCTCCTCGGAGACGTAGTCTACCTGGCTTCCTCCCTTGGGGGTGGCGTTAACAAAACTGATTTGCTGATATTCGCATGACGTGCTGAGGGCGACTGCCACTTCCCAGCGATCGCTGACGACCTCGTGGGCTACAGTTAAGAGGGTCACCGTTTTCGTCCCCCCCCCCCCTCTTGGTCCTTCAGGAGAAACTTCACTTATTCCTTAAAACCATGCACCGGGAGCAGCTCGCCATTCAGGTATACCTGGGTGCAAGAAGCTGGTTTGTAAACAATCACTAAGCAAAGATGGTGGCTCAAAGTGAGCCGAAAGGAAGTCCGCTGATGTAATTCACTCGACTGGTTTGCTGCCCTTAAATGATGCATCACCATTAAACTTTTATTATAACTCAGTTATAGAAATCCTGACACCTACTCGTCGATGCTGTCAACTACTTTGGTCGGCTGCATGCGGAAATTTCAGTATCTATTTTACGGCCCGTATTCACAAACCAACCTTATCCTTATCTGTTGCCGTCCTTACCATTTCGGCACCTTGACGCGTTTGATAAACAAACCTTGTGCCTCAATTCAACCTTTCCTTAACCTTATCGGCGTGAAAAGGTGGCGTTTGATAAGGTAGCCCGGCAGGTACCAGTTATGCGGCGCGCTATGGCTGATTACGCAAGAAGCTTTACAAAGTGATTAAAGAAATGGTGACGTATGCGATCGGCGTCCATATGTGCAATTAACGCTGCAAGTGCTCGGCAATCAACATTCCATGGAAGAGGACAGCGACAGTCTGTTGCTGAGCAGATTCCGCTACTCGAAGCGACCACTTCATGTTCCCGAGCTTGCCACTGGAAAAGAGCCCCCACTACGTCGGTTTTCCCGTGCCACCACTCCATGAGCTGCTGGTGGCGCTCTGTTTCTACGGCGCAGGAACTTTTGAAATTGTGAATGGCGACTTGGTGGACGCACCCTAGCCACACTGCCCCGCGCATTATTATACTTGTGAAAAAAAAAAATCAGTGCGGATACGGCGCGGAAGCGAACGTATTTCACTGCAGGATGGGATATTTTTTTCTCCCTTTTTTTGCACTCACGTAGCCGCTGCTTGGTGCGCGACAGCACGTCACGTCACTCTTGCTGCTTTAAGATGCTCCCACTTTCTCGTGTTGTCCTTCACTGACACCACGTGCAAGAGAGAGAGAGAGTACAACTTTATTAAGAGTCCAGTGCAGACGCAGAGGTAGCCCCGCGCCACCCGGCTACTCCCACGTTGGGACCGGCCGGTCTAGCCTAACGGCCCTGTCGCGGGCGCACTGGACGGCCAGGATTTGGTCCTGTAGGTTTGGGCTGCGCAAAAGCGCATCCCACTCGGCCTTGCTGTAAGCCGGGCCGAGCGACCCGCACTCCCAAAGCATGTGTGCTAATGTAGCGGCCTGCCCGCAAGCGGTGCAGGCGGCGTCGGGGAACTTGTGCGGATAAATTTCATTTAAGTGTGCTAAAGATGGGTACGAATGGGTTTGAAGTAAGCGAGACTGCCTGTGCTCGACTGAGTTTTGAATGTGGGATCGGGAAAGCCCGCCTCGCCATGTAATAATACTTGGTAATCTCGTTGTGTGTGGTTGGAGTGTCCTTATGTCCCGCGTTGTCGGCGCTGGAGCCATCGCCCATGTCGAGAGCAGCAATCACAATGCGGCGCTTTCAAGTCGATGAGCAGCGCTGGATCTTTAGTAAATTCAATTTTCGCCTTTCTGCCGCACTCAACAACAAAGCATATGTATGACACACGGAAACATGCACACACGAACACACGCAGGCAGACGGAGAAAAGCCACCAGCAACATTCACGCGTCTGTCTGTGCTGTTGTGCCTCAACCCAGCGGCCACCATGCCGCCGACTTCCCAGAAAAGAGGTATCCGGGAAAACAGCGTCATCGCCCAGCCGGCACCGACAACTGACGCGAGTCGTAACTCTTCAACCCTGCCCAACGGCTGAAGGCAGCATCCTGGGGGGGACGGAGGAGACAGACCCTGGCGCACTCGACGCCTGCGAGGGAAAAAGGGCGCGGCTGGGAAGACGATGGCCCGGCTGGCAAGGGGGCGGCCCGACTTCAAAGGAGAGAGACCCGGGCAGCGCTTGCCCAGAGAGGACGACGCAAGAGGCTGCTCCAGTTTTTGGAAGGCCGTGCCGGGCAGTTGTGAAAGAGACGCCCCAGCCGACGATGTCTGGCTGGCAGGCTTGTGGTCGGAGTTTTCAAAACATGTAAATTCTGTACATAAAGTTTTTTCATCTTTCCCCTGGCTCTCATGACGGCTCCAAGCACGACATCCACTCGTGGTCCCACATCCACGCTACCCGAGTCGCAACCGCGGTGACAGCAAAAAGGGTACCACGGCCCGTATCCTAAGCTGGGCACCGGAACCGCGACCCAAGACGCAACAGTGGCTGGCAGCTTATGGGATTCGCCTGCGTCGGCTACATCGAAGTGGTGAGTGCCGAGTGTTTGCTCTTCTTTTCGCCAGACTCACTAGCGCAGACGGTCGGTAGTGAAGTAGGGTGATTTTGGGTAATTTTGTTCGCAGACCAAGAATTGGGTGGCTCGTAGACTAAATTACCTGGGAAGAGAAACACTGTGCATCTCTAAGATGGACAAGTTTAAAGTCCAAGAACTCCTCGAAATTTGCCAGGAGCTAAACATTTCAGTTGGCTCGGTAAGACGGAAAAAGCAGATTTTGGAGCTTTTAGAGAAGGAGGAGGTGAGCTTAGAGGAGGCCAGTGAGGCCAAAGAAGCCTTTGGAGAAAAGAAAGAGCGTTTAGCTCGTGAAGAGAAAGAGCGCTTAGCTCGCGAAGAGAAAGAAGAGCGTTTAGCTCAGGAAGAAAGAGAGGAGCGAGTAAGGAGGGATCGCGAAAACAAAGAACATGAAATCCGACTGAAAGAACTTGAGCTTCGCATATTGGCGGGAAATCGAAGTTCAGCGGGCGGTGAATCAAAGATAAAGGATCTAATCCACACCTTCAGGGTAGGTGACGACATCGCAATGTACCTCGTGCATTTTGAGAGGGCGTGTGAAAATGCAGGTTTCAGTAGGGAGACTTGGTCACAAAAACTGATATGCCTACTACCGTGCGAAGTTTCCGATGTGATTGCAAGGATGAGTAAGGAGGACTCCGAGGTGTATGACCGGGTGAAAGCTGCATTGCTACGCAAATATCGCCTATCGACAGAGGCCTTTCGCCAGCGCTTCAGATACTCAAAGAAGGGCAACGAATCTCATCCAGACTTTGCCTACCAGATTAGAGCTAACTTCGAAGAGTGGCTCAAAAGCGCGCAAGTATATGGCAACCATGACAAGGTTATTGAGCTCATGGTACTTGAGCAATTTTACAGGGGAATTCCAGAGGAGGTAAGGCTTTGGGTTCAGGATAAGATGACAGACGTAGACACAAACAGAGCGGCCGAGCTCGCCGAAGATTACTGCTCGCGCCGTAATCTCCGCAGTATACCGCGAACCTCGGAAAAAAGCGAAAAACCAGGAAGCTGGTCAGGTAATCAGGGAGGCAAGAGGTTTGCCCGTAATAGCTTGAAGCCCGAGAATTCGAAGTTATCAGAAACACAAGAGAAGAACAATGAAGGAATTAAGGCGGCACCAGGTTCGAAGGCGCCTGCTGACATAACGCATGCGTTAGAAGCGCGGAAGCCCGTTATTTGTTACAGCTGCGGCGAGAAGGGCCACATGGCCAGGAGCTGTAAGAAGCAGGTGGCATTTGCCACAATTCAGGAATCGGAGACTAGCCTGCAGCTCTTGAAGCCTTATTTGAGGCAACTTTCAGCGAACGGCCGAATGCGCAGTGTATTAAGGGACTCGGCGGCCACAATGGATGTAGCGCATCCAAGTTGCGTATCTCCCGAAGACTACACAGGAGAGTGCGCCTGGATTCGGCAAGTGGCAGAAAAGCAAAGTGTCTGCCTACCCATAGCGAGGGTAGTAATCGAGGGCCCTTTCGGCCAATTGCACACGGAAGCGGCAATTTCTGCCAACCTTCCCGAGAACTTCCCCTACTTATTTTCAAATAAGTCGGAGGAAATGCTAAAGAAACGTGGAGAAGCATTTGCCGCCGAGGTAGCTTGCATCTCACTTACACGTTCGAAAGAGCGCGAGCTGACGCAACAGCTGAGCAGCGCACCACTTGAGGAGCAGACGCAAAATCTGAACAGCGCACCACCTGAGAAGCAGACGACTGAGGGCCAAGTAGGAAAACCCGAGGCAGCTGCGACGGCGTGTTGCTCAGGTGTACAGCTAAGGAGGGCAGCTATCGGGGAAATGGAGGCACCCTCGGTGGCTGTCCAAGGCGAGGTTCACGCATTAGTTAATCCTGCTAAGGAGCGTGACGGGTTGCTGTGCCAGGGAAATGCCAGAGAAACAGCACAGATAGCTGCGGACGAACTGGCACAGAAAACAAGTGAGTATGTCGCGACCCAAGGGGAAGTTGAGGGCAATCAAGAAAAGGGTGTTCGCAAACAACACCGCAAAAGAAAGAAGCGAACCCGTGCGGCACCGCGAAAGCTGGAGACAGGTGGCACATGGCAGCCCGGAAAACAGAGGCGTAGGCCATCGGGCAGTTCTAGATATCGTCCTTTGTGGCGTGCGGTCGGACGCAATCGGCATACGAGGGGAAGCCGGGGAGAACAATGCGCATCTCCACGTCTGAAAACGCGCTTCAACGGTAGAACTTGGCGGAGGCAACCGTGTCGAAGTGGTCATAAAGGAAAGGCCACAGTGGCTAAGAACCTCGCGGGAGCAAGCACAGATAGGGATTGGCGACTCTTTCCCCTGCGTTTCTGGCATCCCTTTCGCCTTTCTGAGGAAAGCCGTCCGAAATCTCGCATGAGGCGTGACGGCAAATTTCAGCTAACAGCGCGTTCTCGTTGTGGCCTCGCGCGACTTCGAGACTTGCAAGGACCGCGAGCGCCACGGGTGCGATTGAAAAGAGGAAGACAGCTGTAAGCTTGTCGGAGAATGGGACACAGTTTGTTCAAATGATTTTTTTTTTTGTAGGTAAGATTTAGTTTTGTAGTGTTCTTTTGTTATCTCCGCGACTAGTTTGTTTAGCTAGGAGTGTCTTACTTTTGGTAATTTTAAGCGATGTATGTGTTTCTTTTATTGAGCGGACAGGCATTGTGCGACATCGTTGTGGACGCAATATTAAGGATAACTTGTGCGGAAGCAGTGACCCGAATGGGAGTGAGCTGACGGCGTAAAATGAGTCACATTAGCCGTGAGTAAAGATTTGTACGTCCGCTAATTGTGAAAGAGTGGTAGCGTTGTCGAGCGTAACCGAATTTTACTTGTTTGTGTTTTTACGTCTAGCGCAGGGCTGTATACCGTCAACTGTTTAAAAGAGTGAATGAGCAATTTTGAGAAAGGTTCTACAGTAAAACCAAAGCGGTTTTGAAGGGTTCATGTTAAACACTGAGTGTTGCTGTTCTCAAGGACCACTGTCAAAATTGACAGGCGTTTGAGATAGTTGTTTCAGCGCGAAATCAACGCAGATTTTGTCAGGTGCCCCGGATGTGTACGGCATCGATTGTTATTTTCTTTGCGTCTTGTTTTCGTGAACAATTTGGGTTCAGACACGCGTTTAGAGGACAGCTTATTCAATTCTTTCATGGGTGTGTTTTTATATCAATATGTGTTACAAGCTGTCAGTTTGTGCTTACGCAAGGGCACGAACTTTTGAGTTTTAGTACTGTTCTCGCCAATTTTGAAGTTTAACCCTGACGCTCGAGTAGGAAACTATCAGTTTCAACAGAGCTAGCTGTAGGTTGAGTTTTATGTTGTATTGTACTAGTTATCGTGAGGATTAGGGTGAAATGTTGTTCAACCTTGTTATGTGAGTGCAAGCTTTATTTTAATTTCAGTTCCTAGTTAGAAGAACCGTTTTGTGTTATTATTGTATTACGTTTTACCGAAGGTAAATACTTTTCAGACAGTTAGAAGAATAGTTTTCAGACAGAGATACTTTGCAGACAGTTAGAAGAAAGGTTAGCGAAATGGCCTGCGCACAGACGCAGACGGCTTAGGTCGTGCGTTCGGAATCAAAGGGAGGCGCGGAATGAGGTCACGATTATTTTCTTAGTGTAATTTCTTTTCTAGCTTGATATAATAATAGTGTAGTGGTGTTATTTTCTTTATTCTTTAAAGTAGTTGTGTACTTCTTTATGTAGTTGTGTTAGTGTAGGACGCAGAAAAACTTCTCACCGACTTCCTCGTTTTCGGAAGCTCTGCAGTTTGCTTGTTTAGCTTTATGATAAAGTTCGCTTGGTTCCAAGTGGAATTACGTGTGAAGGAGTTACGGGACACTTGTCCAGATTGGTGTGCACCTTGTTTCTTTTGGGTTACGCGGTTTTAAAATCCCCAGTCAGGAGAATGTTTTGTAGAAACTGGGGTCTGGCGATGAGAGGGGCGTGCACGTGGCGCTTGTCGCATTGTGTGTGGCTGACAAAGGTCGTTTCTTGGAGCTTGTCACCCACTTTCACTGAAGTCGTGCACAGAGTCCTGTCCTTGGAGGGGCCTTCCAGTTCGACAGAGCCCTTCGGGATAGCAAGAACCCTGACCGGAACATCGCGGACATCGATCCGGCCGTGCTGCATGGAGCAACTCGACCTCCCGATGCATCATCTGGCGGCGGGGGTGCTGTTGTGCCTCAACCCAGCGGCCACCATGCCGCCGACTTCCCAGAAAAGAGGTATCCGGGAAAACAGCGTCATCGCCCAGCCGGCACCGACAACTGACGCGAGTCGTAACTCTTCAACCCTGCCCAACGGCTGAAGGCAGCATCCTGGGGGGGACGGAGGAGACAGACCCTGGCGCACTCGACGCCTGCGAGGGAAAAAGGGCGCGGCTGGGAAGACGATGGCCCGGCTGGCAAGGGGGCGGCCCGACTTCAAAGGAGAGAGACCCGGGCAGCGCTTGCCCAGAGAGGACGACGCAAGAGGCTGCTCCAGTTTTTGGAAGGCCGTGCCGGGCAGTTGTGAAAGAGACGCCCCAGCCGACGATGTCTGGCTGGCAGGCTTGTGGTCGGAGTTTTCAAAACATGTAAATTCTGTACATAAAGTTTTTTCATCTTTCCCCTGGCTCTCATGACGGCTCCAAGCACGACATCCACTCGTGGTCCCACATCCACGCTACCCGAGTCGCAACCGCGGTGACAGCAAAAAGGGTACCACGGCCCGTATCCTAAGCTGGGCACCGGAACCGCGACCCCAGACGCAACAGTGCCCTCGAAATGAGCGCTTCGTGGACCGGCGCGTCTGTCTCCGCGTGCAGCCTCGGCGGCATCGGCGGCGTGTCTACGCGAACCGCCGGTTGCTATGACAACGGTAAACCTTTAACAAACAAAAGGAGCACACGGCGTGGCCATACGACACAAGTTTTTCCGAAACATCCACGGGCATACGTTCCTGTATTTATTTTACTGTTTTGAGGAGCATGAAGATATTTTGTAGCGTTAGCTACACTTGCCTAGCCGGAGCCGATTTCGCGTGGAGCGTCATGAGCCGTGATGCGCATGCGCGAGGATCAGTGATGTCACACAGCTGGGTCACCGGAGCTGGCATCTCACGCGCTCTCCGACACCGCCGCGCGCGTCTCGCCGCTGCTGGTCTGCGCCGCATTCGAGAGGAGTGACGTCGTAGACACAGTGGCACCAGCGCGCGCGCAGCTATTCGCCTTCGCTGTGCAGTCGCCGTCTGACACATGCGCTGGGGCCGCTTGATAGCGCCTCTGACTGGCGTTTGCAGGTGGGTAACGCCATGGAGAAGGAGAGCGCGAATGCTGCTCGACGGCGCAGAAGAGCTGAGAAGCTTATCTCATCGGATCCCGAAGTAGTTGCCTGGCAATTAGCGGTTCAGCGTACGAATAATGAACAGAAGAAGGCTAATAATCCTAGACAATCTGGAAAGCTAAGAATAATCAGCTGAACCTTTGCTAACGCTACGTATATCCTGGCATAGCCGAGCTAAGCCATTGCAATCTTTTTCTTGCTAATGGAGCGACAACGAGCCAGTAAAAGTTCGTAGCCTCGCTCCCATGCTCGCTCCTTATGACGACAAGGCCACCTTCCGTAAGGCTGCCTTAAAACCCATTAAGAAACGTTTCCCTTCCTTATGAAAGGGCGCCTTATAGCACTAAGTTAAGGTTGGTTTGTGAATACGGGCCGTGACTCAGTTCCTGAATTTACATGGTCACCTTTTGGGCCTGACTTTAGGGCATCGAAAGCACTCGTGAGAAATACGGAAATATGGGAGTGATGCAGTATCAAGATTTATAACAGCCTATAATAATGTCGGCCGTACTGACATTATTGCATAAACCGAGAAAAATAATGGAGGTTGCGTGTAACGGAACCTTTCAGACTGACGAAAGAAGCTGCGGCGCAGGGGCGTAGCCAAGGGGGGGGGGGGGTTCAAACTCCCCCCGAAATTTTTCAATTTTGCTTGCGTATATATACACGCACACATACAAACGCACGCACGGACATACATAAAGCATGGTTGAACCCCCCTCGAAAAAAATTTCTGGCTACGCCCCTGCTGCGGCGAGTGCGGAATTTATTTTACAATCATTAGGAATACACCTGACTGATTAGCCATCGTTTAGGATCAAAACAACTAGTGATCTTTTTTTTCTTTTTTGGAACGCGAATGTCTTAAATATGTATATTTCGATGTAGTGCGAGGTCCATAACAAGTGGTCAAACAAAAAGTGAGCGTGCGGGCTGCGCGCTACTTCGTCCACTTCGTCTTTGCGGCGTTCGCGTGAGTAAAATAAAAAAACTAAACAACAAAGATGCAAATAAACAGACAAGTTGGCGAGGTCTGAGTTCACTGCAACTTAATGAAGGGAAAGTGCTTTGACAGATCCAAGTAAACGGCGCAGTTCGCGCTCAGAGTTCATGGTAACCTAATAAAGAGAAAGCGGTTAGAGTTTACATAGAAACTTTAGTGTAGTACGTGTTTGTAGTATAGCATCGGTTCCACATGACTCCGTCAGAAGTTTTTATAAAGGTCACTACGAAAGTTCATAAATGTCAGAAAAATGTATATGTTTGTCAATGGGAAGGTCTACGGAAGCCCAGCTAACAGAAAGTTTAACCCAATTTCAATATTAAGACTGCAAGAAAAAGCGCCACACAGTTCGATGCGACATCAGCACCAAGTTCAACATAAGCTTCAGTAACCCATCGGCAGGGCGTTCATCATAAAGGTAATCACATCAGCAGAAAGTTCAACAGCAGATCAACAGAAGGTCCAAGCAGGCTTTCGCCTTGCCATTCTTATCAAGTGCTAAGCATCCACCGAATTTTTTGTATTTTCGGTTGCCACACGCAGGATATCTCAATGGAAATAATAAATAGCGTAGTCTCCTTTCATACAGCTACTAGTATTTATAGAATGCGTCGTCCGTTACTTCCGTTTATGCCCGCACTTACGAGGTTATATTGCAAAGCAATACAATCATCAAGTGATTAGACCCCTCGTAGATGGCGCAATCAAATGCAGTTATGAAATTTCTTGGTACCAATTGTTATTGCTGGAAATTAAAAAAAAAAAAAAGAGTAAGTGTGCCTACACTTCGAAAACGGCTCTACATGAGGCAAAGAGCTCATCAACTCATAATACGAACCGGGATATAAAAATAACAAGGGAAGACACGAGTGAGTTGCTCTGTAAATACATTTTTGTTTGAAATTTGGACGTTCGCGTGTCTTTAGATTTCTTACTTGCGCCATCACCTTTTCATATGAGTAGCAGCTAAATAATACAACAAAAATAGGAGTAATTTATTAACAGGTTTTTAGATAAGCTGTAATGGAACGCTGTTGATCAGTTTCGGCCAGCTGCGTTCACTTATACCAAAGCCTAATTAGATGAAAGCATTTGTATTCCACCTTCATAAACAGGAATGTGGCCGCGCCTGTCGGAACTCACGCCTGCAGCTTTGAGCAAAACTGAGCTCGAAGCGACTATAAACAGCGATCCTAACTAAGCCTCAACGGATGACATTTCCTGGCGTAATGACAGGCGCACACACATTACTCACCTCAAGCCCCTTCATGCAACCGGCCACGCCATAAGCCCTGCGGGACATCAGCGCCACTGTGTCGGCGTCCAGATTTCTCATGTTGAACTTTTCAAGGTCCGGAAAGAACGTCACTTGTGTGAAGTCCGCACCCTCAGCCTGCGTATTGATCTTGGGCCCAGTAGTCTTCCTCATATTTTCTTCCCAGACCTGCGAGGCAGGTTTTGATAGCAAACGTAGATTACCCAGTGTCGCTACTGTTATGCCTAAGGTTTACAAGATACTGAGCGCTGGCGGTGCCCAGTGGACGAAGGGCAGCCAAGCCGACGTTGTTTAATACCACGATTATTTTATAAAAACAAATATCTACGTAACCTCTCATTTTTTTGTTTCCGCCAAATATATTGCACGATATATTACTCGCAAAAAAAAAACAAAAAAAAACAATAAACATTACAGGAACGTTCGGCGTTCACACTTTCGAAAAAGACTTAGACACTTAATACAAATAAATCATTTTAATGAGAACTGTCCCAACATAAAGCTATACTCGATGTCTTAAGTGGTTTTACACAATACAAATAGCCTTTCATCAATATTCATGGATAAAACAATTTTTTCATCAAAGCTAGGGCCGTAAAACTTGTACTCGTTGAGCTCGGCAGGAAAGAAGCAACGATCGAGGAATGCAGCGTGGGCGTTGGGACGCGCTGACGGACGCCGGACGCGTTTGTCAGCCGCGCGTGGAACTGTAGAGTGCTGCGCGTTTTCTAGCGTAGCGTCGCTGCGCCGAGCGTGCGCGCGCGTCGACGTTACGTCGGACTCTAAAAGGCCTTAAAAAAAACAGGCGTTCTCATACCTTTACGCAGTTCATGTCCTATGTCTCGCTGCATGTCACAAGCGTTCACGAGGATCTCGTCGAAGATCTTGTACAGACCGGGAACGAACGTGACGTTCCGACGGTTTGCGTCCCCGCCGCCTCCGATCTCGTCCTCGGGGCCACAACCACATCTCTTGCGTGACGGGCTCCACGGAGCCGACGTATGTGTCCGGACGCAGCAGAACGTGCTACAGTGGGCTCACCTTTCGGTACATGCGTCCTCCTGCGTCAGCGGACGCGTCGGTGCCTTTGAAACGTCGGCACTGCTCGTGCTGCCATGTCCGTCGCTTGACGTGGCCGATGAGATCTGTAGCGAGAGTACGTGAAGATGTGACGGCGGCCGACGCAGCCGTGCCGAAATCTCGCCACTTCATGGGAGGCGAACGACCCTAGCGGCGGCGGCTGCAAGCGTCCAGACCGCGAGAAGCGACAGCTCTGCTCGCACTTCGAGCTCTGAGCGCCAGAGAATATCTACCACTTTAGAGAACGGAAACTGTACCTTTGACTGTAGTACGGAAATAAGGGTAGCGGCGGCGTACTGAACTGCAATAGAGCGAGGCGAGATGGCGCTGCAAGTACTATCATCATCATTAGAAAAACGCGTTTTTACGGTTGGTTCGCCCTGGTCGAGCTACTGCGCTTTTTGTTCCCTGTGGTATTTTGTTCGTTGTCGTTGCTAAATCGCTGCTCGCGTGTGTAATATTTATCGCCAGGTGACCAAACTGGCCTCGACTGGCAAAAACAACGTCAATCAAGTAAGGTTTGCATCGTTTATTGTGAGTGCCCAAGCTGGTACAAGCAATGTATACAGTCAGGTCCAAGCAAAACAAGTCACTCATACACGTCGAAAGCTTTCAACCCGTACGTGTGTAATCAGTCTGAAAGCTGACAAATATGTGCATATAACTGAACACCGAGATCGATGAAAGAACGTTGCTCTCGTTGTGTAGCAGCGTCCGAGTTTTAACAGCATAGCTTTAGAACAAGGGTCTTATCCTTCCGTTAGTTATGCGGCGCTTGCCAGGTTGTGTTGATCTTTGAGTGCATGGTGTGGAGTCGGAAACGAAACGTGCGCTACGCCGACAGATAGTTGGCGCAGTGAGAGCAATGTAGTTTTGATTAATCTTTTACGTAAACAATCGCGGATGCGTACAGTTCTGCATCCTTCTCGCTCTGCGATGTCACCTTGAATGCGTTACAAGTAAAGAATATCGCGTTGTGTCTACAGGGCAGGCACGAATTTCTCGGCTAAATTCTCGGCCGTGAAGCCATACCATAGGTATTACGTATTCAGGTAATAGGTGGAAGAAAATATTTCAGGCTCGTTTTGTTCCTCGATATAGTTCAGTTACACAGTTTCTACAGCTAGAATTTCTTGGCGCTAGTAGTAATCGGACTGCTGAGTATGCAGCATAGATGAATGCTAAAGAAACAGAGATATAAGGCGAGTGCTTACAGATTCTAGAGGCACAATTCTAAGAAAATAAGCTTTAGGCATGCAGTGTACATCTTTGTTGGTGTTCGCACAGAACACTAAACAACTGCTCAGCCGTAAGCACAATCTCTGTATCACATAGACATGTCGATAGAACTTGAGCACTCTATTGCAAGCAGACTCACGAAATCAAGCTGTGGGGCATGATGTGAACCTGTGCCAATGCTGGATAAATAAAGGTCATATATATATATTGCATACTTGTTATTGTGTTATTTACTTTTTCAATATATTTGGGCTTGGGAGCTCAAGTATGTATTCTCCCTGCTACTTTTAGAAGCTCCGGCTTGAAATACTGCCACATGCGCACCTTTCTTTCTATGTTTTATGTTATTGGCCAATTGCACGTGTAGTTACTGCGTTGCGCAAACCGTGCCAGAATGTCTGGGAACATTCCAGATTATTTTAGGATCTTCTGTTAGGCTGGAGCGTGCAACTGCAAACAGCTCAGTTTATTGTCGAACTAACGCAGCCACCAGTGATAATGCTCGAATGTTCGATGCCGCAGGTACAAATGCCGACGCGCCTTGCCACAGATCAGTTTATCGACGGCCGACGCCTGTTCGCCGCTATCAGTGTGTATTGCTGTAGTTTGACTTTTCGTTTCCCGGCCATAAGTTCGGCCGAATAAAAAGTTTCATCTTGGACACACCGACTGCTGCTTTCGTCGACGTCACGACCCCGTGACAATACGTAAAATCTTGTAATGGGGCTGTGGATAAGTCCAAGTTCATGTGTGTTTTAAATTACCTCTTCGATTTCCTAGGTTTTTTTCGTGACAGTAGTTCACAGACTTTCACTTCATAGTGGTAGGTGCTACAACTGTGACATGTTAGTTTAATCAAACAGCAGAAGTAGGTTTGTTCAAACAAATTTGGGACGTTTCTCTGCTATGTAAAAAAGAAAACACTACCATACTCACTGAACACAATCTCACTCATCACGACAACGTAAACGTGCTTGGTGAAGCTGTGCTGGAAGAAGTGCTCGTCACACTTATAATTTCTTTATTAGCTGTAAATAATTTGAAGGAGCCCATTGAACATATGTGCAAAGGCTAATGTAATTGAGCACAGCCTTGTAAAGCCTTGTCATATCTTTTTGTAAACTTCTATGATCTAAACACAGTTAACTAAGGCAAAACAGTTTTGAGCATAGTTTGTAAACTGTCTCATAATGCACAACTAAATGTTCCATTTATGTTGCGCGGTGGCTGCATTTTCGATGGAGGCGAGAATGTTTGAGGCCCGTGTACTTAGATCCCAGGTGGTCGAAATTTCCTGAGCCCTCCACTACGGCGTCCCTCATAATCATATCGTCGTTTTGGGACGTTAAACCCCAGATATTATTAGATGTTGGAAAGACTGTTAATTCCCCTCACTGCCGTGATGTTCGTTCTGTAATGTGATTTATAATTTAAAAAAAAAACTGACCCTACGTTTCGAGACTCGTTTGGTCTCTTAGTTTTTTTAAATTAAGAAGACTAATGATTAAATGTGGCTGGAGAGTCTTTCTATTTTTATCATCTTGCCCAGCCAGACAGACTTCTATATATTTACCCTTAAATGTATAATTTCTGATGATTCACATGCAAACCATGATATGATTATGAGTCATACAGTAGTGGGCAACTCTAGATTGATTCTAACTGACTGGAGTTTAACAAACGCAGTTGTAGCCTTGAAGAAGACAAGACTGCTTGTCGAAACATTTGCTCCAGCGACACCTCTTGTTCACAAATTTTTCGTCTCTTCAAGCTTCCGTCTTTCCCTGAACTTCAGACGCAGATCTAAGCACACGAGTGTCTTTGCATTTCGCCCCCAATGAAACGTGACCACCGTGGCTGGGTATAAAACCTGCGTCGTTGAGCTCAGCAGTGCCAGGTAACGTAACTAATGCACGGAGCTAGTGCTCAATTTCAACGCTATTGCGGTGTAGATTGCATGACACAATAGACAGCTAATACTTGTAGACGATTGTAGGCACAGCTCCATGAGATGCCTGGTAAACCATTCACAAATACAGCATTGCAAGCGTGAGGTTCAAGATGACCTGTTGTAGCAGCAGACGTTCACATGTTTCGCCGCATTTGCAGAGTGGACATTCGGGGGTAGTCACCCTGTCGTTGCCTGGCAATCCTGGAAAAACAAGTAATGACATCACCAGATATTGATAAGCATAATCAATGAAATATTAAATTTTGCAATAGTAAACATATGAACATAGTGAACAAAAACAGCGGTTTGTTATACATATATGTAAACGTACCTCATAATGCATGTTGTATCACTCGGGCTAGCTTCTTTACAAGGCGTGTCATGTAACAGGTGCCTTGCTCATTGCACACAGCTGTTTCCTTGTCAGGCCAGGAGGCTACAGCAGAAAAAAAAATATTTCTGATTATAGTGACGGTTTTTTATCACACTAAAGTGAAAGTACACTCATAATTATGTGAAGCTTTTGTTACACTAAATGTGTAGTAAAGGTAACCTAAACTAACAGCAGGAGAAATGAGACCTCTAAACCTGGCTTCTCAAATGCGATCCGGCAAACTATAACTCATATGTTTTTTGCACTGATATACGGGCTAGTTACGAAGATACATGCGAGGCGTTGGTGATGCAATTGCCTCCCTTTATTTATTGCAGTGGCCTGGTTAATGTTAACCGAACGATAAACTCAGCAACCCGCTCCCACGTGAAGCCACGCCGCAAGGAACGCACGTTTTCTCAACGACAGAGTATGAAGTTGAAAAATTGAATATTGAATATTGCAATGCGTCGCCTCCGTGTGACACCCACTCAAAGCCATTGGTTAAAAAAAAAAACTGAAGCAATGGGTTTTAACTCACCGGTCCGTGTATTCTCGGGCTTGAAACGAATGTCATCCGGTGAAAACTTCAACGGTCCCTTCGTTCCCCTTAAGTCAGCTGAATGCACTTCGCGAAGGGATTTTAACGAGTCAAAACGAACAGAACAAAAGCGAGTGTGTCGGCCGGTAGTGGCTCGAAACATTTACAGCGAAACGAAACAGCGCGAGACCCATCCCAATGCACCGCGAACCGTTACCTGTCGTTGCGCCGCGGTATATTTTGAAATGAAGATAATGATGCCGATAGGCTGCTGACAACTACGAGTTTGTTGGAGCAAAAACTATTACAAAAGATTGATGACGTGGTACCTGGCAAGGCAAGGCCACTTCGTATAAACAGCAATTTGTTTATTGAAGTGTAACAGTAAGCAAACAACTAAACTTCCTTATTTCAAGAATATTTTAATTTGAAGTTTGGGCCCGACGAGGGCGCCCCTACATAAAAAGTCAAATAGCGCGAATGGCGGCCACCACAACGTCGCCATGTTATCCTAACGCAGAGGTCAGTAAATCCACTCCCGGTGTTTGAAGCTGGAACTCGCCGCGGTCGATTTTTTCGCCCTCTGTGGCGATCGCTGGAACTTCAGACTTTCCGGGGCCTGTGAGCGCTGTCTGAGCATGAGCTGCGCGAGAGGGGAGAGGCGCGGCGCGTAAGTCGCCAAACGATGATGATGATCGTGAGGGATGATGATACCGCTACCAGCTGCCGTGCCGCTTCAGATTGACATTTCGTCCGCGCCTTTCTCTTCGGAGTCGCTGGTGGATAACATGTTGCCGCTTTCTGATTGGTGATGCGACCCTTTGTTACTGGGACAGTCGTATGGGTCAACAGAAAGAGTCTTATCTTGTCGCCGAAGAACTGGCTCATAGAATTCAAAACCTCTGTTAACTAGCCTAGGGCGCCTCACTGCCAGCGTACGAAGGAACGAAGGAACGCTGCCACCGAGGCCAGCCAGATGAGGACGCGCCACTGCTAGAATAATCTATAGTGTACTAAAATATTCGCAATGCCCATAGACTGTCGCGCCTCCAAGCGGAATTCAGGAGCGTCCTCTCGAGGAGGGTTAGTAGACGACAAAATGGCAGCACTACGCAGTCGCTCCCTTGTTCGGCTGTGCTAGCCTCAGTGTTAACGCGTTGGCAAGAAAGGAACACTACGACTTTGCATGATCCCTGCATCAGTGAACAAACCGGGCCCTCCGTGACACGATAAATCTGATTCGTTCTTGCGAGACGCGAAGTTTTTGTGAAAATACGTGGCAATTAACTCGCGCTTTCAATGCTAGCCCAGAGCGTACATACTATCAGCTTCGCGAGGCTTTCCGTAGCCACGTAGGTTAGTTAAATGTTATCGTCTGACATATTCAGTTGAAGCTCACCCTGTTTTACTTGCATATAGCATTGGTCAGTGTTTCTTGTGAGTCCCATAACACTGTACGCGGGAGGTCGCGCGGGCTCGCGATGTGCTCTTGTATAACTGAGCGATCTCAAGTTGGCGATACATTAAAATAGGGCCTCTATCCTTTGTCAGCAAAGCGCTGTTACGAATCGTTCGAGCGACGTTTCAATCATTCGAGGACGCGTCTGCTCGACGCCTTTCATGGAGCGAACGCTTTCCACGCCGTCCTTCGCCAGCGTGTTGGGTTTCATAGCCACCGCTGCGCCGCTTGTTTTTGTACCGTTTGTTGATAGGCGGCAGCACACTGCAAGCGATTTGCTTGTTGACCGGTCTGAGAGAAAAATGTTCTCCGCGTCCGCGCCCAGACCACCCAGACGTCTCTCTAATAATTGTAAACGTGGTGACGCGGAGTGGTCGAAGTCGTTCGGCGGAGGAAATTCTTCAGATTGCGTTCAGCAGTGATGTTGAAAGAAACCATCATGACGACGAGGATTTTTCACTGGACGTAGAAGACTGTGAAAGCACCGAGAGTGACAGCGACGATGAACCATCAGCTGCTAACTCACGAGGAGCGAGTTGCACTTCACGTCCCCTCGTGCGTTAATGTTATTTCACGCTCGTAAGTCACTTTGATTGTATTTAATGTATAATATCCTTGAGCGAGATCAAAATAAAAGCATAGTTCCTCTTGTGCATTGCATGTATCACAATTATTGTGGATATTATGGAGCGCCGCATGCCGCCAACACGCTCGAGCTCGACCAGCGAAGCGAAATGGTTAGAGCGATGGAACGTGCAGTCACGGCCACAATCCACGCCTCTCGGCTAACTACTTCGACGTTGCGAAAAGCATATGTGTGCATTCTTTTCGATATTCGATCATGTTTCGATCGTGCTGATCGAACCTGCAGCATGCGAGTGAAGTGAATTGCACACGGCTAGAGCCTCAGCATATGGCTGTGACACAAGCACTACTGAATGGGATGTTAAATGCTTGTGTTTCGTTGAAGACGTAACTCCGCGTTCCCGACTGCGCAAGTAATGACGACGGCGTATTATGTTTTCAAACCATCACCACGTTAAACGTGTGGTCCCGTGCAGCAGCGATGGCGCTACTCGCTGGCGGCCTACTACTGCCTCAAATTCGTCAGGCAGGCTCGGTACGTACTACCTCGGAGTGCCGTTCATCTCATACATCAATTCTAGTTCATGCAGTTTTATGTAGCACGCACAGGATTTCGCAAAGCATCGTTCTGCACGGTAACGCAGCTGAAATATAACTTTTCACACCGCAGCAAATAATTAGGTGGCGAGTACTTAGCACTTTCCATGGTTTGGGAAAGTATTTTAGTCTCATATCCATTTCAGCGCAGCTCATGACTTCATTCGGGGAAAGTGGCACGGGCCGTACGTCCGCACGTCCTATCTGTTCCTATGCTAACAAACGGGTTGACCCTCCTCCTGGCGCCATCTTGAAAAGCACGGCGCGCCACCTATAGTTCGTGGGCATTGCGAATATGAGTGACGCCAGAGCGCGCCTTCCAAACCGGTGTCCCCTCTTTTGGAGAAAGAAGCGGCGACGCTGTCGTCGCACAATTATTTATTTAATTCTGTTATTTAACACTCGATTAATTAGTATTTCATAAAGAAATCAAAATTACCACTAACATTTTGTTTTATTATAAATTATCTTTTTCGCATATTTCTTTTTTTTTTCACAAATTCTACTGCCGCACGCTCCGTGGCCGATCCGCCGTAGTGGTTTGAGCCATTTCTCTAGGATCCAACCAAGCAACCAACAACCTTGAACACGGCCGGGCTGCAGAGGAGAGACGCGACACGCGTAAATGAAGGAACGCGCGCGTCTCCGCTCTAGCCCAGCCGTGTCGTTTACACGTTTACACGCTCGAACTCGCTTGCGTTCGCGTCTGCGAGTTGTGCCGCGCATTAGTGACCTAAATAATAAAAAAAGCAATTAAAACGCTGCTACGCGCGCGTGTGCAAGACTGGGTACACGCGCACGATTCAAAGCCGCGAGATATCGCTTTTTAAAACTCCTAACGATGAATAGCTACGACATGTGTAGGAAAGAAATTTGTCCCGACTTGACAAGCCCCTCGGTGCCGATTGCGTAGTGTGTGAACTTCACTTTGAGCCTCATTTTATGGAGCGAGACAATGTGCGCGTGATTAAGGGGGTCGAAAAGAAAGCCGCCTCTTCGACCTGACGCGGTGCCGACTATTGTGCCGAATATCATACCATGCCAAACGTCCCAGCCATTCTCGCGACCATGTCAAGTGTGTTCGAAAAAAAAATTGTACTGATTTAATGCATTGAAAACAGTGAATTGCTATAATATTTCGGAGAGAAGAAAATTTTGCGTCACGTGGGAGCCTTCCGAATTTCGCGGAATGTCGTAGGGATGGTCGATTAAAATTTTTAATCGATTAATCGTTAACCGATTTAGTCTTTAATCGATTAATTGCTTTCGGCGGAAAGTTTTAAT
Source organism: Rhipicephalus sanguineus (assembly GCF_013339695.2). Taxonomy (NCBI): domain Eukaryota; kingdom Metazoa; phylum Arthropoda; class Arachnida; order Ixodida; family Ixodidae; genus Rhipicephalus; species Rhipicephalus sanguineus. Next base: position 65,011,311 of record NC_051179.1, read on the forward strand.
CGATTAATCGACATTTTTTATGGGTGCTTTAAAACCGATATCTCTTTGTTTGAGAGGCATCGTTCGTGCTTGATATAGATCCAAATCTTTTTATCACACGCGCTGACCATCGAAAATTCCCGCTTTCGAAAGTGTCGACGACGGGCTTCTTGTGTCCAGTGTGCGAAAATTCCCACTTTCGCACACTGGACTCAAGGGGCCCGTCGTCGGGAGATGGCTGTTGGCTAAATAGCGAGATACTGATAACTGACCTCAAGAGGCGGATTGGTGTTGTCAGGATAGGGTTCTTCAACACTGTCACCTTCGTCGTTACCACCTTTCTTTGGGAGATGGCTCTTTGGCACGTCAATAGAGTGGGCGTGCAGCTGGTGATATCTCAGAGCCTCCGTTGCTGGCTTCGAGAAGTGTTTGCCACATTTATTACACCTTGCAGTCATCGTTTTCTCATCTTCAGCGAACAACGACCAAACTGCGCTCCTCTTCCGATTGCCCGGCATTATGACATCCCAAAGGTAGCAGTATAACGACAAATGTGTAATAATTACGCAATATAACACGCAAGCAACGCAAGCCCCACGTATACTCAGGCGACGCTCAACCAGCCTAAGAGAGAGGAGGTGAAGGCAGTAACAGTGGTAGCAGTAGCAGCAGTAGACTGGGAGCCAGAGCGAAGCGGGCAAGTTCATTTCTGCCTCGATGGGGTGGAGTCGCCTCCTGTCCGGGCTTGAAGCATTGAGAAGTGCTTGGAGTTCAGGGCGAGTTCATATCTTTCTCCATGGGGTATGGCCGCCGCCAGCTCCGGGCTCGCTCTGCTTAAAGCCCCAACATCAAGGGGCTTTAGTTCTGCTAGCGCAGAAATATGCGCTGTAGTGAAAGCAGCGAAAGAGAGGCGATGTGCACGGCATCTGCGTCTCAGGATAGCGCGACTCGAAGTCATGCGCTCCGGCCAAGGGGGGAGGTTGGCAGCGGGAGGGGGGGGGGTGCCGTAATCGATTAATCCAACAGCTTTAATCGATTAATTCGATTAAGCGAAAGGCGGAAATCGATGACGATTAATCGATTAATTGTGGAGCTTTAATCGATTAATCGTTCATCGATTTTACCATCCCTAGAATGTCGTATGAGTAATGTTTGTCAGAAAATCGATTTCGAAATCATCATTTCTCGTTTCAATACCAGATTTGGTTAATGTACTAAGGAAAGCCGTTTGTACTGTTTGTACTTTGTACAAGCTGTTCGAAACTGAATTATATTACTGCAATTTTTCTGCCATATATGCCTCCAGAAAATTTGTGAAAACGTTCTATGTTTGTATTTTTTTCTCTTGTACTACTGCTTTATATATGAATATTTGAGTAATCAATACTTACTCCACGGAAGATGTATTTTGCTATAACAATATTTTAAAACCACTGGAGTTTGTACATCTTACGAGAAAAAAGAAACACTAATTTGAGAAATTCTTCGTTTTGGTACACATTGAGACCACGTAGTGCTGCAACTAAAAATCAGCTTAATACCGCTATTGAAAGCTAATAACTTTATCATTAGATTTTCTGTTTTATGAAATAATGAGAACTAACAGATAATAATGCCAAGGGAAGTATAGGAGATATTTGTAATAATTGGAATATAAATGTGAAGAAAGTAAAGTGGACGAAAAGATAACTTGCCGCCGGCAACACAAACAAAAAGTTGACAACACAAACAAAAAGGAATTTTCAGTTAAGGCATTACAAGCATCACACAAACTTGCACACTCGGCAGCTATCCATTACAGCTCACATCACTTAGATGGTGTTTAAAACAACGGGAACAAACTTACCGTGCTACAAATGCACTCTCATCCATTCGAAACTATCCAAGAACACTTAAAGGCCTTGAATATTCACCAAAAGTGTGCAGCCCACAATTCTTCGAACGTTTCTCGAATATTTCTCTTCCAGGAAACACTCAAACGAACTCCAGCTCTGATCACCGTCATTCGGCGACACCCTTGAAAACAGTGCTCCCATCACTCGATTCTTCAAGATCAACTGACCCCACTGCACGACCCACTCGAACAACATAACTTCTTCACCGACTTCACCATACCCTCCGTCGTCTCTCGTTTGGATGCTTCCCGGTGTCGCGAACATTCCAAGTGATTGTTCGGCGCGTAGCACGTAGCACAGCGACAGCTAAGGGAAAGGGATTCGTCTCGCCGGTTCGTCTCGCCGGTTCGTCTGCGGAAATGGTCGGTTCCACTTTGGTTTCTCGAATTCTCTCTATCTGCGCGGGCGTTAGGCTGTCGCCACGGCGCCTTCGGTGGAGAGGGTAAGAGCACGCCCTGGGCGCCTTTTGATGTTTGTTTTTATTTTTCGTTGCGCTGGCGCGCGCCCGTTGAGGGGAAACAGTCGGCGCGGTGACTTGGTGCTGTCGTCAGGATGCGGCGGTGCGTGCCTGTTTTAGCGCTCGTTTGTGACAAAAAGAAGTGCTCTCTTACGAACGCTTCCCGACACTGTAGATCGCACAGGAATACGCGGTACTTCACAGAAGCGTCTTTTCACGCGTTTGAGTTGAACAGCGGCACACAACAGCTTCGCGGCATCACACCACTGGAAAAAAACGTATGCCACACACGCGCCTACCAAAGAACCGTACTCAAGCACAGGAAACATGAGGCAAGCTGCCCACGCACACGATCACACACAAGAAAAACACGAGAAAGCGCACGGACACGCATAAATCCTGAGGCGACCACACTGTAACACGAACCGGCGTCTGCTTTGTACTTATTTGTACTGGAGTAGTGGCGCCCTCAAACAAAACAGCGGCCGCGACTGTCAACTCAGCCGGGACGCACTCGCCCATTGACGGCGGCGCGACGCAACAGGCCGCACCTTCTTTTTTATGTGGCTGCCGTGCTAGTGACAGAGAGAGAGAGAATAAAACGTTCATAACGTAATTTTTAGGGATATTGCCATCTAGCGGCTGCCACAGCAATTAACATAAATGGCTTAGGTTAGCCCGAAAAGACGGCGCTACACATACACTTCAAGGTTTGTTTTAGGGAATTATTTTTAGAGAAGAAAATAAATCAGTCTCGAAACTTTACGGACAAAGCTGTAATTCAGGACGTGAGAAGCGGACTGCCTATTTGTTGTATTATCCTTGTGATAAATATTTGCGTTACCTAGAAAGCTATCATCTGTTGGACATTTTCTTTTATTTGTTCATCGTCACATCTAGGGGTGGATACAAGGCTTCCCGGGGGGGGGGGGGGGGTCAGCTTACAGGAAGTCTATGCCTGAAGCCGAGTATGGAGCGTCGACACCAATACGCAGCCACGACCTCCTCTACAAATTTATAGAGGAGGCCGTGTACTCAGCTCGTACGTTCAAAAATGAGAGGGGTGGGGAGAGGAGGGGGTCAGGACATTCGGGCCTTTTCTCTCGATCCGTCCGTGACCATATCATTACAGGTTTCAGAGAACAAAAGTATCCGATAATTTGTCTGACACACTAAATAAATTTCAAGAATCGTCGTTTAACCATTTGATTTGTCATAGTATCAAACATTCTGTGATAATTTACAACATCCTGACCTAGGACGAGATGTTGCGAATTGAACGAAAATGTTTAACGAAGAGAAAGCTTTCATAAAAGCTTTTCTCTTCGTTAAAATAAAGTGGCACCCCAAGTGCCGAAGTCGACACATAACAGGACTATTCGTTTTTCTGCTTTAATTGTGCGGGAATTGTTCACATGTAAACCAATGGGAAGAATTTATGCACTATTACATTAGTGTAGAAAGTGTAGGAAAAACGAATAGCCCTCACGCATGTCATAGAAGTGTTCTTAAAGGGTCCCTGAAACGGTTTTCTGACATTTCGTTTTTGCTAAGACGATTACTGGAGCAAATCATTGGCACCATAATTCAGTCGAAACACCCTTTATTAAGGGAGCTACGTATAATAAATAGCTTCCCTCCTCCTCCACTCCGCTTTTCACCCTCAACTTTTCCTTCGAGCGCTCGGGGCTAAGCTCCGCCTTCAAAGGGCTCTGCGTTAGAGCACTGCATGGGCCGTAATTTTCGGCCCGGGCCCGGCCCGGGCCCGGACCTCGTTCAAAAATACCCGCCCGAACCCGGCCCGGTGACTCAAAATAAGACCCGGGCCCGGCCCGAACCCGAGAAAAGATTTCGCCTGCCCGGCCCGGCCCGGCCCGACCACAGATCAGGCCCGACTGAGGCCCGACCCAGTAATCTAGGTGGTGATGCCCGAACATGGAATCGACAGCAGGGTGTTTTAAGTGGCAAATATCTAAGCTTTGTTGGCGCATGTTTTGCTAACAATTATACTTTAACATAGTTACGGTAATTTCTTGTAAAAAGGGGCTCACGGTGCAAACAGTTGAGCGGACATACTATGAATACAATGAATGTTTGTTCGGCAGTGGTATACTGTACCTATTTGTTCTGCATATACACTGGGGATCATGAAGGGTGTTTTGTAGCAGACATTGTAGCAAGAAGAGTGATTTGCAGCACGAGTTTAGTTTCGATAGGGAGCGCAATAACAACAAAGGATGGATTGATGGATGGATAAACTTTATTATGGCGCATCGGAACGCGCTCTAGCACGTTGCGGGCCGCTCCGACATCGGAACAGAAAGACCAAGTCTCTCTGCTTCGTCGCGGGCCCGTTGGCCTGCCCATATAGCTGCTCTTCTAGCGCGGAGCTGGTATATAATAGCAGCCTCCCATTTGGACAGCGCGATGGCTTCGCCGCCGCGTAACACGGAGCATCGCCAGAGCACGTGCTCTAGATTGGCTTGGCAGAGAACAAAACGCTCACTTCACTTTGTTTTTATTGCACTTTATAACTTATTGTAATTTATAGCATGCTCTAGCCACAAAGCCAACCATGCACCCTTCTCGATATGTATAGTACCCGTCTTCACCATTGTAGCACCTTGCCAGAGCAAGAGAAACAGGGGGAAAAAACAAATTTGTGACCTTTGTTGTAAATACACTAATCTGGGCAAAGGTATGGAACCGCGTGCACCACGTGTATGCGTATAATCAACCGAAAGGAAGAAAAAACTATTTGTCATAGCACTATTTTCATACACCATACCACTGCTAGTATATACAGACTGTAAGTTTCTCATGGCATAGTTTACAGTTTACTTCTTCACATATTGTGCGAAAAATCAAAGTATCAAGAGATTCCCGATTTAAGCACGCCATGCGCTGTTGCATCACATATCCTGCCGCGCTAAAGCTTCTTGCACTGCTCGCGCTAGCCGGACGGGCGCACCACATCTGCCTTGCCAATTGCGAAGGCGTCGGCAGTCGTTGTTCTTAGCTTCCACCACTGGAGCAAATCTAGGATGTCTTTGTGGACCTCTGCAGAATGACCATAGCTGTCCAGCTCATCCCTTCACTTCTCTCGTTCCCGAACGTCGTGCACTCTTCAATGTCGTTTATAAAACTCCTCTTTGAGGGCTTCTCCTTGTAGTTTTCAGCAGTGTGTGTTATGCACGGTTTCCACCGTGCTCGTTTTATCCATATTATAATGGTTTATGCCTTCCCAGCTATGTTGTATCGGTAGAAGCTGGCCATTGGACTACGCGGTTAGGACTGGCAGGAAGTGGACGAAGCAATTTCGATATATTTTCGGGGTTCGCTCGAGTTTGGTAATAGATGCGCGACTAAGCTTCTCGAAGCTTACTCATTGGATGCATATGGTTCGAGGTAAGGGGACATCACCCGGCACGGAATCTGTCATTATCCTTTTTCAAGCCAGATATTTCGTCAAGCGAATATACTTCACCCCACACCTTGTTTAATGGACCTGTTCTATTCCTGCACATTCCAACGCTTTTGCGGCAGTATCATGTAGATCTCGCACTATATAGCGCACTATATAGGGCCTCAAACACGCGGCTCGCGAGCCTCTCGCTAGCGGCTCTCCGCCCGCACATGACTGTCTTCATCCCTTTTTTTTTATAAGTATGTTCCTGAGATACACAGGCATGACAGATCCAAAGCATATTTTTCGTGAGGCACCCCCTGTGGTCACCGTGTGTTGATACATAACCGTGAAACAAAAGCTATATTTCAGAATCGGCGTCCAGATTTTAGTCACTATGGGTGATACGAAATGACTGGTTGCCCAGACGTGAAACGGAGACGTCCGTTAATGGCAATACTAAAGGCGAACTGCTGCGCCGGCCACGTGCACGTGCCCTCGATGACCATCGGTTTCCTCTTCTTCGATAGAGTCTGGCGCGCTCCAAGTTGCTCCGTTCCGCACTATTTTGCAACAATATGTTGTTGGAATCCTGCCGCCAAATCCCCTTCAGAAATGATCCCGTGTATGAGATATGGGAAAGGTCTGCTGTGAAATAACGGTAGTTTTAAAACAACCTGTTCCCCCCTCCCACCCTCCTACCTTCGTCATTGCCCTAGCCTTTTGCAGGGGTTAATTTTCGCGAATGCGGCCCGTTAGCTGAGGTGAGTTTGAGAACCCTGATATGGCGGAACAAGACGAAAGCTCAGACGTTAACAATGTGGGCACACAAAGCAGGCTGTGCATGTCCATCTCGCGCCTGATGACCACTGGGAGCCGTCACAGAGTCACGGAAAAACAATGTGCCTTTATAGGGATTCTATGTATCAAAACTCCGTGCAGTCTTATTGTTTTAGAGGGGGGTTGTACATTCAACAATGTATCCCCGCTTTGGAGCTCTGATTTTATTATATTACATTTATTACTGCGATTATAGAGTAACATTTGGGAAATAAAATAATAACGAAAGCAAATAAAGCACGGAATAGTGATATGTTACATATAAGTGCCTGGTCTATTTACTTTTAGCTCGCCCGTTTCAGATAAATCAAGTAGCTCATATGCAAAAAGCAAAAGAAGTTCAGTACTTATCCATCATAAAACTTCTCCAAAGAGCTTACCCCACATAAAAAAGCGTGTTTTCGAGATAAAATGTGGGACATATATGCATGCACAGCGTATGCGGAACAAGGCATATTAAAGAGAACAACGATTTTTCTATTATCAGTAAATTACTCTTTTACCATTCCAAAAGCACCACGCTCGCCGCGACAAGACTCTTGGTAAGAGAGAAAACTCCCATGAAAATGCAGGTAACGACGCCAACTTGAAATTCACGCAGCAAACTCCGTGACGTCATATATTCTGACGGCATCTACTGGGCCCTACGTAGTTTATAGTGGGTAAAAATGAAGTACATTGACCTCTGAGGGGGTCATAACACTTAACATACCAAATTTCTGGAAATTTCGTTGAGCCAATGTTCCCAAAATACGACGAATACAGTTTGAAATCCGTGACGTCACGTTCGGAGATTTCAGCGCGAAATTTGAAAATGGAACTTTGACCTTGATTTTCTCCTTTATTAATAAACTCATTGATGGTGAAATTAATGACGTTCGGGTTCTGAGAGTACACTTTATCGGCCTAAACAAATTCAGTGTTTCACTTTAGTGACCCTTTAAGAATGGTGCAAAGTCCAAGCGCGGCCCAACACGAGCCCGCCACCTCAAACCCGGGCCCGGCCCTAAGCCCGGAGCTTCAGGCCCGAGCCCGGCCCGAGCCCGCCGTGAAAACTACTTTACCCGGCCCGGCCCGGCCCACGGGCCGGGCCGGGCCCGGGTTTTCGGGTAGGCCCGAGCCCGTGCAGTGCTCTACTCTGCGTCACGATGTGACATGCGAGAACGCTTGCGTGCCGTCGCGTCGTGTGCTTCCGGTAAGTCGAAGCCAGCGCAGTAGCCACCGGTGGGTCAGGCGCTGGGCTGCTGGCTCGGCTGATCGTCCGTCTCCTGCGAGCGCCATCCGAGCAGCGTGTGTTTTGTTTCACGGCAGTTCAGACAGTTGCCCAGAATGGACCCCGGCCTCGAAGAGCGGTTGCGCCGAATGAGCCGAGAAATGGGTTTCGACCATAGGCGTGTAGGCGTGCGCACGGGGGGGGGGGGGGGCAGGGGGGGCGGCGCCCCCCCCCCCTCGATTCACCTAAGAGGAGGGGCGGAAAGTCAGCCCCCACACAGTGACATAATAGGGACTAGGGAGGGGGGGTGCGACATCAGCGCCATACATTGACATAATTGGGAGGGGGGGGGGGGGCGCTGCAACGAACCTTCGCCCACCCCTGAAGGGGAACCCTGCGCACGCCTATGGTTTCGACCCGCACCGTGGCACGCCATTTCGCGATCCGACGCTTCGTGCTGAGGGTGGCAGCAGTGATCCGCCACCACTAGACTCGCCGGGCCGTACTATATCAACGTCGTCGCACACGAGTTGCACTATTGCGGGATTTTATTTGAGCTCATTATATACGACACCGCATACCACACAGTTGAACCGGGGATTTCCAGCTGGCCCTACGACGTACACACTTGTGCAGAGGTTTCAAATGCATTGTTTTCAATTCACATGTGCCCTGTCATTTTTTAATCAGTGCTGGAAATCGCAAAGCGGCGAAGGGCATTCTGTGTATATATAATTATTGCGAAACTGCCCACAATACATTGAAAAGACGGAGTCGTTATAGTTATAATTAACGAGATTACGTGGAATTTTGTGAGTGCCCACGTGCGAACTTCGCACTATGCACACACAGCACACGATCTGGATCGATTGTGAACTTACCTTTCCACCAGTAAGGAACAAAGACGGCAGTACGTCTTCTTTGAGGGGATACCTCTTCAGACCGAGGCCGAATCGCTGCATAAACACGGAACTGAGCTCGTAGTCTTCCGGCTTAAAGTGGCGACCGCAAACGCATATATCCTGCCGTCGATCCGATACAGAGAGTCCGATGCACTGCAGCCACTCGGCGCGCCTTCCAAAGGCACACGGTGTCGTATTTTCACTTGTCGCCAATCGCTGGACTTGCAGCCCACAACGCAGCAAGGGCGATTCATGATGTCAGACAAAAACCTCGCGATACACACTGGTCGCGCAGCTCACGTCAAGATGGAGCGCGTGGTATCACATGCAGTCGACGTTCGCTGTGCGCCGGAAGTCCTGAAGTCTAGTTGTAAATTGCGATTGTGTTCGCTTTATTAGTGACTGGTTTTTAACCAAAACAAATTATAAAGAGTTTCAAAGATTTTTTTAACCTCCTTGGTGCGGCGCCGTGGGAGCTATGCATGAAGGAAGACGAGAAAACCTGGGCCAGGGGGCGCTACGGCGCCTGCTAACAGCGTCCCCAATGTGGAAATGACGCGCAGCGCGGTCGCGTCGTAGCGCAGTCTCCGCTTTGTTTACGTTGATGCGCCCGCGCTTTCCTTCGCTGCGCGTGCTCACGGCGTCCAGTTTTCGACGGCGGCAGGTCGCCTGCTTGCGGAACAGCGATGCAAAGATTGCAATGTGGATTCAAGAAGATTGCCGACGCCGACAGCTTTTTTCGTGGCGGCAACCTCAAGAAAGGGGAGCGTCTGCTTCCACATGTGTACGGCGTTGAACAAATTGTCGACGGTGATGTCGCAGTGAAAGCCCAAGTACGTGTCGTAGGTGTCCTACAAGATCGTTTACGACGTCGAGTTATAGTTCGAGTTAAACTCGGGGGCTTTACGGGCCAGAATCATGAAATCATTGAAGCATGAAATCATTGAATCATTGAAGGTGGGATCTCGGGTACGAGTTTCAACGCCGCGGGGACTCTTTAACGTGAAAAAAAAAATCGAAGTACGCGGTAGCAATGGTGTTCTTGCATTTCGTCTTTATACAAATGGGGCCGTCGTGCCCGCGAATCGAGCTCGCGTCGTCTAGCTTAGCGGCGCACAACGCATGCATTTAACTAACACGGCGGGTGCCACTGTAAATTCAACTATGCGACACGACTAAACAAAGCGGCCGCACGCTGAAAACAGGCTTATTGCGTTTCTTCGAGTGGTCGCGACATGGCATGCGAATGCGGAATTATGCGACTTACTTGACTCGGCGCACTGCAGTTATCCATGCTTGTCGTCTGTCCTTCTCCAACCACTTCCCCGGAAATCTGTAGAACTTCACGGTCGGCCTTCGACCTTTCGTGTTTTCGAGGCTGTTGTGGCAATCAACAACACAGCAGTACTGCGTGCCCGCTTTCCTGGTTGGTGCGGTCGCGCTCGCCATCGCGAAAACAACGCGCGCGCGCGCTCGCGCCGTAGAGAACACAGACGCGCGCCTGCGCAGACGCGACCTTCAAGAGCTCGGGGCGTCTGCCAGGGGAGCATTCGGCTCTGGCGTCGCGAGCGCAAACTTTAGGTTGCCCCGTCTTACGCGCGTCTCGTGCATCTCGTGGTCGTCTTTCATTGTCGTAAACGCTCGTGCGAGCCGAGCCAATGCCACCTAGAAAAATAACTCTGGCCCGAGCCTCCGAGCAGCGCCTCCTCTATTTTTCCAAGTGACGCCAGGTGACGCGTCGCAACGGACGGCTGATGAAATACCGAAGAACGAAAGCAAATAGACGCTAATCGATGTATATCGGCGTTTGTTTGTTTGTAAGGCACGAAACATTCTTCAATCACTGCTCGCCGTAAAAACGAAAATTCTATTCTGGGTGGCAAGAACATTGAACTATTTCTTAATGCGAACGCATCTACTGCAAGAACTCTCGCTAGCCTCCACAGTGTTGCACCCGATGTGTGAAGAGGAGCACACCCACTGAGAGGGATCGGTCAAGAGTCGGGTGCATAACTTAGTCTGAAAATTTTTTGAGTGCTACTAGATGTTACCGAGTCCATTAGAATGAAGTGTCATTTTTAATGAATGCCAAGCTCAGGATAAAACACGGTGTGGGACCTCTCAAAGGATCAAAAATCATTATGGCAGGAGGACATAATCTAAGAATTAATAGCGGTTGATGCATCGAATAAATCGATTTGACTCGCATATAAATTTCTCGGCAGCCCTGCATACTACCATGTGCGCTTCTTTTTATCAAATCAATGAATCAAATCAAGTTTATTCATCTTTCGAAGAAAGGAAAGATAGGAGCTGTCACAAAAAGCTACTACAGTGAGTAGCTTGACGAGGTGACAGCATATTTTCATGTAACTGACCCGTTACACGTGTGACCACTGGCTCGCGCGCCGCGCCGGAATATCGTACCTTCCCGACTACTTTAGATTGTTCTGATAATCACAATAACATGAGGGATTTTACGTCGCAAAACCACGATATGATTATGAGGGGTGCCATAGTGGAAAGCTCCAGAAATTTCGACCATCTGGTGTTCTTTAATGCGCACTCACATCGCACAGTTCACGGGCCTCTATCATTTCGCCTCCATCGAGATTGTTCTGATGAGCTTGAGCGCTCAACGGGAACAGTACAGTTTATTCTTGAACTAACACGACCGCCAACGATATGTCTGGTATCTTCCATGCCACATGTACAAATGCCGACGCGTACCGCTGGTCAAATTACCGACGGCCGACGTTGTGATCGCCGCTATCAGTATAAGAGTGTATTGCTTGTACGCTGACTTTTCGTTTCCTGGGCACAAGTTCGCCCAAATAGAGTTTAGTCTTTAATAGCTCGAGTGCAGTTTTGAATAGAGAGTTTCGTCTTTAAGAACCCTAGTTCCGCCTCCTTCAAAGTCACGACCACGTGACGTCTGGTTGAGGTACTGTTCGTTCATGTTTCGCGGGCGCTCCTGTCAAGCCGTGAACCCAACCTAAATCGTGAAGACATCGATGCCAACACCGACCTCACTACAGGCAGCAAGGTCTACTACCAGAGGCAGCAAGGTCTACTACCTCCTAAGACCAGGAAGGCCAAGGCCATGACCACGACTGCGGCAACGATGACAGCCTCGTGTACTTGGATGACGTCGTCGTGTTCGCCTCAAACTTCGACATACACCTCCGTCGTCTTGGAGTTATACTTCAAGCAATCAAGACCTTTAGTCTCAACCTGGAGCCAGAAAAGTGCTGCTTCGCGTACGAGGAGCTCTTGTTCTTGGGCCACGTCATTAAGAAGTCTGGAATTCGCCCCAATCCGCGGAAAACAGCCGCCATCGTTGCCATCTCCCCGTCGACAAGAAAGCCATATGCCGATTTCTCGGCTTGTGCACCGCTTGCACAGGCATCGGACACTTCGACTGGTTTCAGTATTGGTAATAAAGCGTCGCCATGATTTTGGTAGCAAGTGAAAATTCAGCAACTTTCGCATATGTGGCTCTATCTTTCCAGCCTACGCATCAATAAAGTAAAGTTATGCAATTATGTTTAGAAATAAAATGGTGTTCTTGGCTATTTTTTAACACCTTATATATTTACTTAGACGCTTCATTCCTTGCGTCGACGGGCGGCGCTTTCGCTCTTATCTCATCTGCTGCCATTCCGTTCGTCTGCTTCTGCCGCTTTCACTGTGTGCTCGTGTAAAATTTTTCTAGTATGCCTCGAAGGTGAAAATTTTGGTGTTTGTGAGTGCGAACGCGCTCAGACTGCCAGAAAAACTACGAAGAGTACACAAGGCGCGCGGCGCTGCTTTGTGCTGCGACAACTCGGGAAGGAACAGCACAGCGAAATTTTTCCACTTCCCAGCGGACGACAGGTAAGCACACTTTTTAGGGGCGGAGCTCCTTATAGCATCACCTGATCGGTCGTCGCTCCATCCGGCGTTCCCCCGCCGTCGCGTCTCCCGTATCATTCAATAGATGGCGCTGTCACTCAGAGATGCATGCAAACTGCAGTTGGGTGATGATATACTAGATGGCGCTGTCCCATAGAGATGTGTGCAATATGGCGGTTGGGTGAATGCACGCTAGATGGCGTTATAGGTGCCGCTGCTCTCAGATTGACTGCTGCGCCCGTTATCTCTCATTTTCCTTGATCGTCGCCGTACGTGGAGGAGTGCGCTTGCCGGATCGTGCTGCTTGGCGGACCATGGACGACGAGGAGCGCCGGGTGCGGAAGGCCGCTGCGTCTCGTGCTCGTCGGCAGGATCCCGAGGTGCGAGCTCGAGAGGCTGCCGCCAAGCGAGCGCAGCAGTAATCAAAGCGGCGTATCGCTTTGATTACTGCTGGGCGAAACCACTGAACATTTCACGCTGTAACCATGATTGCTTCAGGAGCTTCGCCCAAGCTCTTCATCATTCACCCGTGGATGTGCTGTAATTTTTTATTCGGTCGTTACGCAGAAGCGAGCGCTATCGTTATCAAAAAAAGCTAGAGGGCGAACCGAAAAGTTTTCCGCTGTTGCTTCACAGGGAGTTTCTTTTTTTAGTTTGGCACAGCGCATTTTTCAGTAATGTTGTAAGCATGTAAAGCTACTTGTCGACTGTTTCTCGTGAGCCGATTGATGCCAGCTGACGCGCAGACGGAAATTTCGTTTCTATATTGGTTGTGTTAGCGGTTGCTCTTATTGTTTAGTTTTTTTCCACGAAAGAACGCTCGTAAATTATGTTAGCCGAATGTGCTTAAAGGCTTCTTCGACGAACTGGTTTGGCTTTAGATCATTCCGACGACCAGTTTCTGGTTGTGACATTACCACCTTTGAATTTTCATTAACGCAAAAGAAGCCCCCAAAATCATTTACGTAGCAGTGACGCCTTGCATTACGAGAAGTTACCTGAGCGACGGCCGAGTTGCGCTTCGCTTTTCGACCTGTGCTCTAGGACACATTCTTGTGTCCCTTTTTGGCACTCTCAATATTCGTTTTCGCGTTTGCGTGTTGCTTATTGATATTCGTGGTGGTATTTCTTCCATTTTCAAGATGGTGAAGTATGGCGGAATTACTCTGAAAAGAGGAGACCTTGCGGTGCTGACACGGGAGCAAATGTATACAGCGGCTACCGCCTCTGCTCGGACCACTTCACCGAAAGTGCTCACGCCGGCCCTGCCAGAACACGCTTATTGTTGACGGCTGCTTCACTGCTGCAGTGGAAGTGGTGTCCCTGATCGACGAAGGTAAGAAAACAGGTTATTAGCGGTTGCGACCACCTTTGTTTCTTTAGTTCATTTTCGCAAACGTTACTGTCTGATCCATAATTCACGTACCATATTTACACTGTGAAAGTGGCAACCGATAAAGGTGATTTTGTGCAACTGTAAGGTAAGGGTTACACTAGCTTTGAATGCATAAATTCTAAACTCGGTAACCCAATTACTATCGGTGCACAAAATCACATTTATCGGTTACCACGTTTAGAGTGTAAGCATGAGTTCAAGGTGTGTCCTGTACACTAGATTTGATACCACCTTAACAACTGCCTTCCTTCGCTACCTACATAAACGTGACTTATATCTATTCTATCTTCAAGGACACTCCCTGGCACAAGCCACGGCTGCTTCGGCTGAAGCCCACCCGGGCAAAGACAGCAACACCGCAGTGGCAGGTATGCACAAGCTGGCTCGTTGCTTTTCGGCATCAAGGAACGGGCGTGTATTTGCGGTTTGTGTAGTGGACGAGAAAGCTAGGTCAAGGAATCTGAACGCATCGCCGAGCCACTAACTCACCTCACGAAGACTGACGTGGAATTCAAGCGTGAAACGGCGCAAGTCGAAGCATTTTAAGGACTGAAATGACGCCTGCAGATGCCTCCGATACTCGCGCATTTCGACGAATACGCCGATACGGAAACCAATCGCAAGCACGTAGGCCTGGCGCCGTCCTTGTGCAGAAGTATGATGGAGTAGAAAGGCTTATCAGTAGAGGCCGGATTTTTAGGCATTAAAAGTGTGCGTTTTAGGCCTGCCAAAAATAGGCAGGCGGAACACGTTTTATGTCTCCAACGTCGTCGATGTAGGCACAATAAAGTTTTACATAAATGCAAACAATTTCAAAAGAAAGACGTGCGCAACCTGTATCTACGACAGGAAAGCAGACAAACAAATAAACAAACAAACAAGCAAACAAACAATGTTATATATATATAGATCGATAGGTCCGGTACGATAGATGAGTGAGAAGAAGGACTCACGTACGAAATGTAGTTTTATTAACGTTTCGGCTGGTGGCCAGCCTTCGTCATATATGATGGCACAAAGGCGCCAACAGTGGAACATTGCCGTACAGTTCTCCTTTTTCCCGCACGGTTCGCAGAATACGGTCTCTCCTTTTATTCTGTAGCACGGTGAGTCAAGTGTCCACTGTCGAATGAACGCTCCTGGGTCTCTCTCTTTTCGGCATGGCTGAGAAGGGCAGCGCAGGAGCTGATAGCCAGACCGGGAAAAAAAAAAAAAAAAAAACAGAAGGGACGGGTGCGTCGTATTGGCTGGGTCTAATCGCGTAGGGTCAATTCCTCCGCTATCGGTGATGAACACGTTAAGAGGTAAATTACAAACAAAACAAAACCGGCGTGCACGTCACATTTTTCTTTCTTTTGCTCTTCACTCTTCTTTCCGCTGACGGCTCTCCATGGTTTCGGATACGCCACCGCTCGCTAGAGTCACTGGAAAAATTTCAGAGTATCGCATCTGTTTTCCGCGCGCCGCCGCCGCCGCGATTGGCTTACTCGCATCACGTGACCTTTCGCCGCCATATCCCTTCCAAGCGCTTTGGGTGCAGGCGCGTTGAATGCAGAGCATGGCCGGACATTTAGCAGTACCACGGTCCCCAGAAGTACTTCGTCCCTTTTTTAAACGCGTCATGCAGACAGGGGCGTAAGCAGACATTTTTTGCGGGGGGGGGGGGGGCACCTTCTTGATCTGAAGCGGGGGCCTGGCAGGCAGATGTGATCGAGTGCCATTTCGTGCTATGTATGCCACGGGGAAAATTTTTTTTTTTGGGGGGGGGGGGAAGGGGCACGGGCCCGGTGTGCCACCCCCTGGCTACGCCACTACATGCAGATGCCAGAAGAGAGTAGCTCACCATCAATCGAACGTTACTGGTGAGCTACTCTGGGAATCTCGTTTGCCGTGTGCGAAAAATTAATGTCGAAGAGCGCCGTTCTACGTGGCTGCATACTTGCCTGAACGAATTCGCCCCCCCCTCGAATAACACTCTTTCCTGCAGTGAACTACGCTAACTTTGCTGGAAAAGATCTTATGCGGCAGGATACTTCACATTTTCGGTTCGCTATGGTCAGCGATATTGATAACTACATACCTTTCTATTTGCTCGGCTGTTTATATCTCGATCTGTTGAACAGATTACGCAGGCTATCAGAGTTATAAGCGTGTCACGCACGAGAGCGAAATCAAAGATTTATAAAATAATAACTGTTTACTGGTATACCTTAAAGCAGGGCTGGGCAAAGATACTTTAAAATTGTATCGCGATACGATACAAGATACTCGGGCAAGAAGTATTGGAGATACAGATACAAGATACTGCCGCAATAATTGTATCCGATACGATACTCGGCAATTGTATCTTAAGATACTTCGATACATCCTCAAATTTGTTGTTATAGATCCATATAATGTAGCAGCATACGCCTATGCACGAAAATGTCTGCTTGAAAATTTCTTAACTGTGACCTATTTTGTTTCATTTGAAGGAAATGTCTGTTAGTATCTCAAAAGTTTTGCCCTTCTTGCTCAAAGTACATTAGTTTCCTTCTCCAAAACAACGTATTGGAGTTTGTTTTAGCTTCTCCACAGTACAACTCTTTATACACTGCGCTGACAGCAGTTCTTGTTTGTCATTTTCGCAATTGAGGGAGTCGCTGCTCAGCTTGCCGACCGGCTAGCGGGGTGCCATATAATCACAATAACTTCAATAACAAGGCTTCGCACGACAGCGCAAATACCGGTGTGGGCTCTTAACTTTCGCTAAAAGACAGTTTGCGCAATAACGTATATCCGGACAGGTGTAGAGCAGTTTTTTTTCTTGGGGGAGGGGGGGTGAGGGGCATTGTGTATTCTAGGGGTTTCAAACCTTTTGCTAGCGGCCCGGCCCGCACAGATAATCGTCTTCGTCCCATTTGTTTTTATTTTCTTAACAAGTATGTTCGTGAGCTACACAGACATGACTGGTCTGAAACATTCCTTTCGTGAGCAACATGTGATCATCATGTGCTGAAATATAACCGTGCAACAAAAACTCTATATTTCAGAATCCGCGTCCAGATTTCACTCGTGTACATCAGTGTCGATGTTTCTCGCATCCTGACTGCAATTCCCCTTCAGAAATGGCCTATATATGAGATATGGGAAAGGCGTCCTGTCAAATGGCAACTTCATTTTGTTCAAACTCTCTCCGACCCCCGCTCCCACTATCTTCACTGTCCCAGACCTTGCAACTAAATTTCGCGACTGCGGCCCGCTGGCTATAAGCTGAGTTTGAGACCCCTGGCGTATACGTAGACGACTTAAACTTTAATGAATTTTCATATTCTACTTATCTACTGACGTAAACGATTCTGTATTGATATACTCACTAACGTGCAATTTTTTATGAATTTTTCTTCAACGAGAGAACATGTGCAACACAGAAACGTCTCAGACGTATTGTATAGTTGCACAAAGCGTCGCAGGACACCGCCGCTATTCGCGCTATTGCCGCTTATAGCTCCCATTACGTGGCGATTAGTAATACAAAAAATATTTAAGAAGGCCTAAAACAGGAAAACTTATATAAGTAAAATAGAGAGGTGGTTCTGTATCAAACGTTCACATTGAATGAGTACAGAAGCACAATACAGACGGCGCCCTTTATAGCTGTGAGCATGAAGTATCGTCAACTTACCTGTTGAGACAATAGAAACTTCAGTGCCTATGAAAAATTGCCTTAAACGGCTCGTTGGGATGCTCGTGAGTAAAATGGAGCATTCAGTAAAACAACGCTTCTTAAATCCCCTTTCTGACATTTTTAACATGACTCCTAATAATTTCCATTATTATAATGCAAACTCAATTTCGCTGTTTTCCTAAGCGGTAAGCAGAATGTTTTCTACTGTATACTCAAGGCACAACCACATAATTATATATTTGTTTTTAAAATCGACTTGGCAACGTGTAAGTGTGTAAGCAGTAGTAGAAATAAAGCAGACAGAATAATAAAGCAGAGATCTTATTTTGGGAGCGCGTTATAAAAGACATACTGCAGTGACCAGACCGGAGAAACAGTACAGAGACCTAGGTAATCTATGGGATGCAAAATGACAGCTAAGACAGCACTTGTGCTAATAATCAAAGTTTGATTTAATAAATTCTTTGAATATATGTAACAGGAAGGAAAAAATACGCTACGCCAAGATATTTTCTCTTAGGGAAACGCTTGCTCTATTAGATATAGCATCGGTACCAGTTGTGCTAAAGTTGTTAGAATCTTATTTGCATATAAGTTAATTCATTGCATGCAAGTCAAACTTACGTCTACGAGATTCTTCAAATCGCTGATATGTAAAATCCACGAGACGCAAAGCAACCCCATTCTTGCACGCATCACATTTCGCTACGAAGCAAGACGCAAGGCAGTCTTCAATAACGACACTGTAGCCCTTTCAGTCACGGTGTGTACAATTGTACACATCAACTTCGAAGTCGCATCACGCACCGCGTGTTTCTTCAAATGACCTGAAACTTAGTGAGCACATTCGTGCAGACTTCCTGAATGGACAACTAGCACTTATTTAACTTCGTTATGCTGTATCTTGCTGCAGATGATTACTTTGCTAGAGACACTACCATGTTCGACGATCGTTCGACGTGTGACGTTCAAGGACCAACGTCAAGAGTATTTTTTTTTCTTCGCTCGAAAAGCATACAATAAAAAAAACTGTGCATGCATTTTGGGCCTAATAGTTGATTCATTTTATGCAAGGATTGAAGCTGACTGATTGCAGAATATTAATATATTTAATTACACGCTAATTAGCATTAATTAGTGTAACTCCCACAAAACAACACATTCCTTCATTTTATTTCTTGGAATGTAATACTGAGTGCCTTGAAATCATGCCATGGAAATTTGATGCATTTGCAGACAATGCATCATAATTCGTGACTGAAAGGGGTAGCAATATCAGACTTTGCGCGATAAACGCCGCACGCATTGGAGTACGCGGCGCAGGACAGTGACTAAGAGCAAGTGTCGCGGCATTGGTGCAACTAAAAAGAAAAAAAAATCGAGAAAACAAAAGGTACGTGGGCTCGGCGTACACGTCCGCGCGCTTGGCTTCCTCATATTGTGCCCTCACTGGGGGACTCTGGCGGAAAAATAATATTGCATCATTGCCCTTATATTTATTCAAATGGCCTAGTGGCACCAGTACCAGCTTGAGAAGCGGAGGTTGGCCAGTGACTATTGTTTGTCACGGTTGTGTTGCGATAGAAGTATCTTGTATCTTAAGATACACGATACATTATCGAATGTATCGGAAATACAGATACAGATACTCGTTTTTCGAGACGTATCGCGATACAGATACAAGATACCCTTAGAGTATCTAAGATAGTATCTAAGATACATGTATCTTCGATACTGCCCAGCACTGCCTTAAAGGAGTACTGACATGAATTTTAAAATTTTTCGGATTGTTGCTCTAAATGAAAGCACGCGTGTCGATAACCCTAAAAAGAGTGTCTTGGTGCCTGGGGATGCATTACATATATTTTTAATACCGCTTCTTTCAACCAGCAGTTTCGGTTTCGGTTTCGAGAGGGCGGCTTCGTAGTGACGTGTCAAGTCGGCCCGTGACGTCACGGGCAGACAGCAACCCACGAAATATGCACCTGCTGTCCTTCGCTGTCAGTCGAACGTGGTTCATGATGAGTGAACTGTCGTCCAGTGCCTCCGACAGCGATTTCTGTGATTTAGGCTGCATGCAGGACCCAGATTTCGCAAACCAAGTGAGCCGACTTGAAACGTCATAGGGCTCTCCATGCGGTGAAGCTGCCTTGCAGATGCTGGGAGATGAAAACTTTAAAAATCAAACTTAAATATTTATACGTGTTTCCCGGATGCGGTGTGGGGACAGCGTTAACACTACATGCCAAGGAAACCAAAAACGTCCGTTTTGTTGCACTTCAAAATCGTGTCAGTACTCCTTTAAAGGAAATTAAGCATGATCATTTGGCATTGCACAAAACAGAAGCGTGGAACTCTGTTGATAAACTTGGTATAAGGCAATGTTATCAAGCGTATTTTTAAATTGGTTGCAAAAAAAATGCTGCTAATGCTGCATTGCGCCGAGCGTACCCTTAAAATACTGTATAGTTGGTGAGAAATGGCAACAGCAAAAAAAAAAAAAGCAGATCCCACGCATTGATGGAGTCGATTTTATGCAAGTCCTAGGTCTATATACATACTGTGTTGCTGTAGCATGCGCTTTAAAAATTCCGGGATGTGCTATTTCTGATCAAAAGAACATAAAGCACCGTGCCGAGGAAGTTTTGATAAGAGTGCATTATGAAAGAAAAAAAAGTGCAGCAGTGCAGAAACCGGACCCCAGCTGTTTACGCGCTGGCAACGCCAAAGAAAGAACTGTTTGTCGGAACACAGCAAAATATTTGCAAATTCATTGCAACGTTGGGAATATTAAGGAGACAAGAAATAGGAAATGAAACAATTAAGTAATGATGCCAATCATTTTTGATGGCCTATTTTCTACGTATCGCAAGATAAGATGCACCTTACCTACCGCACGCCGATTCGCCCGTGCGTTCGGCTGCTGGCGTTCCGAATCAAGACGTCGCGCACAACTTCCAATTACCGTACACACACAACTTCTATTACGTATATCAACCAGTTGAACAGCAAGCACGGTGCGCGAACAAGCTATGCGTCAGCGATCAGTCGGAAGTACGCAATGTTGAATGTTCTCGATGTTGTTCGATAACGTTCTCGAGTGCAGTGAACAGGGGCGTAGCCAAGGGGGGGGGGGGGGGGGGGGTTGGGGGGTTCAAACCTCCCCCCCGAAAATTTTCAATTTTGCTTGCGTATATAGGCACGCACACATACGAACGCACGCACGAACATACATAAAGTATGGTTGAACCCCCCCCCCCCCCGAAAAACATTTCTGGCTACGCCCCTGGCAGTGAACCTGAACACCGACTGCAAAGCTAGCGCAAAGAGTCAAGATTCACCAAATGTCGAAGTAAATGGCATCTCGCACGATGTCACTGCGCTAATGCAACTATGTTTACAGCTCCGGACCTAGCGAACACGCCCGCGCGTGACACGAAAAGATACCGATGATGCCATGAAGAGAGTTCGCGAGCACATGGCAACATTCGCCGGACGTTTCATTAGTTACACCGCTAACCGCGCAGTCGATCCATACCTGTCGATGACTCGAAATCACTTCTAATATCCTCTTGAAGAAACACACACACATAATGCCGTTCTGCCGAGCGTAACACGGCACTGAGGCTGAAAGATCGGTCACTTCTCAACACACGCTACCAACGCGCCGGACGGTCTGGAAGGAACATGGCCGCCGCCACCCAATGTTGCCCGTGTGCAGCCTACCTTTGTGGTACTCTGATTTTCCAGTGACTCTACCGCTCGCGCCATGTCAGCGCCGCGGCGTATGGTGGCAGGTGCGTCCCATTTCACTGCTGCTAGCGGTTGTTTGCCGGAAGTTGGTGAGACTAGAAGACTAGGCTGAATCACATAGAGCTCCTAACAGTCACTGTTGCTATCCATCACCAATGACAATGTTACACACGGCAATAACTGTCAATCTTGTGCTCTTCCAGTTGCCTCTGACCTCTCCATGCGACCACTCAGTACGAACGGCTAGAAACACTTCATCGTCAAGGCCTAAAGCCTGTTTCACATGCAGCGATTTTGCTCCAAGAGCGGAGCGGCTGCCGTCGCGGAAGCCCAAAAACAGGTTTTTTAGAGCGACCAGTGGACGCGCGATCTTGTTCGCTCCATTTGGAAAAATTCGCTCGCGGCAGCGCGTCTAGAGCGTCTGCCCAAGGTCAACCAATGGAGGAGCAGTGACGTGGGGGGCACGTGACTGTAGGGATGGAGACGAGAGCAGCCGCGCGCGCCGGGAGGAACTCGCTCCGACTCGGTTTCCTAGCAGACGACATTTGCTGTAACGAGCTGGCAGTGTAGAAAACGCCGTTCTTTTCCTTTTGTTGTTCTTTACTGCGCTTCCATCAAAGCAGACAAATCGTTTGCACGTGCCATTTTGTTCTTTTGTATTTTTATCTAATCGTGACACCAACATAGGTCCGGACAGGGGGAACCTACGACACTCCGCACTTGTTCGCAGCAGATGTTTTAGTTTTTTTTTTACTACTCTGGTGCAGCACGTTCGAATAGTTTACTGCTTTTTTTGTTTTTTTTTTAGTGGTCACGTACCCCGAAGACGACAAATGCCGCCGCCTCTACTGCAGAATGTCAATAGGCAAAAAAAAAAAAAGAGACGAGCTCCTTCGCAAACCCACAATGTCGTTGACTGGGCCGCTTGCATCCGGTTGCCGGCCCATACGGCGCACCAACGCCTTGCGGCATTCGAGAGCAAAAGCCACCGAAAGCCCTGTGAAAGCTTAAAACTCCAAAAACAAATTATTTCTTTTGCTTTTCCATGGCCAAGTGTATGGGCGTGCAACATGACTTGCGTGGTAAAAAAAGAAAGCTGGAACAGAAATAAACGTGACTACTGAAGTTGTTTAATTGCACTCTGATACACTGCACATTTTTCATCATTCAAGGTTTAGGCGCGTGAAAAATCGATCACCGAAGTAGAAGGCTCGTGAAACTTGCAACCCAAGCGCACCAAAACAAGCGAGCCCGGAGAAAGGAAACCCGCGGATAACGGGCGCTTCCCACAACCATCACTGCGCATCGCAGAGGCGCGCGCCGCGCAAAAGCGGTGCATGTGAAACGAAGCCGCGTCCGAGCGTCCTGCTGCCGCTCGATCGCTGCGGCCCCGCCGCTCGGTCGCTCGCATGTGAAACAGGCTTAAGAGTTGCTCTGCGACTGCCAAAATCTGCGGCAAGCGTAAAGGTGCTTCATGAATCTCGGCTTCCACCACTGCATCTTCTCGCCTCTCAACGACTGCTGACACAGCTTTGCCGACTTCATGAATTGAGCCCAGGACGAGCACTCCTCAGTCGCCGTTGGCGACGTACGGAATCGCGAGCTTTCGTGGCTCTCAACACTCTTCGCCATCTTGGCCTGGAATTCCCCAAACACAGACAACTTCGACAAGACCCACCTTCGTCACATGAGAATGTCGACTGCCGGCTGCAAATGATGTGTTTCCGCGTAGTCACTGGATATTTCAGGAAAGAGGTGTCGCGGCTACTCTTGAAGTTTTTTAAATGTTACAGGACCTCGCATATAGCTGGTAATGGGTGACACTTATGTTGCAGTACGGTGGGATGATATGGAGGGTCGACCAGTACAACACTATATGCGGAATAGCTGATAGGCTACCGGCTTGTGCATTGGTTGCATCGCGCTGCGCGCGACTTCTTGGTAGCCTGCCCGCGCTTCGCTTTAAGAAGAACATTAGTTCAATATAATCTGAAAAGAGGAAACCGGGCGGGGCAATCGCCTGCAAATTTCGCAGGGCCGCCGGCAACCTACACCATCCCCATTCTCTCTGATCTCATATACCAAGGTACCATAAACAATCAGCTACTTCTGTGAAGACACGTTTCATTTTCGTCTTATACCGATTTCTATGACGGAGGGATCAGCCATGTTTTTTTTCCTGTAGTAAGATCTATTTAATTGAAGTAGGCAAGGCATTAGGCCGACTTAAAACAAGAAAAAAAAAAAAAAACTTGGAGGACGCTTGAGCTTCGCCTTCGAGAGTAGAACGCGATACGTAATCGGGTCCCGTGTGCATCGCCATCTCAATTGCTAGCCTAGCTTCGGTTATGGGTGTATGCCTCAACCGTGCCGCAAGGAAACGAGCGTCTATACGCGCCTACTGCAAGTACAGTTCCGAAGTGCCCACTACGCCATACTTCTTCCTTTTGCGAATCGGGGATGGGCACACTACGCGTCCGTAAGGCAACACGCGAACCTACGCTGCTGCTCGCTTGGTTGATGCTTTTGCTGCTGCTGATGATTAGATGTGTCTGAGCGTTTTGTAATGGGTGGGCCTTTAAAACAACCACTCGTTACACAATTCAGATGTTTTGACGCCTGACGCGATTCTACGCTTTTACGCGTTAAGGAGAACCCTCCCACTACATGACATTCGTATAGTATTTTTTTTTCCGAAGCAGTTTCAAGCAATGGCGTAGCTCTATGGTAGAACACCTGCTTGCCACGCAGAAGGCGTACGTTCGATTCTCCCTTGAACCAAAGATTTTTATTATTTATTTTATTTGCATCTTTCTCGATTTTTCGCTTATGTACAACGCTGATTTTTCGCTCACAAAACGACGCTGAAACCCGACACCGCGACACCGGAATTTCTGCGAAACGAGCTCTTAAACGCTATCGCGTTAATTTTTTTTTTTTCGAGCTTGGTGGAGCACGGGTCCCAGCCCCGTTATAAAAGGGAACGCTCATAGCATTCATCCGTCCATCCATCCGTTCCTTTCGGCACCGATGGCTCCGATCACCCTGGCCAAGGCTCGAGGTATACTTGCCGGTATTGCCGTTTACGGCGGCATGGAAAAGATCGAATAAAGGTTGTTTCTGACACGAAATAATTCCTGATGTTCTTATGTAGTGTTGTTATAGAACGAAGTATGGACAGTGCAAGGTTGCTTGTTTTGTACTCAGTGGAGAGGATGCGATGACTACGGAGCACGCATACCGAGGCGCTGCCCGTCGTACGCAGCGCGCGTCGTCGCGCGTCGGATCGGATGGCGAATCGCACCGTGTGTCTCGCATTTAACTCAGTAAAGTATTTTGCGTATCTCTTTCAGGGCTACCCACGCGTCCTTTTACTGATGTCACATCCATGGCGGAGATGACGCGCTTAAACTGCTGTCAGATTGTGGCGTAAAGCGCTTTCGTGTCATATATGTTGTTATCATACTGGTTCTTCTTTCACCAGTAACGTTGCCAGGAATGTAGAACATTCTGCGTTACGTGGAAGGCAGTGAGATAAAAAGAAACCCGACTTGACGTTTGCTGAGCTCTTCAAGCAACAGCACTCGATGTTCGAGCTTCGAATCACGCCGATGTCAGGGGGAAACCCAGGTTGATCCACGAGATGGACGCTTTAAACCGTAGCGACCACCGGTGGCGCAGTGCGTCACCTAATTAGGGTCGCAATAATCGCGGGTTGATGTTGTAGTCCTTCCTTAAACTACTGGATAGGCACGGTTAACATGTCTCACGGTCGGTAAGCACGCTCGTGCCCACGGAAAGGGGCGTTATTCAGGGAACCAGCAAGTGGCCGCTCTGACACAAGAGAAATGTCTTATAATTTCAGTTGGGCTTTAATAATAATAATAATAATAATAATAATAATAATAATAATAATAATAATAATAATAATAATAATAATAATAATAGTAATAATAATAATAATAATAAAAGAGCTCAGGAGCTCTTGCCCTATAGGAAAATAGGGACACGCGAAGTTGGGCGTGTGTGTGCCTGAGGTGCTGTTTTTTCTTTGCATCGAAACGCATCCTCCTAACTTTTACCGCCCTCCATGTCGAGAATGGGCCCTTCATCCACGCGCTTAACAGCGCAGCACTTCAGTTGCTACAATCTACAATGACGGTCGTCCTCTTATATCCAGGCAACAATGAAATTTGCAACGTGAAGTAACAAGTGACTTCGACAAAAGATCAGACATCCATATCAGGAACTGATGATCGCCGACAAGCCCATGATCCGAGATAGTATCAATTATTGGAAACAGGCGCATACCCATGTGAAGTGCGCACCTTTGAAGGCCGCGTTTCTGTTCGGTCGCTGGCGCCGGGCATTTCGCTTACGACACCGCCATCGAAATCTGTTACTCATAAACAAGCTTTGCTTGAAAATGATTGTTGATTCTAATTTCATAGGAACCGTTCATAACAGAAAAATGAAACGCTCCTCCATTATTTTAGTGTCGGCTGTGTTGGCCGTCAAGAAAGAGAATTCGGGCAGTGTAATTGCTTTTGGACGGGCTAAAGCCCCTCCATGCGTTTTCCGCCGGCTAGGTTAAGTAGCGCCAACTCGTTCTCCCCCTCTCCCTTTACACCGGCTCCCCGCCCAGCGGAAGCCGAAGTGCCGCCATGATGTTTCGGCTGCTTTTCCGGTTGATGCACCCGCCCCATGCTCGCCCATGCCCTCGTGAGGCAGAACCACCCAGCGAAAACTCGCTCGGCGGCAGGCAGTTTACGACGAACCTCAAAACAACAACACTTGCGAAACGGAGAATGAAATATTTGCTTTCTCGCGTGTGCACATGCGTGCGCAGAAACAAGATGGAAGGAAAAAGCGGAAGGAAGTGGCTCAAGAACTTCCTTCCGGAAGCTCCGGAACCGGAAGTGGGCGTCGTCGTCGACACAATAGATGGCGGTACTTAAAAAAGCGGCAGCAGACGCGATGGAGGGGCTTTAGGACGGGCATGAGAGCTTTTTACCTGGGTGTGCACTCATGTTGCGTGGGTGCAGTCGGCCTAGCATTTTGATCCAATGTCGTATAGCAGTCTTTAGCAGCCCGGTAAGTTGCTGTCGTGCTCAGCCTAGAACGGATGACAGAGCTGTGCTAACCGCAGGCACGACGCAGCGCCGTGCTTTATTGTGGGCTGCTTAAATAAGGGTCATTTCTTTCTCATTCTTTCCTACTGGACCGACGCAGTCATGATAACGTCTACGCGTACAACAGTGGCCGTTGTAAATTCTCCTATGGTATCTACTACAAGTACAGTTGTGAAGTATCTATACACTATCTATAACTATACACATTACTGGGAACGAGACTACTCCATTCTGCAGACTGCAGCTAACGGAGATCGCGGAACTGCCTTTGCGAAACGCTCCGTTTAACTTCCTTGGCGTAATGGAGGTCGTCTGACGTGGACTGCATCCCCGTTGACGTAAAGACGAGGGAGTCGCATTCTATGATAGTTTGAAACGGCCAATGTTACGCGCACAGACGTTCGTTTCCTTGCGGCACGGTTGAGGCATAGTACACCCAGAACCGAAGGCAGGCTAGAAATTGAGATGACGATGCGCACGGGGCCCGAATACGGCATTGCGTTCTACTCCTGAAGGCGAAGCTCGAGCGTCCTTCAGTAATTATCATCATCACGAACCGCTACGCGCCTCGCTTCGTCCTTTTCAACTTCTGCAACACTCCCACCACACCCGCGCCGATTTCTCCGGCGTGGCCTGCCTGCAATAACCCTGATTGGTGATTGGTGATAACCCTGATTGGAGAGAGGCCTTGTTGACGCAGCTCTCAAGACTGGGAGAGTCCATTGCAGGTACGGCGCTTCTCCGGAGGCTAAGAGCGAGAGCTGGCTCACATTTCAACGCGGCGTTGAACACATTTCGATATTTAGGGGCTTGAAACCGCCTAAACCGCGCCGTATGGATCCGCCATGGTCTTTTGTGGGTGTCGCCTGTAACTTCAGCGTACCCAAGCTCCCGGCGAAACGCACCATTCCAGTCGCGGAAGCAAGGTTTCTTGTGCTGGACCACTTGAGCCGGGGGCGTAGCCAAGGGGGGGAGGAGGTTGGGGGGTTCAAACCCTCCTCGAAATTTTTCAATTTTGCTTGCGTATATATGCGCGCACACACACAAACGCATGCACGAACATACATAATGTATGGTTGAACCCCCCCCCCCCTCCGAAAAAAATTTCTGCCTACGCCCCTTACTTGAGCACCATGTACCGCGGCCACCTACAAGTGTACACCGACGGATCGGTGTGCACACAAACGTATAGCTGCGCAGTGGCTTTCTGCATACCCTGCCTTGGCGTGTCATGGTCGGGCCGCCTGGATCGTGTGGTTTCGTCCACAACGATAGAAAGCGCTGCAATCGCCGCGGCTTTGCGAAAATTGCGATCCTTTTCTGCACGAGATGTTGTAGTACTGACGGACTCCAAGTCGGCGCTACGAAGACTGCATCGTGGCCTGCCTCAAGAAAAGTTCACAAAACAATCTGTGGTGCTCATAAAACACCTTATTGGCAAAAGCTTTAATGTAAAGTTTCAGTGGATCCCATCCCACGTTGGCATTGAAGGCAATGAAAAGGCTGATGCCCTTGCATGCGAGGCGCGGACATCTGTTCCAAAAGTAAGAACTCCTAAGACTTCCCTAAACAACAAAGATGCGATACGCAATCATTTCAAGGCGATCTGCAAGTTTTCACACCAAGCATGTGTAATCCATGGACTTTCTCGTGAACAAGCGACGCTGTTGTATCGGATAAGAACCGGCTCCGCATACAAGACTGGCTTGGTAATTCAAGACTGGCCGATATGCTTCCCCATTTTGTGCCTTCTGCGGTGACATCGGTGACATTGAACATTTTATTTGGCTTTGCCCGCGTTTGATGTGGAAAGAGCAGCGATGGCCCGCAGCTTGCAAAATGCCTGTCATAGGCACCGGACATTTGAAGACGTCATTTTTCCTGAAGGGCCCGCGGCAACGAGGAGGAGCGTGCAACGAATTTTGCTGGTCTTCCTGCGAGACGCTGGGCTGTCCAACACGTGGTAACAGACACCTAAAATTCAAGAGGTGCTCAGGCGGAACAATTGCCGGCCATGCAGGCCAGGCTAACCCCGCCTGCTGCAACATCACCACCACCACCAGAACGAGTACATTATGAGAGAGGGAAAGAAAGAGAGAGAGAAACAAGAGAGACAGAAATAAAGATATAAAGAAAGAGAAAATCAGGGCGAAAAAATATTTTTGATGAGGCGGCGGGATTCGAACCCGCGTGCCCACGATCCGAAGGCGAGCGTGCTAACCACTCGGCTATCCAGGCACGCTAGCAGAGCATAGCATAGACTTGTATAGTATAGCAAGGTGCCGGGAAAGAGAAGTGAGGGAGAGGAGGAGAGAGAGGAGGAGGATGGGAGAGAGTAAAGCATAGCATAGAGATAAAGAGAGAAATAAAGGGGAAAAAGAGAGAAAGAGAAGTAAGATAGAGACAGAGAGAAAGAGATAGGAAGAAAAAGGAGGCGATAAATAGAAGAAGAAGAAAGAAGGGCAAGAAAGAGAAAGATAGAAAGAGCGAGAAAGACAAGGAAATTCATAGAAAGAGAAAGAAAAAAACAGGAATAAGCAGAGGCGAAAAAGACATAGAGCAAACAGAGAGATGAAAGAAAAAGAAAGAAAGAGAGGAAGAAAGAAAAAATAAACAGAAACAAAGAAGGCCGCCCAGCTGCGCACTCCCTTCAATCTTGGCACCACTAGTGCGAAGTACCACGTAATAAGTATTCACGTGACATCTCGTCAAGTGACTAAAATCACGTGACATCACGTAACACCCAGTCACGGGAGTAAAAACCACGTAACACTCACGTGACTGAAATCACGCAACATGACCTAACTAGCCACGTGACTAGAACAATGTAACATCATGTAAACACTCGCGTGACTAAAAATCACGTAACAGTTTGTCACACGACTTAAATCACGCAGCAGCGCGTAATAGCTAGTCACGTGACATGTCACCGCCATAAATGGCGTAACGTCTAGTGACGTGACTAAAATCGCAACGTCACGCGACAGGTATTCACGTGAAATGTCTTGCCAAGTCTAGGCATACTTAGCACTACTAGCAAAAACTTAGGCTCTCAGCAAAAAGTTTGGCAATACTAGCAAAACTTAGCTAGGTCGCACACTAGCTCCGCTGATGGTTCCATCCTTGCGCCACTAGTGCAAACTGCGCATTTTTTTTTCTTGTGCCTCCTCATTGAGATTATAGGCTGTGGTACGAAATGAAATGAGGCATTTGGTGCCAAGTTTTACAACATGGTTTTTAAAAGGTGTGCTCAGGCCGAAATTACTTTACGTAAGCTGTACTGAAGCTCTTGTGTTTTCGCTTTGTACGTGGCAGGCGTCCCATGTGTTTTAAGGGTAGAAGGGTACGCAGAGTGCTAACAATGATGCAGGTGTCTCAAGTCATTATTGTTTTCTCTGGTTCTGCTTTCTTCCAGATATTCAAAAATGGGAGCAAGAACGCAAGCCCTGCAACGCAAGTTCTTGTACTTGTGCCACATTGTTGAGGATTTAGGAAAAAGCAATCGTTCGTGTATTTACATGGTTATTTAATATTTATGCCAACCCTCGAGCGCCTGGGCATTTTATTAAAATATATCTTATCAATGACTGTGATCAATTTTCAAAGTATATCTTGTTCACTAGGCACACGTTTAACAAACGTGCATTAGTACAACGAACTGAATTTTTGTGTGTGGTGCTTGGACGTGTAAATGCACAAGCAAGCCAAATTTCATACACCTAAATCCAGCGGTTAGGCCAGGGGCAGGAGCGGCAAATCGGTGAATTGTATCCACCCATGTGCCACTCATTCACCGATGCAGGTACTCATTCACCGATGTATCAATAGGGAGGGTCCCCCGATTTTTTTTTTTTAGTTTTGCATGTGTACGTATACAGGGACAGATAGAACCGCACGCACGAACATACATAAAGTATGGTTGAGTGAGCCCCCTCCCAGCTCCCCCGAAAAACAAATTCTGGCTACGACACTGAAAGTCTTAGATGCCTAATCAAACGCGAAAAGCGACCGTCGGCGCCGTCAACACGAGTGATGCCAAATATCATCAGCATCGCGGCATAACAGGTCGCCAAAATTTGTGGCGTCATCATGAAGCCCCTATGACGTCAATGGCGTGACGTCACATGACATCGCCGCTCTGTAAAAGGTGGGCCGATCCTGGAGGCACTGCAAAAGCACGGAATACAATACAATCAACTGAAAAGAAAAAGGAAAAGAATAAGATTTCTTTCACCTTCGAGTCGAGGCTGTTGCGCAGGGTTTGGTTGAGGGCCGTTGCGTAGAGATCTCAACAAATTTATCCCCCGTTAACGCTATTAGAGAACGAAACAGTAGTGTATGTTGCGGCTCAGATGATAGCGCTGGGTATAGGGTGTTTATACCATGGGTCGCAGTGCAGTTATCGTTTCAGTCAGCGTAAATAACTCTCCTGAACGTTTCTGGAGAAAGGCAATAGTGCAGTCAAGTAATCACAGTTAATATCAGGCGTGTTCTAAATCCCTGAAAAAAAAAATATGCTCGTGAAAATCGGGAGCGAATATCCGGGAGCGCTGTGTTCGTGTCAATGGAAAAATTTATCGCCACGAGCGATTACAAGCTGCGAGAACCCGTGTGCGCGCTAGAGGGACACCGATAATTTAGTAAAAAAAACTTAGCGTTGCCATTTGATTGCAACAGCAGTGGACTGCGTACGTTGCATTTCACTACCAAAACATCGCCTCCTCTTGCAACAACCACCCTGCATGGAAGGCTCACTTCGTTGCTATCGGTTTTTATTTGGCGATGCTTTCAGACACTTAGTCGGGAAAATGTTTCATCGAACGTCGAAAAAATTCAGCTGTTTGGAATAAATTTTACAAAAAATCTGTCCGAATAAGCGGCCACAATAACATGGCCGCTGATCAAAACGCCAGAAGGCGTTCGAAGTCGCCTAGGCGGATCTCAGGCGGACCAGTCTTTTTCTACTTTATATTTGAATATCACAAAACTATGTTGCCATTATGGGGCTTTCTACTGCATAGCATTTACATGGACAGTCCAGGCGCATTTATGCCATCACCGTTGACGTCGATAACACCGCCCCGAGCATCGTATGTTCCATGTGCGACTGAAAGCGCGCGAGCTATGCCGACGAACGCGGCTCAAGCAGAGATGAAGCATACTTGCCGCCTCCGTCGCACGAAAGGATCATGGAGATCCGAGCCGGAGGGGGAGGAGGGGGGACAGTGTGCTGCACGCTTTTGGCAGAATATAAATGAGAACTATACACACAATATTGCCAAGGAAAGTGTATAGGAGATGTTATTTGTAATAATTTGGAATACAAATGTGAAGAAAATAAAGTGGACGAAAAGATAACTTGCCGCGGGCAGGGACCGAACCTGCGACCTTCGAATAACGCGTCCGATGCTCTACCACTGAGCTACGGCGGCGGTCATCTCCCCGTCCACTTTATAAGGTATATATGTTCATTTAAACCTGGGAGTGTTAGTCAGCGCCGATCGCAGCCATGGCGGCGAGTGTGGAACACTTTTCTCTGCCTTTTTGGCGTCATGTAGCACGTGAACTTTTTACGAGCTGGCAGCTGACCAATAATCCCTCGCATACTACCTGAAGGCATCAAGTATGCCTTGCTATGAATGAAGGAAACAAGATGGCCTTTTAAGGGCTCGTTTTTCTTTGTTAGACACAATATTAATGAGAACTAACAGATAATAATACCAAGGAAAGTATAGATGTTATTTGTAATCATTGGAATACAAATGTGAAGAAAGTAAAGTGGTCGAAAAGATAACATGCCGCCGGCAGGGACCGAACCTTCGGTCCTTTTCTTTCCTTCTCTTTTTTACCTGTGTTTATTTTTTTCTGCCTCTATTTCTTTCTTTCCATCTCTCCATTTCTCGCTTCCTTCTTTTTCCGTCTCGCTCTCTCTTTCTACCTCATTTTTGTGTCCGTTTCTATATTTTGCTCTATTTCCATCTGTGTTTCTATATATCTCTTTTTCTCTCTTTCTGTCTTGTTCTCTTTTTCTATCTCTTTTCTTTGTCTGTTTCTATATCTTTCTCTATTGTCTATCTTTCTATCTATCCTCTCTATGTCTTGCTGTTCTTTTTCTAGCTTTCTTTGTGTCCATTTACGTTTTACTCTATTTCTTTGCCTTCCCTTTCTTTCTATTTCTCTCTCTGCAGTCGTTCCCTCACCCATCAGAATTACTGCATCCCATGCCAGACAAACCGGCGCACATGTTCTGGTAGCGAAGCAGAAGATGAAGAGGACGAAAAGAGCGCGTGCCGGTTCATGACCGACAATAGTTTTCTCTTCGCTCTGCAGGACTTACGGTCGGCTTAAACAGCTTCGCCGTTAATAAAACCAACGAGAACAAGTAACGAGATCGACCCTTTAATCCGTTACGAATATGTCAACGACTGAATACAAGCCGGTACTGTCAAGGATAAAAGACAACAATTGGTGTTGTAAAGGAGAGGAAGAGATCGCCTGCCTACTAGCCGTGTTATGTGCTTGCAGGCAAGGCTAATTAAAAAACGTTGCAAGAAAACAAGGAAAAAAAATGACGCCTACGTTTACTTGCTTACCCTGTTGCAAAGAAATAAGTGTACTTTCAGCTATAAAACCCGCTAAAATTTATTTTAGGATCACGGCACTTCGGCATCTAACACCATGAAGCACCCTGCATGTGCTCAGCAACGCTACGTCGCCACTTGTAGCGCGAACCTAAAGAGCCGAAGAAATAACGCAAATATGAATGTATACAGGCAGTCCCATGTCGCCGGTGTAGACTTTTTTCCGGAAAACTTGGCCTCTTGAAGGTATGTAGGTACGAACATGTAACTTCCCTCGGCTTCCTTCTTTACTGAAGAAACGTGGATAACGAAAAAAAAAGAAGAAGAAAGACTGCACAAACGAACTTGATTAGAAGAACAAGTAACAGTGACGAAAGCTCTGAAAAAGCGCAGCTCTTCCGCAGAGCGGCACCACCAGGTGAAACCGTAACGAGTAAGATCTCACCGCCAATCGAAAAAAACGTATACATAACAATAGCCTATATAACAAATATATAATCAATTTATGATTAAGACATAATGTCATCAAGAGGGTCACTACACAACCACGCAGAGGAGGCCATAATGATGACGTCAGCACGAAATGTCAGTAACAGCTACCACCAATTGCATACAACACACGTCACGAAGCTTACACACGGTTCTTCGGAGCATAAGTATCGGTGGTCATGGCAGTACGAACTGTACTATTATAATAAAATTTACACGGCACACAACGTATACTTCAGAATTCATCGTCGCTGTCACTTCCGAAGTCGCACTTGGCAGGTGCCGCCCTGAAGCGGCCGCTCGTAGTCGGCGGCGGCACCGAAGGTGGGCAGTCACCGTCGGAGGAAGAAGACAGCACGATTCGCGCCTTCTTGGCAGTTTTCTTCGTAGCCGGCATAGGGTCGGAATCGCAGTAATCCACTGCTGTAGCTGGCTTGGCGGCCGGAGTCTTCTTGGCAGTTTTCTTCGGAGCCGGCGTAGGGTCGGAATCGGAGTCATCCGCCCCTGTTTCTGGCATGGCGGCCGGAGACTTCTTGGCCGCCTTCTTCGGAGCTGGCAGAGGGTCGGAGTCGTCCGCCGCTGGAGCTTGCTTGGCGGCTGGAGTCTTCTTGGCCGCCTTCTTCGGAGCCGGCAGAGGGCCGTAATCGGAGACATCCGCCCCTGTTTCTGGCTTGGCGGCTGGAGTCTTCTTGGCCGCCTTCTTCGGAGCCGGCGTAGGGTCGGAGTCGTACGCCGCTGGAGCTTTCTTGGCGACCGTAGTCTTCTTGGCTGCCCGAGAAACTGCGGCGGGCTTCTTGGCGGGTGCCTTGAAGTTGGTTTCGCCTTCGCTACCGGATGCGTCGTGCTGCGAAGACTTGGCCGCGGCTTCGTGCTTCGGAGGGTCAACTCGTTGCCGCTCCTCTTGTTGGCGATGCTGCGTGGCGAATATGATATTGAAAGTTGCGAAGGTGGATTAGTTTAAGTTAGCTTTTCATTCCCAGTATTCGGGGACATTTGTATGTGGCGCCATCTCTTGGCGGCAGCAACGGCGTCCTGCCATAACTGAATGGTAAATAGGCCAGAAAAAATCACATCTCTTGAAAGAAGCTAGTTATCGAAAACGACTCCGGGTTCTATATAGCAAAGACCTACTGGAACATTTTGGAAAAAATGCAGTATCACAATACAAGGCGTTTGGCTTCCCAGGACAATTGAACACCGCCCATTATAAACAGATGAGGCTCCATTGTAAAATATTAAACACACTGGGAAGCCACGCGGTTTGTAGTGCGACACTAATTTTAAGAGAATCTTCAAATAAGGCTCTGTTGTGTAGAACCGGGAGTCGTTTTACAGCGAAAGCTGTTATGAGGTCACAACAAGGGCCGTTTTTGGCACCGTAGTTGTCCACCGCCGCCGGTGTCCGTAACCACTAATGCTCGAAATAAAAAAAAACGAAATAAAAAAAAATTCAGCATGGAACGAGGTTAGAACCTGGGCCCTCTGCGTGGGAGCCCAGCAGTATTCTACCTCAGAGCCATACCAGTGCTTGAAACTGCTTTGCAAAAGACCCTATACAGGCTTTATGTCGGGAAGGAACCACATTAACATATGTAATTGTAGCGTGGTAGAAGGATAAAATCTCAACCAAGCGCCACACAACGCGACCGCTGTAACCAGGCGTCACACAATGCGAATTGCGCAACGAGTGGGTTGTTGAATGCTTCCAACCCATTACAAAGGGCTCTGCCATAATTCTTCGTAGTCATCAGCCACAGCACCAAGTGCACATAATGCCTTACAGGTGTTTAGCGGATACGACGGTTCTCCGCAGAATGATGAAAAATTGCATAGTGGCTGCTTCCCTACTTCACAAAAATTATGATTTATAGCGCAGTGTGTTCCTCGCAAGTGCACTTCTATGGGTTGCTAAGGAAGCCAATAAGGCTCCCATGATCCATTTCCTCAGGGTCTCAATAAAGTTTATTCCCTCTCTCTCTCTCTTCTTTCTCACGTTAACGTATGTTATAAAGCGTGGTAGGAGAGTTAAATAATGACTGGGCGTCACACAATGCGAATTACGTAACTAGTGGGTCCTTTAAAGCTTCCAACCCATTGCAAAAGGCTCAGCCGTAATTCTTCAGCTTCATCAGCCGCCGCAACAAGAAAGTGCACATAACGCCTTACCGATGGTACCTCGCTTCTCCGCAGAATGACGAATAATGTCGTGGTGGGCGCTTCCCAACTTCAGAAAAATTATGATTTGTGGCGTAGTGGGTACGTTGCTAGTGTACTTGTATTAGTAGCCCCAAAAGAGTTTATAACTGGCTCTAGAAATGCCGCTCTTCGAGCTTTCGCTGTGACTGTGCGGCGCTTTCCGAACAGGCCTGGAGTTTTCTGATAACTAGCTTTTTTTGTCAGATATGATTTTTTTCGCCTATTTCCCATTCAGCTATGGCAGGCCACCGCTGTCACCGACGAGAGATGGCGCTACGTGCACATGTCCCCAAATCCTGGTCATGCGTTTACATTATAGGAAATGCAGAGATACACTCAAGGATGTCAGAAAGAATAGGCAAGGAGAACAGTTTTTGTTGGTAAGATTCAGTCACATGAATGCCAACACACATGTCTACTATGTGCAATTCGACATGACATAACCGGTGAACTGTAAGGAGTCTTTCAAAAGGAACTCCTGAAAAAGCGGCGATGCAGCAGTGAATTTTACTTGATATGCCTCCTCACGCTTTAGCCGTCGAGCCTGCAAGCTGGAAAGTGTTAATATCGATAAAAAAATTCACTGTTACATCGTCACGTTATAACCCGCGTATTTTTTGGCTGTTCTGTGCATATAAATAATGACCTTATCTAAAAGCAACCCCGCTGGTTGTCGGTGTTGTATGTTGCTGCCTCAAATTATGCCTCACACCGGCGACGTCCACCGGGAAATATGAAATACACATAGCGTGGATGAATAGAGGACGTGCGATTTTTTTCTTGTTACTCTGCCTTGTTCGTCCCATCACCTTTTTAAAGACGATAGTCTTTCTTGGGGAACTTAAACGCAGAAATTTTGGTCTGTCTTTCTGTCTTTCTGTTTGTCGGCACGTCCCTCGATTCAGCCACTCGGCCAAAGTTGAACCACTTGCCCAAGGGCCAGCCGTCTTGAACTGGTATGGCTGTTCATACTTGTTAAACGTTGTCGATCAAAAAGTAAATATCATGCATATCTGAGGTGCAACATCACTAGGTAAGTATTAGGTGGCGTGTTCCTTTAATAGAAAATGCATACATACGTAATTTTAAGGACCCTAGTTTCTTAAGCTGCGCTGAAAATGCATAAGAATGGAAGCTTGAGTGAGTTGGTATGCGTTCATCTTTGTTGAAACAGCGCTCACTAGACGACGACGAAGTAAAAGAAGGCACAGGACAGGCGCTGCCTGTCGTGTGCCTTCTTTTACTTCGTCGTCGTCTAGTGAGCGCTGTTTCAACAAAGCTGAAAATGCGACTGCGCTGAAATTTGCCTTCCTCCGTGCCCTTCGCACGAGCTCATTGTTGTGTTTCGGTTTCGGTTCTGTATTGCACTGTACGAATGCCATGGGTTGGTGTTGAAAAACTTTAGTTTTGAGAAGGCCAAGAAGGTGAAAAAAAATATTTAAAAAATGAAAAAGCAGCGTTGTGGGCGGCCTTCGGGCTGCCGGTTGTGGGCGCCGCTCTGGCGTTCCTGTTTTACCCAGGCGACGTGTAAATAAAAGAGTGTGTGGAGAGTACTCGTTGAGTGCGGACGTTTCTCTGCTTCAGCGCTTCGCGCCAAACCGCGTTTTCGGGCTGGCTGGCGTCCCCGCCGGTCGCGTTGGTCACCGCCGGTCTTCGCCTGCTGCTGCGCCTGGACTACCAGCACGCAACACAGCACTCATGTTTCCCGACGTATTGCCAGATGGCGTCCATATCTCACACAGCGCCTCTTCTATCGTCTTTACACGACATTTGCAGCGAAGCACGCAGATACGCGGCCAATTTTTTTTGCACTGCTTACCTTACGCAGACACTTATATGGACAATTCTTAATGCGACTTTTGGCACGTAAGCGTCAATGCATGTTTTGAGACAACATTCAGTCTGAAATATTCATTTTTGCTCGCGATTACGCTGTTGCGTTTATTAGACATCCCTCACGGACTGTGATGACAAACATGTTAACCGTTGGGTCAGTACGTTCAGTTATGCGCATGTCTGCTAGCCGCACGTCAGGATTAATAGAATACGATGTCTCGTTTTGTTTCTGTTGCAATGTACAGGAAGATTTGCCATTTAGCAGG
The DNA here is from genome assembly GCF_013339695.2 of Rhipicephalus sanguineus. Lineage (NCBI taxonomy): Eukaryota > Metazoa > Arthropoda > Arachnida > Ixodida > Ixodidae > Rhipicephalus > Rhipicephalus sanguineus. Next base: position 65,049,213 of record NC_051179.1, read on the forward strand.
CCGTTTATCGAAGCGCACGACACTGTATGTTATGTTCTTTGCTTTTCGACGAGCGTTGGCGTTTGAGAATACCGCCTCCTCACCAACTACATCGAAGATGCAAAACCCCTCCTTTCCCTTCATACATTCCGCTTTACGCAATTTACTTGCATCTGTCAATGAAAGCTCGTGCCAAACTCGTCCTGTGCCTCGGGCTCAATGTGCTCACACTTAAAGTACTCTAGTTTGAGCGACAGGGTGCACGTCTACTGTTGGCTGCAAAAGTTTACGGCATCTGCAGTGCGTGGTGGAGCGACGGAAAACTAACGGAAAACTGAATAGCTGCGCCACCTAGCGTCACATGGCGTGGTGTTGAGTCTATAGGCTGTAGCCTTCGCGATCGGTTCCGGCAATGGTGCTTTGGCGGAGCTAATCGCGGAGGCCACGGCTACCAGCGCGAACATAAAAGTTCAACACCAGCGAAGAGAAAACGCCATATTTTCCCCTATCTATTCTCTGGTGTTTAAGTTACTCGTTCACGCTGTTCTAAACGTCGGCAGCGGTCACTTAAAAGTTATAACTGTGACCACCTCGCGGTGCTTACCGAAGGGCCCGCTACAGGTTTGCGGTCATCGTCCGAGCCCAGGCTCATAAGTGACTCCTCGTTCTCCGAGGAATCAGAGCCAGACCAAGAGTTCTTCCTCTTCTTGACCTTGGTCTTGGAAGGCTTGTCCTTAGTGGCGCCTCCGCGTTTGCGCTGTGGCGCCTTGGCGGTTGCGGAGGCCGCCGTATGTTCGGTGTCCCCGGGACTGGAGGGTCCGGTCGCCGCTGCAGCGTTGCCCTCCACGTCGTCACCGTGATCATCGGCAGCGGCGTCGTTGGCCGCCTTCTTGGGCCCACGGCGCGCTCCGCCAACCTTGGTCTTCGCTTCCCACTCGACCTTCGGCACAACGCGCTCCGCCAACAGCGAGGGCTTCGTCTCATTTTCGGTCTTCTTGGGAGCCGCAGCCTTCGAGATAAATGCATGCGGAACAGTTTTCTTAGTTGCCGATCCAGCCTATGCTGCATATAAAGGGGCACTGCAACACTTTTCGAACGAGGTAAGAACTTTGGCGATCGGCAAACAACTAACACGAGGCACAAGTACATCGCTGCATAAGCAACGCCAGCAATCTCACATAACAGTTCACTAGCACTCCAGCGCGGATTTCGAGTTCTCCCTCTCTCTCTCTTCGATTTCTTCCCTCTTGCCACTAGATATGTAGTAAATCAGCACAATAGCGCGTATAAACACACCATTGAGCAGTTCTCGTGACAGTGGCGCAACCAGGGGTTGCTTTCGGGGGGTTCAAGTTACCCCCCACCCCCCGCATTTTTGTTTTATTTTATTTGCATATACGCGCACACCAGCGGCGTAGCCAGGGTGTGGCACACCGGGCCTGTGACACACCAGGCACAACGAGAATCTTGCTAGAACGTCCGTGTACAAGCTGTCACAGGCTGACCAATTCATCACCGCCATAATCAGCCTGACTACGCCCACTGCAGGGCAGAGGCCTCTCCCATGTTCCACCAATAAACCCGGTCCTGTTCTTGCTGCGGCCACGTTTCCCCGCAGATTTCTTAATCTGATCTGCCCACCTAACTTATTGCCTTTGTCTCGTGCGCCTGCCTTCTCTTGGAATCCAGGCTGCCACTATTAATGACCAGCGTTATCTTACCTTCTCGCCCTGTCCATGCAAATTTATTCATGGTTTCGACTAACATATAACACCCACTGCTCTTTTCATGTCCCTTCAGACTACGTATATCCACTTTCTTTCCATCGCTAGCTGAGTCGTCCTCAATTTAAACTGATCCCTTTTCGTAAGCCTCCGGGTTTCTGCCCCGTAGGAAAGCACCGGTAAGGTACAGCTGTTATATTCGTTCCTCTTGAGGCTGATCGAATATTATATGAAAAATAATAAGGAAAAAACGGGTATACCTTGGAGCGCCCAGCCTTAGACCCTTTGGTTGTCTTGACGCCGGTCGAGTTCTCTTCGTCGCGTTGCGCCTGCTCCACCTCGTCCAGCTTGGCCGAGAAGGCATCCAGGTCTTCCTCCCAGAGGTTCTCGGGAGACTTGCGCCGCAGCACTTGGAGTTCCTCTCGCTTCTCGTCTCGCTTCTTGAGCAGGTCGTCCTTCCTCTCCTGAGTCAGACTCCAAAGCGGCATGCCCAGAAGGTAGTTGTAGTGCACGCTTCCGCCGTCCTTGTCCCTGTCCTCGTCCTGTTCCTCGGCTGCAACAGTTCAGATTTGACGATGAGCTCTACTTTATTTAAAAAAAAAAAGAAAACACGCCAGGCCTACGCAGAACACGCAGCACAGTCACAGCGAAAGCTCGAGAAGCGGCCTTTCCAGAGACCGTTGTTAACGTCCTTGGGGCGACTACTACAACTACAGTTGCAATTAAGATAGCCACTACACCATACACTATGTCATTATTCACCATTGCGCGGAGAAACTACCGTACTTCTGCGGTGTTCCTTCTTCCTGTGCTTATGTTTTTTGCGCACCACTGTTCCGAGACGACTTACCAACTGACCCAACAGCCTGTCCTTCCAAAATCGGCTGTTGTGATCTCCTAACAGCTTTCGCTGTAAAAAGAAATAACAGGGAGTACTAGGAGCTCTGAGTCGCCCTGGTATCTTATAGTAAAAGGCGATACGGAGCATAGGCGTACACAGGACTCCATTAGGCAAGGCCAAGTTTCGCCGCTTGGCCGTTTTCACCGCTACGCCAACGAGAGCACGAGGAAGGGCTCAACTGTCTAATTCATAGCGAAAAGAGTGCGTTAAATGCATATGAATGCATATGAATACGACTACGCTCACCAGCGTCTTCAGCTTCGTCCTGCGACTCGGCTTGGCTGTCTCGGCGCCCTGCCTGCTGCAGCTGCTGCTTCTTCCAAATAACAATCGGGTCGGGATCGTAGCCCCGCTTCCGGAGAGTCTCCAGCATCTCCTTGCGGCGACGGTTCTCGATCTTGATGATGCTGTCGATTTTCTCGAGAATGAAGCGAGCCTGATTTTCGAGACGCTTCGCTTCGGCAGACAGCAAACCGATGAGGTAAGCCTTTCGCTTGACATACCTGCAGTAATAATAGTGATAATCATTGTTGGGATTTTACGTCCCGAAACCACGATACGATTATGAGGGACGCCGTAGCGGAGGGCTCCGGCAATTTTGAGCATCTGGTGTTCTTTACCGTCCACCTAAACCTAAGCACAGGGGCCTCAAGCATTTCGTCTCCATCTAAAAGCGGCCGCCATGGCCATGACCTGCAGTAATTAAGATACAGGGTCGAATGAGCTTTCGCAGTTAAAGGCGGACGCTCGCTGCGCTACCCAGCACGGCGGATGTTATCAAACGAGTGGCAAAAAAACTGTAGCAGCATCGCCGGTGATGAGCAAGACAACAGCGGCTGCACCAGAAATTTTTTTCGGGGGGGGGGGGGGGGGGTGCACACTTCATGTACGTTCGTGCGTGCGTTTGTATGTGCGTGCATATATACGCTAGCAAAACTGAAAAATTTCGGGCGGGGGGGGGGGGGGTTGAACCCCCAACCCCCTTGGGCTACGCCCCTGAGCGGCAGGCCGTAGAAACGAGGCGTGTGCGTGACATTCGAGGTCATGTGTCCCGTGCCAAGCGCTTTCGAGGAGTCATGTCTGCCGAGGCAACACGTCGCCTGAACTATCAGCCAGGGCCTTCTATTCAGCAAGATATACTTCTTACTCTGCCTAGGCGTCATTATTGCCTTCGCATGTGCAACAAGTTCGTTATATCAAGCATATATTTACCGACGCGGCAATTTACTTGGTTTAGTGCGTAGAGCGCCTTGTTTTCTATAGGAGAAGCAAAAGTATGAAAGTTTATTAGCGCACTCACAGACATGGAGAAAGGAAACGTTAAGAGGGAGCATTGTGCAACGCGATTGAAGCTTACCGTGTCTGTTTGCCCAACACGTGATCAAAATGTCAGAGCACGCGGTAGGTTTGTTACTACTCCCGGTTAAGTTCCATGCTTGAACCTCCAGCCTGAACTGCGCCGAACAAGGGCACTTCGATTAAAAACTACTGGACAACATACCCCGAAGTCTTGGCAAATCTCATTGCTGACACTAAAATTCATGCGTTGGACCGACACTGCTGGCTTCGCGGAGCGTTCGCCTACAAACGCTGGCCACGTGACGTCGTGCTGCCTTAATTTTTCTTTCTCCGTGCTCACAAACCACCACAGGTGGCGTAACCTAACTCACCCCTCCAGACGCGTTGCGAAGAAGTCGCGCAGGATGTCTTCAGGAGTTCGAAACGTCCTCAGGACGCCCTTAGAATCGAACAATACCATCGAGGACGTGGTAATCGACGTCTGCAACTTGAACGCCTTGTGCAGCCCTTCTCCGCGGGCCTTGGCCAGTTTGTCTTCGGCCATGGTGACCACGAAGCGGACTGTGGTATCCGTGTGGTACTCCTTGTAGTCGGTAATGAGCGGCGGCACCTTCTCTGTGCCGTGCAGCATGGTCTCTAACACCGTCTCCTTGTACGTTTGAGTCCAAGTCCGCACCGGAAGCTCCGTGATCTCTATGCTGGTGGAGTTGAGCACAGCCACCTCGCCGCTCACGATAAACCTCTGCTCTTCCACCTGTGAGACAGCAGCGCAGACGACTATTACCACACAGAATAATAATACTACATCAAGAGTATAACTATGGCGGTTTCGTCGAATTCTACTGCTAGTATTGGCAACAATTAGCGCTAACAATTAGGCAACAATTAGCGGGGATCGAACTTCGTGCTGGGGGCCGCAGATTGCCGACCCCTGCCTTAGACAAAAGCGATCAGCCAACTAGGGCACTCGACGGCAGCATGGAGAGGCGACAAGTGCCGCAACGTAAAAAGTACGGGGAGGATGCTAGGAGAAAAAGAAAAGGAAGAGAAACTGCTTGCCGAGGCGATGCCGTGAGCGTTCCGGGCAAATATAGTGTGGCTAGTGTGGCCGAGTGATGTGATCGCCTTGTTACAATACATATATACATACTATATATATCCTAACTTGCCAAGATGGTAGCTCAATTTCAGCAAACATTAGAAAATGAAATCAAATATATGTAGTGTAGCAGCGAGCAGGCTTACCTGGTCTACGGATCCGCGGAAGTTCTTGAACCACGGCTTAAGGGCATTTGGTTCTTCACCGGCGATCATCTTCCGCAGATTGGCAACTACGTCGCGAGGATTGTAGTTCGGTATCTTCGTGCTCCAACCAGTGCCGATACCTTCTGCCCCGTTCACGAGTACCATGGGGAGCACCGGAATGTAGTACTCGGGCTCGATGCGCTGGTTGTCGTCGTACAGGTACTCCAATACCGGGTCGTCCAACGCGGGCACGATGAGACGCGCCAAGGGCGACAGCATGGTAAAGATGTATCGAGGGCTGGCAGCGTCCTTGCCGCCCTGCAGCCTCGTGCCGAACTGACCGATGGGCTGTAGCAGGTTGATATTGTTGGAGCCGACGAAATTCTGTGCCAAGTTGATGATAGTCGACATGAGGGAGGCCTCGCCGTGATGATAGGCCGAGTGTTCGGCCACAGAACCCGCCAGCTGGGCGACTTTAATCTCGCGCTTGTCGTTGCGTTTAAGGCACGTGAAGAGAACCTTGCGCTGTCCCGGCTTGAGCCCGTCCACGAGAGACGGGATTGAGCGCTCATTGTCCATGTTGCTGAACAAAATGAGTTCCTTGTTGACGAAATCCAGGTACGTCACGTTCTTGGTGTCCTTGCCGTACAGGTAGAGCTCGGGAAGGCCCATCTCGCGTCGCTGCTTGCGCTCCTCCATGCCACTCCGGAGCCAGTCCTTGCGCTGCTCGATCATCTTCTTGCTGAATGCCAGCTCGATGGCCTGATCGTCTTCGTTGCCTTGGTAACGGAACGTGATGCGGTGCCGCAGCATGTCCATGAAGTACTCCTTGGCCTCCTTCGAGGTGCTGGTGCCGAGACCTTTGTAGTACTTGACCTTCCAGCGCTGCCAGTCGTCGGTGGCGGTCTTCCATTCTTCGAACTCGGGCAGCGAGTAGAAGGACAGCTCGTTGCTTCCGCGACTCGCCTTCACGATGGGCGTGATGAACTCCTCGAGGAAAGGAAGCTTGAGCAGCGACGGCCAGTTGTGGTGAATGAAGTTGATGAGAAGGCCCTTGATGTGAGAGCCGTCCTGGTCTTGATCTGTCATGATCATAAGTCGGCCGTAGCGAAGTGTCTTGAGGTCGTCCACGGTCTCGTATTTTTTCTTGTACTGCAGATCAGAAAACAATGAAGCTTTGAATTGTTTTCTTCATTCGTATTTTACACTGCGAATACTTAATACTCCTGCCCTACCCTAGGTGAACGTTTACAATGCGCACGGTGTAGCGAAGGTTACGCGTGCAATCGTGGTCGGTATAATAGCAGGAAAAGAAATGCTAACGCTAGACGAAGTATATACACCCTCGCTCAGGAATTTACTTTCGCTCTTTGTATCCCATACCTTCCGAAGTAGGTCTCCAGAGCGAGGCGAGATCAGACGCCTTGGCGGTTATTAATCTGACGTGACGAAGTTTCAAGAAGCTAGCCATTCTTTCACACTGGGTGGATCGTAATTAAGTGAGGACGTCGGAGTCACTAAACATCGCAGGCCAAAATGAGGCACTGTGAATACATACCTCTGCTCAGACGTCTTAAGCCGCACAACACATCTTAAGATAAGCTGTCGGTTCATTTACTTTGCCAGACAGGCTGCGCGCTTCCAGCTACGGCAGAACAAAGAAATGTGTTCAGTGTTCGCGTCGCCTGAACAAGTAGCTCTTTTAAAATTTTAGCGACAGACTGTACAAACTGCAAGAGCACTGGCTAATGATTTTTTAAATTTCGTTTAGATAATGAAAGGACATTGATTAACATAGTAGGCTCAAATATTTTTCGTTCTCACGACTGCCGTAAGCTGGTCGTTGAAGACAACTACATACAGACCTGGAGACCCATGATCTTGATAACATTGTTGATCTCGGCGTTTTCCAAGATCTGCTTGTGTGTGGCCTCCCGCACGTTCAGCATCTTTCCCTTCAGCGGAAACACACCGAACTTGTCGCGGCCCACCACCGACAGGCCGGACACGGCCAGGCTTTTGGCCGAGTCTCCCTCGGTCAGGATGAGCGTGCAGTCGACCGAGTTCTTGGTGCCAGCGTCGTTGGCGTCCTCTAGCTTCGGGATGCCTTTCAGCTTGGAGTGTTTCTTTGACGAACACTTCTGACCCAGCTGTTTTTCGGCCTTGAACGCCACCCAGGACATCACGGACTCCACAACGCCGCACTTGAGCATCTGCAGAGAGAAAGGAGGCGCGCCGCCTATACGAGGTCTACCTCATTGAAGTAAACTTGCGAATCATTTGATTAGACGATACAGCCGCGTCAGTTCGGATGGGGCTGAAGAAACGGTCACTAAAGAAATCGAATGAGATAAGAGAATGAATGGGAAACGGGCGTTTCTAATCAGTTCGCCCCTCATGCTTTGTGAGCCATCATTTGGTTTCGTTAGTACCGTTTTTCAGGCAACTGATGAATTACTTGGTTTTAGAGATAACGCAGCGTCACAGGTGCGTACGGCAGTCTATGAAATTAAAAGTTGGTACAGTTAATCGCGCGAGTTTTGGAGCCTTTAAACCCCCCCCCCCCCCCCCCCCCCCCCCCCCCCCCCGGACCATCTAAACAGAGAAAAGAGGTGGGCTACGGCGATACACAAACGCGTATCAAAACGTCGACTTCAGTCGAACGATGATATACCGCGGAATTAGAAGACCAGAGCGCGATCGTCTTCTCTTAATTGTCGGGATAGGTTTTTAGCGCATGCGCAACGGACAGCGCTATACCGATGGCGCTTTCGTACAGACGTTGCCGAACGAAGTTCTGAAGCCTCTCGATCCATTGACACTGCGAGAATGTCGTATGAATTTTATTCTTTACTACTAGAAAGCTAGGTAACTGCTGTGTTCATAATGCTTGTGTAAGGAGGGAAGACTTTCAAAGTAGTTCAACTTAAACTGCCAAGCGTCATGAATCTTCCGCTCTACCCGTTGCCTATACTCTCTTTCGCTGTTTGTCAACACAGCTTGAACCACAGACAAAATTGAGGCTCATGAAGAGTGAAACAATAAACAAACCTGGGTGTAGAACTTGTCGCTTAGCTCGCACTTGGAACCAAACTTCTTAGAAGGCAGCGTCATGTTCTCTTTGGTTTGGGAGTCGAATGTGGGGTTCTCAATGAGACAGTTGACGAAAATCCACAAATAGTCCTTGACCTGCTTGCTTAGGATCTTCACGCCTGCTTTGTTTTTCTTCTTGACGCTTTCCAAGACCTAAGAAACGACAAGTAAAATTAATACCATGCAGGGAGGTATACACTAATAGCAACCACGTCACTTAATCACTGGGGCAGCTTAAAGGGCCCCTCACCAGGTTTGACAATTTTGAGCTAACGAGCGCAATGCATACACTGGGCGTTCACGATCACGTCCGCCAAAATTTGCAACGCTACGCGCCGCGGAAATGGGTCAAATTTCAAGGTGAACGCTGTTTGCCCTTCCTCTCACGGGCGCGCGCTTTAGAGAATGAGGGGATGACGTACATGAGAAAATGGCCCTACGTAGATGGTAGTGCTGTGACGTCGCTCCTCTACGTAGACGACTGTGCTCTGACGTCGCCAACAGTAGCACGTGACGCTGTGATAATTATTTGACACGACATGTGTAGTTTGTGGAATTTGTTGCTTGAAGAGATTAATAAAACTTGAGAGAAATAATGAGACACACAAAGGAAATGTGTGCGTCTTTTTCATTTTTTTTCGTGAATTGCAGCGAGATGCGGGGCTAATGTGCCTCCCTTTCCCATGCGTTCGGGTCCCCGCGGTTAGCGCATCGAGCAGACGCCAGCCCTGGAAACGAAAGTAATGTTCTGGCGCGTTCGAGCACTCATTACGCTCATTTATTCTACCGCGTCCAAGTAAACGTCAATGCGGCACTGGCTCATGATACCGCCACTGTAGTATAACTGTAGTGCGCGTACAAATGTCTCAACTTTCATGCCCGTCCCGCAGAAACAGGCAGTGCACCACAGAGAACGCCGACAAAACGCCCACGGCCGCTACATAAATAAAAAACGGTAGCGGCCATGCAACGCCGCTCGCGTGCTCGGGCTGGCTCGGGCACGTCATGCGCACGTGACCATGCATGCGCATGACGTGTTCATGCGTATGCGTCAAGTGAAGAGGGCAGGGAAGGGATTTGGCTTGCTAAGGCTACACGGGGCGAGTGGCAAGGGTTTGAAGCTCGCCTCCTCGCATCATGGTTTCGCGGCGCTACAAATTATTGTTTTTCTCAGCTCGTAATGAACCGATTTGAAATATTCTTGCGGCATACTGCTCTTCATTCGGCACACAACAACTTCCAGCGTCTAACTAAAATTTGCTATGTGGTCTGGTGAGGGGCCCTTTAAAGTCAAAGGAAAGAACCGGTTGCGTATCCAGGGGATTAGCCCGACTAAAGTTCCTAGATTTTTTTCCTTTAAGTAGCGACATCTTCCACCTCTCCCGACTCCCCCCCACGCGCAGCGCCGACGTGTGCCGCCACGTTGTTCATAACCTCGAAGAAACAGATCCACGCACATTTTAGCGGACAAGATGCGAACGCGACGTGCGCGCTCGAAAACCAACCACGAGACGCGTAGAGTTGTACATTTTGCTGACCGAATTAACTTCTTCCATAGCTTCCACAGCGTTGCACTTGATGTATGAAACGGAGTATAGGACAGCGTTAGAAAGAACATGGCTACCGGAAACGAGCGCCGCCCAAAGGCATTCGTCGGCAGCGCTTGAATACTTGTCGCTAATTTTAAAAAAATTTTAAATCTAGGGACTTCACGCTTGCCGGTCACATCCCTGTAGTCAGGGGCGTAGCCACAAATCTGTATCGGTAGGGGGGGGGGGGGGGAGCGTAACAACCCTTTACGTAGATTCGCATGCGTGTGGGCGTGCGTGTGCGTGTACATCTAAATACAGAATGTGAAAATTCCTTTGGCTACGCCATTGCCTGAAACACCTGCTAGGCGGGCACGACCACGCTGGAACGCTAGAGTTCATGCGCAGGCATTGTGGCACATATGGTATCCGATGTAAAACGACGCGAAACCACTTACATGCGCCCGCAGCCCCTCATTCTTCAGCGACCAGCCAGTGAAAAGTGGAACAGACTTGGTTTGCAACTCTTCTACGCTGCAAATAATAACTGTTGGGGTTTAACGCCCTAAAACCACGATATCATTATGATCGAGGGACGCCGTAGTGGAGGGCTCCGGAAATTTCCACCACCTGGGGTTCTTTAACATGCTTCTAAATCTCAGTGTACGGGCTTCAAGCATTTCCGCCTCTATCGAAAATGCGGCCGCCGCGGCCGGGATTCGATCCCGCGACCTTCGGGTCAGCAGTCGAGCACTATAACCACAAGTCCACCGTGGCGGGTACGCTGCAAATACTATTGTGATCAAAGAAACGAAGTAAAAATGGCTAAGGGACGTGCCTTTTTGACGAGGTGCTCGGCGACGTAGTCGACGTGGCTGCCTCCCTTGGTGGTGGCGATGCCGTTGACGAAACTCATCTGCCGGAACTCGCCCGAGGCACTCAGGGCCACGGCCACCTCCCAGCGGTCGCTGACGAGCTCGTGTGCTACAGTGAGAGGGTTACCCACTTCATCCTCCTGGTCCTTTAGGAACAGCTGCACATACTCCTTGAAGCCCTTCACCGGGAGCCGTTTGCCATTCAGGTAGACCTGGGCGCAAGAAGCTGGACTGCGCACATAATCACTAGGCAAAGCAAGAGGCTCAAAGTGAGCAATAGGTAAGCACGCTGGCGTAATCTGCGCGATATGTTTTGCTGTACTCGAATGATGCACCACGATTCACCCGTGTGAACATTCACCGGAACTGAGTTTTAGAAACACTGACACATACTCGTCAATGTCGTAAACTAACATTGGTAAGATATTTATGTTCTGTAGCAACTAGAACCTATTTTACGGTTCCGTTCCAGCATTTGCTAGATCCAGTTTCGGGGCTGTCTTTGAAATATGAAAACCGCTCGTGATTTATAGGAACCAATAACAACCGGCCGGACTTGGAGAACAACAATGAAATCCTGCAATGGAAACTTTCAGGTCGACAACCAGGAACCCAGAACCCGGACGATTTGCGGCATAACACCTAGTTTTCTTAATCTTCGGTTGCCCCGCAGGATATCTCAGCGACATTACAGGGGCCATGACACGGTCACCCAACAATCTGCGTTTACCTTCATAAACCGTAATTACAACATTACTTTGCGAAGCAATTCCCTAATGAAGTGGTTCGAGCTATTTCCCGTGCCACTGTCGATAGCAGGTGGCGCAGGAATATAGTTGTTTTATTTACACCTATTGGCATTGCTCAGAATAAAAACAGAGTGCCTCACTTTGGAAAACTGCTGCATTTGAGACAAGAAGCTGATGAACTCGCCGAACATGAACAGAAAAATAAAGGAATGCATGAGGAGGTGGTTTGTAAACACTTTGAAACAAAAGCATGGCATGCTGTTAAGTTCCTCCAGCTACAGTGATATCTGGAAGGCAATATGTATCGAACACCATAGTAAGGCATCACGGCGGGTCAGGCATGACATTTCTGGCGTAACGAACACACACACGTACGCACACTCACTCGCTCAGTGACTCACTCACTCACCCTCTCACTCACCCTCTCACTCACTCACTCACTCACTCACTCACTCACTCACTCACTCACTCACTCACTCACTCACTCACTCACTCACTCACTCACTCACTCACTCACTCACTCACTCACTCACACTCACACTCACTCACGTACTTTGACTCCCTGCGTACAGCCGGCCACATCATAAGCCCTGCGGGACAGCAGCGCAACTGTGTCGGCGTCTAGCTTCTCCATCATGAACTTTGCAAGGTCCGGGTAGAAGGTGATCTTGGTGAAGTCGTCGCCCTTGGCCTCCGCCTTGATCTTGGGTTCGCTGGTCTTTCGCATGTTGTCCTCCCAGACCTGCGATGCGTGTCTTAATAGTTATATAAATTTCCTCGAGAAGCTAGTATTGTACAACGCTCATAAAAATTGAGAAGCGATAATCGGACCGCATGGCAACCGGCGCTTTCTTTATACGCCGCCACGGTAAGCGCTGGCAACACCGGACTCAGGCCACGGCCGTACTGAGGAGACGCGCAAGGATTAGGAACGCCCACGCGTCTCTCCAGTCCGGCCACGCTCAGGCATCCGGTGAAAGTGGGAACCCTGGTACTGCCACGGCATGGCTAGACGGGAGACGCGACGCGCGCGTCTCCCTGCTAGCCCGGCTGTGGTACTGCGTTGTAAAACATTTGACCTCTAGGGAAACAATCAGCTGTGTGTCACCGGCGGCACAAGAAAAGCTGTACGTGTTGTTATGAGAGACGCACACGCGAGGTTTTGGTAATCTAACAAAACGAAAAAAAAAGTGCATTACTACTCACTTCATTGATTCCGCCGAATTTGTGCACGAGATATCCTGATCCGAAAAAAAAATAAGTTTTAGGCAATTTTGCCGTTTACAATTATGAAATGTAGGCTTTCCATCAATACAAACACACCCTTCCGTGATAACGTCCGAACTTTTATGGTATATACGACCTCTTATCTAAAGTGATTTTCTAGAGTAATACAAATAGCCTTTCACCAAAATCCATGCACAAATATCAATTTATGGTGATGCGAGAGCCTTAAATTTTGTAATAAAGCGGTAGGCAGGTTGTGTCAAAGTGTGAAACCCCTCCGCCCCCTTTTTTGCACTTGTCTTTTTGTGTTACTCACAACTGGTTGGTTGGTTGGTTTGTGATGGTTCAACCAGCGGCCGTGGTTCAACGGTCCAAAGCGACTCCGGCTATGAGAGACTCTGTAGTGCATGGTTGGCTGCGGATAATTTCGACCATCTGGGGTACTTTAATATGCATTGAAATCGAACAGTACAGGGCCTCTAGGACTTCGCCTCCACCGAAATATGGCCGTCACGGCCCGATCGAACACGCATCCTTCAGGTCAGCAGCCGAGCACCGTAACAGCCACTGAGCTACCGCGGCGTCGTTTCGCATAACTGACTGCCACACAGGGGCGTAGCAAGAAATTGTTTTCGGTTGGGGGGGGGGGGGGGAGGGGAAGGCGTTAACTATCTTTTATGTACATGGGTGCATATATAAACATGCGAAATTGAAAATGTTCGGGGGGTGTGAACCCCTCCCCTACTCCCCCACCCTGGCTACACCAGTGCTGCCAAAAATTTTGTGACGAATACAGTTAGCACAACACTACGCCCTTAGAGCCATACATTGTGATTTAAATCCCTCCATTGCTTTTTATAAATACACCCGGCGATTCGCATAGTACACTAACTGCGAATACGAGCATGCTTTGACAAATCGCCTATAGATATATATATATATATATATATATATATATATATATATATATATATATATATATATATATATATATATATATATATATATTATCACTACACCACTAATTGCTAAGGGTATACTTGGAAAGCAATCCTCGACTTCACTGCAGGAGCCCTTACTCAGACCTACATTAGGTCAGAGCCAGTATTTAGGGTGCAGGCTGCATCCAGGTGCCTGTATACAATGCACACCCGTATCAGGCGCATGTGTACAAACAACCAACTGCCTCAAGGAACGGTTTCAGTCTAAGCTGCACATGTATACAGGATGTGGTAACCATAGAAAGAAATCTACAAGTGCTGACGAGCGTGTCACAAAAGCAGTAGGGACAAACTCGCCTGCTTGAAGTGCTTCTTTTCGGCGCGCGAGTACGTCTCGACGATGAACTTCTTGCTGAAGATGTTGCACAGCTTGGCGCCATAGCCGTTGCGGCCGCCGGTGACTTTCTTTTCTTCGTCGTTGTAATTGGACGAGGTGAGAAGGTGGCCGAAGATGAGCGTCGGCACGTGCATCTTCTCGACGCGGTGCTCGACGACCGGAATGCCCTGGCCATTGTTCCACACGGAGATGAAGTTCTGCTCCGGGTTTATCTCGATCTGAACTCGAGGAAGAGCGAACGAGGCATGCGGGATTAGCGTTATATACAACGAGCCTAGGAGCAACCGTGCACCAACGAGTAGCGATTATTCCTTAGCTTTAAATACTGGAGAAGAAGAAGCAGGATCGAGAGGCGAAAGCAACGAGGTGAAATGGAACTGCCCAAGCTATGCAGCTGAATAAAGCAAGAATTACTCTGCAAAAGTCGGGCCTTTTTCCTCGCAGGAGAAAAAGCAAGTGCAAACGTGAACGTTCAAGAGCTGTCAGCGTTCAAAGTGTGGCGCCATCAATAATGAGGTTTACATCAAGCGATTGACCTACGTTTCAAAATTAGGAATGCTGCTTTCCACAAAAAAAAAAAAAAAATTTCCTGCACATGTTGGATGTGTTTAGGGTAACACACAAAGAAAAATGCTCTTAGACATCCAATAATCACTTCATCCATTCTATTTCACACCCATCAAAGTGCGGCCGCCACGGCCTGGATCTAATCGGCGCATTCACGCACAGAGAAACGGCATAGCCACAGAGCTTCCTGTGGTTCTCTTACGTGCAAACATATTTTCCCAGTCAGCTTCACGTCAACCCCTACACGCACTCAATCGAGAGGATTAACGGCCACGGAGTGTACACCTGGTGACTCGATATACGAGAACGTTGCCTTCCGCATCTAAGGAAATCAATCGTGAGATATTAACTTAAGTGTATTAACGTGCAATTATATGAAATGCAATTATATGAAACGATTAAATGACAGGGTAGTATTATTGCTTACTGAGCTGCAAGACACTACCAAGTGCTTTTATGCAGATTACCATACTTGACACTTTCAGTAGGCGATGCACATCCAACATGACGTGCCACGAGATCGTGCATTCCTCTACACATTAGATTACATTCATAGCGTACTGAATTGTACAGCGCAGAATACAGGACGAAAGACGAGGAATCCCACACGGACAGCGCTGATTACATACCGACACTGGTAGTAGAACGCGATTCACGGATTAACGTATCGTCAAACAACGTACGTACAGCCTGGCCGCAACGTATCGGCAACGATGTTCTAGCTGCTATGCACAGTTACGTCGCGCAACCACAATATTTTAGGCATTGGCCGGGCTATAGACCCGCTGTTCTTCCCTTTAATATACGTCATATGACGATTACGTTCTACACCTCGCACTGTTCCACGCATGCTTTCGTTATGACCACGACCCGTGAAACAAAGGTGACGCTTCAGCACACGCGACGCCGACGATATGCAACGCGTTCTTACCTTGATACAGTCCATGTTCTTGTCCCTCTGCTTATTGTCGGACGCATTCACCAGGATCTCGTCGAAGATCTTGTACAGACCAGGCACGAATGTGACGCTCCTGTGCTTCATGCCGCCGCCTCCGCTTTCGTCCTCGGGGTCGTACACCCACATGTTTTGCGTGACGGGCTCGACGGAGCCGACGTACGTGTCCGGGCGCAGGAGAACGTGCTCCAGCTGGCTCATCTTCTGGTAGATGCGCTCCACGGACAACCTCTTGTTCCTGGCCGCGTCGGAGCCTTCGGCCACGTCGCCTCTGCCGTTGTCGCCGCCGCCACGTCGACCCACCGACGCAGCCGAGCCCACGGACGGCTCACCTGCGCCTTCCTCTTCGGAGTCGCTGACGGAAGACATGTTGCCGCTTGGTGCCTGGCAACACGACCCTTTGGTCCTGGGACAGTGTTCGGGAAAAAAATTCACCGGAAACTTCAACGAGGCCACAACGGGCCCATCAGTGATTCGCTTCAAGACATGCTTACCTGTACTTACGTTACTTGCGGCTTTCTCTTATCGGTCCAAACGTAGCGGCACCCAAATGAGTCACTGCTGGAAGTGCACCGCTATGGCTTCGCTGCCGTCTTCCGCGTTGTGACCGGCGAAAACCCTAGCGAAGAAGGGGCGGTACTTGCTCGTTAACTAGCCATTACATTTACGTTGATTCAGCTAACTGCTTGACGTAGAAGAAACTTTAGCGCGCTTGGTGGGCACGCCGCCGGCCAGGAACGGTGACGCCCATCAAGAAAGCGCACCGCGCCCAGCTGGTGTGCTCTTCGTGTGTACTAAAGCGCGGGTAGCCAGCGCTGCCCAGGTGGCGCGCCTTTGAGGAACCTAGTGGTAATTGACTTCGTGGTGGTTCCGAGTTTGACCGGTTTGACATGCAGTGTGCGATCAGCAATGGAACATGCGTAGACAACACGGTTTTTCTGGCGGTCATGAATTTGTAACCGGTCTATAGCTGTGCGCGTGACAGTGACGTATAATACCGTTTTACTCGAATGTAACGCGAGTTTTTTTTTTTTTTTTCCAGATTTTTGCAACCTAAAGTCGACCCTCGCGTTACAATCGAATACCGAAATTCTATATTTTCTTCCTGGACGTAATGAAATGTCACCCCTGGCGTTACAATCGTGGTCATGTTGCAATCGAGTAAATACGGTATGTGTAATGTACGGCGCGATGCTTACGAAACCTAAGCTGTCATGTGCTTTCTTCAACTTTTTCAAGGCCTGTTTCAAATAAAAGATTTGTGATGTTTTCCAGAGCGCCAACCCATGTGCATCGGTGGAAAGCAAGGCCGAAGGGAGTCAACTATGCTCTGGACTATTTTTTTTTTTTTCAGTTATTAAAGACATTTTTTATTATGGCACTTGTGAATACAACAATACCGCCGGTCTCGACGCTTCTTTTTCCTCGTTTGATGATCGCGCACGGCGGCATGGTTCACGTTAGCAGCCACTCGTATTTGTTTGTATGCCCGAGTGTTTCCGGCCGTGCCCGGTAGGGCGGCGCACCCTGTCCGCGGAAACTCCAGCGCTGTTCCCCTAGCTGCAAACGAGCAAAAAATAAAACGTCCTAATCCTCGTTACCAGGCCAGACAAGCGCGCGGCACGGGCTAACTCGAGCTGTTTAGCGTTTCGAACATGCCCGGAAACTTGTGCTCATGACTGTTATTACCGCGTGTAACCTTAGCCACCCTACCTTAGCGTAGTCTCCTGTCTGACCAGTGTTCCTAGACTAGGTGTTTATGATGATGATGATGATGAAGCAGGCGCTACCAATGGGATCTACATGCAAGCATGTAACGGTCGCATGTGCTTCCCTTAGTTACCGCATACGTGGATCGGGGTAGGGTGGCTAGAGTCGGGCTGAACAGAAATAAAGAAAAGAGAACGGATGAAGGAGGAAGAAGAAACGACTTCAATGAAGCCATATCGATGTCGTGAAATTAAACTGACATTGCTACCAATCTGGAGGGTGAGAAAACTTAGAATAAACTTGACGATGATGATTTCCACGAGTGGAACACACTAATACTGTTGGGCACTGGCCAGGGAGCGAGGAATTAATGAAAGAGCGGGGAAACGATAGAGGTAGAAGCAAAAAAAGAATTCTTATTAAAATGTAAACTGTCAGGTGAGCGTCGTCCATAAGGTTAAGATCGCGTTAATAAGCACCTAATTAACAAACTTTCACTGCTCACCTTTTAGCCGACGAGTTTGCAAGGCACGTATATACGCTTACGGGGATGAAGTTTCGGTCTCGAAACTTTTCTTATTATGCAAGCACGATATGAAAGCTCATTTATGTCATTTGAAGTGACGACGAAGGGCGCAGCTGAGAACGTCTTAAAGGGGTACTGACACCTTTTTTCGAAGGCGAGTTTACTCTGCTATACAAATCCCCTGGATGCAGAGATGTCTCTGAGCAAGTTTGAAGCTCAGCAAATGCTTATTAGATATTTTATTTTGATATTGAAGTCAATTTTTCCATGGCGCACCTAACGACATCGACGTCAGCCTACAGTACGAATTCCGGTGACTTCTCGCAGCTGTCTGGCTAGTTGTCATGACGTCAGGTAGCAAAATAGGTGCACAAGAAGATACACAAGATATATGTTGGATGAGTTAGCTTCACTGAAGCCCTTTTAAACCAACACCATGTTTGAGACAAGCTGTTGTATTTTACCCTTTTGTACTCAGTCTGTGTAACCCTGTTTGTTGAAAAAGGTAATAAAGCAACAAAAAAATTGGTGCTTCCACTCGCCTTCGGAGCGTCAGGGACTAGGTTCGAATTCCAGTGCTGCGATGTACGGTTTCTTTCTTCTTTTTCTTTGTCCGTAGAACGTATTCATTGGGGCTAAGAAAGCGTTGGTGCTAGCTCAATGGTTAAAGCGCTCGCCTTTGGTGCGTGAGGGACTAGGTTCGAATCCTAGTGCTGTGATGGAAGCTTTTTTTTTTCTTCGTCGGTAGGATGCATTCATATCGTTCAGATGCATTCGAGCCAAGGAAGCGGTGCTTGCATCAATGGTTAAGGCGCTCGCCTTCAGAGCGTGAGGTACTAGGTTCGAATCCCAGTGCTGCGATTTACGGTTTTTTTCTTTGTCGGTAGGAAGGATTCATGTGGTTTAGATTCACTGGGCTTAACAAAAAGCGTTGGTGCTTGCTAGCTCAATGGTTAAGGCGCTCGCCTTCGGAGCGTGAGGGACTGTTCGAATCCCAGTGCTGCGATGTACGGTTTTTTTTTGTCGGTAAGACGGATTCATGTGGTTTAGATTCACTGGGCTTAACAAAAAGCGTTGGTGCTAGCTCAATGGTTAAGGCGCTCGCCTTCAGAGCGTGAGGGACTGTTCGAATCCCAGTGCTGCGATGTACGGTTTTTTTGTCGGTAGGACGGATTCATGTGGTTTAGATTCACTGGGCTTAACAAAAAGCGTTGGTGCTTGCTAGCTCAATGGTTAAGGCGCTCGCCTTCAGAGCGTGATGGACTGTTCGAATCCCAGTGCTGCGATGTACGTTTTCTTTTTGTCGGTAGGACGGATTCATGTGGTTTAGATTCACTGGGCTTAATAAAAAGCGTTGGTGCTTGCTAGCTCAACGGTTAAAGCGCTCGCCTTCAGAGCGTGAGGGACTGTTCGAATCCCAGTGCTGCGATGTACGGTTTTTTTGTCGGTAGGAAGGATTCATGTGGTTTAGATTCACTGGGCTTAACAAAAAGCGTTGGTGCTTGCTAGCTCAATGGTTAAGGCGCTCGCCTTCAGAGCGTGAGGGACTGTTCGAATCCCAGTGCTGCGATGTACGGTTTTTTTTTTTTTGTCGGTAGGACGGATTCATGTGGTTTAGATTCACTGGGCTTAACAAAAAGCGTTGGTGCTAGCTCAATGGTTAAGGCGCTCGCCTTCAGAGCGTGAGGGACTGTTCGAATCCCAGTGCTGCGATGTACGGTTTTTTTGTCGGTAGGACGGATTCATGTGGTTTAGATTCACTGGGCTTAACAAAAAGCGTTGGTGCTTGCTAGCTCAATGGTTAAGGCGCTCGCCTTCAGAGCGTGATGGACTGTTCGAATCCCAGTGCTGCGATGTACGTTTTCTTTTTGTCGGTAGGACGGATTCATGTGGTTTAGATTCACTGGGCTTAATAAAAAGCGTTGGTGCTTGCCAGCTCAATGGTTAAGGCGCTCGCCTTCAGAGCGTGAGGGACTGTTCGAATCCCAGTGCTGCGATGTACGGTTTTTTTTGTCGGTAGGACGGATTCATGTGGTTTAGATTCACTGGGCTTAACAAAAACGTTGGTGCTTGCTAGCTCAATGGTTAAGGCGCTCGCCTTCAAAGCGTGAGGGACTGTTCGAATCCCAGTGCTGCGATGTACGTTTTTTTTTTTGTCGGTAGGAGGGATTCATGTGGTTTAGATTCACTTAACAAAAAGCGTTGGTGCTTGCTAGGTCAATGGTTAAGGCGCTCGCCTTCAGAGCGTGAGGGACTGTTCGAATCCCAGTGCTGCGATGTACGGTTTTTTTTGTCAGTAGGACGGATTCATGTGGTTTAGATTCACTGGGCTTAACAAAAAGCGTTGGTGCTTGCTAGCTGAACGGTTAAAGCGCTCGCCTTCAGAGCGTGAGGGACTGTTCGAATCCCAGTGCTGCGATGTACGGTTTTTCTTTGTCGGTAGGACGGATTCATGTGGTTTAGATTCACTGGGCTTAACAAAAAGCGTTGGTGGTTGCTAGCTCAATGGTTAAGGCGCTCGCCTTCAGAGCGTGAGGGACTCTTCGAATGCCAGTGCTGCGATGTACGGTTTTTTTCTTTGTTGGTAGGACGCATTCATGTGGTTCAGACTCACTGGGGTTTAGTAAAAAGCGTTGGTGCTAGCTCAATGGTTAAGGCGCTCGCCTTCGTAGCTACTGTAACTAGGTTCGAATCCCAGTGCCGTGATCAAAGCTTTTTTTTCTTCTTCGGTAGGACGCATTCATATGGTTCCGATGCATTCGGGCCAAGAAAGCGTGGCTGCGTGCTATAGTGGCTAGGTTCGAATCCGAGTGCTCTGATGAAAGTCTTTCTGTTTCTACGTTGAGCCGAGAGCCGTACCCAGGAATTTTTTCCCAGGGGGAGGGGGGTGTTGTGTGTACAACGGCTAACTTTTGTAACTGGTTGGCGCTGTGAAGGCGTGTAAATATTTTAGTATCACGCGAAAAGTTAAAGCATGAAATTATTCCGCGGAGGGGGGGGGGGGGTCGTCAGAACCCCCTCAGCTCCCCCGCCCCCTAGTTACGGCCCGTGAGGGCCTCAACTTTTTCGACTGCTTTTGGACGTCTTTTGCGGGGAAGCCAACGCATCAGGGGAACTTTTTAGCTTGGAAGGAACGCATAGTAGGCCCATCGCTGCAAAGTGACGTCAGACAAAAGTTGAGCCTTATCGTAGGTGATAAGGGCCACAACTTTTTTTACTGCTTTTGGGCATCTATTGCCGTGAAGGCACCGCATCAGGGGAACTATTTAGCTCGGAAGGAAAGCGTAGTAGGCCCATCGCTACAAGATGTGACGTCAGACAAAAGTTGAGCCTTATCGTGGGTGATAAGGGCCTCAACTTTTTCGACTGCTTTTGGCCATCTATTGCCGTGAAGGCAACGCATCAGGGGAACTATTTAGCTCGGAAGGAAAGCGTAGTAGGCCCATCGCTGCAAGGTGTGACGTCAGACAAAAGTTGAGCCTTATCGTGGGTGATTAGGGCCTCAACTTTTTCGACTGCTTTTGGCCATCTATTGCCGTGAAGGCAACGCATCAGGGGAACTATTTAGCTCGGAAGGAAAGCGTAGTAGGCCCATCGCTACAAGGTGTGACGTCAGACAAAAGTTGAGCCTTATCGTGGGTGATAAGGGCCTCAACTTTTTCGACTGCTTTTGGCCATCTATTGCCGTGAAGGCAACGCATCAGGGGAACTATTTAGCTCGGAAGGAAAGCGTAGTAGGCCCATCGCTGCAAGGTGTGACGTCAGACAAAAGTTGAGCCGTATCGTGGGTGATAAGGGCCTCAACTTTTTCGACTGCTTTTGGCCATCTATTGCCGTGAAGGCAACGCATCAGGGGAACTATTTAGCTCGGAAGGAAAGCGTAGTAGGCCCATCGCTGCAAGGTGTGACGTCAGACAAAAGTTGAGCCTTATCGTGGGTGATAAGGGCCTCAACTTTTTCGACTGCTTTTGGCCATCTATTGCCGTGAAGGCAACGCATCAGGGGAACTATTTAGCTCGGAAGGAAAGCGTAGTAGGCCCATCGCTGCAAGGTGTGACGTCAGACAAAAGTTGAGCCTTATCGTGGGTGATAAGGGCCTCAACTTTTTCGACTGCTTTTGGCCATCTATTGCCGTGAAGGCAACGCATCAGGGGAACTATTTAGCTCGGAAGGAAAGCGTAGTAGGCCCATCGCTGCAAGGTGTGACGTCAGACAAAAGTTGAGCCTTATCGTGGGTGATTAGGGCCTCAACTTTTTCGACTGCTTTTGGCCATCTATTGCCGTGAAGGCAACGCATCAGGGGAACTATTTAGCTCGGAAGGAAAGCGTAATAGGCCCATCGCTGCAAGGTGTGACGTCAGACAAAAGTTGAGCCTTATCGTGGGTGATAAGGGCCTCAACTTTTTCGACTGCTTTTGGCCATCTATTGCCGTGAAGGCAACGCATCAGGGGAACTATTTAGCTCGGAAGGAAAGCGTAGTAGGCCCATCGCTACAAGTTGTGACGTCAGACAAAAGTTGAGCCTTATCGTGGGTGATAAGGGCCTCAACTTTTTCGACTGCTTTTGGCCATCTATTGCCGTGAAGGCAACGCATCAGAGGAACTGTTTAGCTCGGAAGGAAAGCGTAGTAGGCCCATCGCTGCAAGGTGTGACGTCAGACAAAAGTTGAGCCTTATCGTGGGTGATAAGGGCCTCAACTTTTTCGACTGCTTTTGGCCATCTATTGCCGTGAAGGCAACGCATCAGGGGAACTATTTAGCTCGGAAGGAAAGCGTAGTAGGCCCATCGCTGCAAGGTGTGACGTCAGACAAAAGTTTAGCCTTATCGTGGGTGATAAGGGCCTCAACGTTTTCGACTGCTTTTGGCCATCTATTGCCGTGAAGGCAACACATCAGGGGAACTCTTTAGCTCGGAAGGAAACCGTAGTAGGCCCATCGCTGCAAGGTGTGACGTCAGACAAAAGTTGAGCCTTATCGTGGGTGATAAGGGCCTCAACTTTTTCGACTGCTTTTGGCCATCTATTGCCGTGAAGGCAACGCATCAGGGGAACTATTTAGCTCGGAAGGAAAGCGTAGTAGGCCCATCGCTGCAGGTGTGACGTCAGACAAAAGTTGAGCCTTATCGTGGGTGATAAGGGCCTCAACTTTTTCGACTGCTTTTGGCCATCTATTGCCGTGAAGGCAACGCATCAGGGGAACTATTTAGCTCGGAAGGAACGCATAGTAGGCCCATCGCTGCAGAGTGTGACGTCAGACAAAAGTTGAGCCTTATCGTGGGCTTCCGTTGAGCCTCCGTCATGTAAGACTAAACACACACAAAAAAAGAAATAAATGTGTAAAAGAAAAATTCACCTTGGTACCGGGTTTCAACCTACTTATGCTCAGAAACAGGGCATCCTGTCTCCTGGACAAATACCGGCGCCTGCAGGAGGTGAGTATATCTAAACAATATGAATGTGTTGTGTTGGCGATGCAAACAAATTATAAAGAGATCACTTTTTAAATGCACAAGCGTTTCTATGCCGAATCAACTTAAAAACTTAAAAGGATAACACTTTCTGCGCCGAGAACTCTTCTAGTCTACGCCCGTCCTTCCGTCACGTAACACGGTCATCACTATATAGAAATTGCGGTGTCGGCGTCGTTATGGCAAAAAATCTAGAAAGGCGAAATAAGAAACCTTCGTCTCGGGTGAGAATCGAACCCAGGTCTTCTGCGTGGCAAGCAGGTGTTCTGCCACAGAGCTACGCCATATGAAAACACTATATGAATGTCATGTCGTAGGACGAGTCGTCTCGACGCATTTAACATTGCTTGGCAGAAGCGTAGAATTGTCGAAGCGCGCCAGGCGTTAAAAGATGCGAATTGCCCAGCAAGTGGCAGTTTTAATTGCCCACCCATTACAAAGCGCTCATGCATAATTAATCATCATCAGCTGCAAAAGCATCACAAAGTGTGCAGCTGCGCAGGTGCGCGTGGCGCCCTACGGACGCGTAGCGGGTACTTCGCCGATTCGCAAAAGGAAGAATTATGGCGTAGTGGGCACTTCGCAACTGAACTTGCAGTAGGCATTCTAGAATAGTTTAAAACGACCAATGTTAAGCGCACAGACATTCGTTCGCTTACGGCACGGTTGATGTGCCCGCCGTGTAGCGAAGCCCGGCTAGCGATTGACAAGACGATGCGAACGGGTCCCGATTACGATGTCGCGTTCTACTGTTGAAGGCGAAGCTCAAGCCTCCTCCAAGTTTTTCTCACACATCTTTTCACGCAGTTCATTTCCCACATATTTAAAGGGATGGCTATATATATTTAGAGGATTGTGGGCGGGCGGCGGCTGCCTGCGTGCTTACGTTGCGTAAAACGTGATGTTCGGCGGCGGTAGCGGCAGCAGCAACCGTGGAGGAAGGAAACACTAGAATGGAGCGTCATGTGAAAATTTAAGGCGGAAATAAGTCCTGGTCACATGACATGCAAACGCTACTACTGGTAGAGTGTACTAGATAGTTACTACTGGTCGGCTCGCTTCGGTTGCGTCTGCCGCGGGCGCTGCGAATCCTTCCTAGAATCCACTGTGCACTTGTCCGGAGGGGTGGTTACAGAGTAGGTTGACTTGTCGAGGCCTG
The DNA here is from genome assembly GCF_013339695.2 of Rhipicephalus sanguineus. Taxonomy (NCBI): domain Eukaryota; kingdom Metazoa; phylum Arthropoda; class Arachnida; order Ixodida; family Ixodidae; genus Rhipicephalus; species Rhipicephalus sanguineus. Next base: position 65,073,556 of record NC_051179.1, read on the forward strand.
CGGAATCATGTGGCACTCCCTTCTAGTAGTTTCCCCTCCTTCATGGCAGCACCAGAAGCGGGCAGCCGGGAGCACCGTTTCCGGCGCGTACAAAGTCACTGTGCACTGTGAGAAACGGATTAAATTCATTATTTTTCACTGGTTTCTGTCTGAAGAAAACGAGGTTGTGTCAACCAGTTCCTGCACCAAAGCTTTTATTTCGGCTAAAAATATAGGCGGCAAAAGTTTTGTTCAGACCCGTGCGGCGGAGCTTTCCAATGCGGCTGCATAGGGTGTAGTAGTAGTAGTGGTTCTTGGGGAAAAGGAAAAGGACGCTAATTTCTGTCTGCCCATTGGCGACACGGCTATGCGCCCTGTAGCGGTAGGGGGGGGGGGATGGGGGGAGAAAAGGAAGAGAGGGAGAAAAAGAGGAAAGGGGTGAAGGCGCAGCAGGCGAGGGCGCGGCAAGGTTGGCAAGGTGTCTTTGTGGTGGCGGCGAACAGGCCAGGAGAAGAGGGAGCGGCAGTTTTCTCCTAACCAGTTCCATCCTCGCCTAGTCAACTCCCTCCCCACGCGGAGAAAGGAAGGGTGAGGACAGTGAGGAGAAAGAGTAGTTGCTCCTCCCTATCATGTTTACCTCCCTCTTCCAGCGCTGAGCCGTGTCCCCAACTGGGAGACAGAAAGAAGTGCCTCTTCCCTCAACAACCACTTACACTATTTTACGGACGGGTTTCGGTGCCGTCATGCTGGACTGTTAAGCTTGCCGTGTTTTATCTTGAACAACTAAGCGAACAGCGCTACGGTGGGCGTATACACATGAAAACTGTTGGGTTGGTGCATTCGGCGTTTCCTGGCTTAATCAGTTCGCGTCACGGGATACAAAAATAAGAAAACATTCGTTTAACAGCCATATGGCGGCGCCCATATGGCTTAAGTAACATAAGTAAAACCTCGGTGATACGAATCTCGCAGGATCACCAAAAATATTCGTATCATCCGAAATTCGTATCACCAGAAAGTATAGTAAATTAGCATGCGACAAAAGAAAGCTGCCGTACATTTTCAGTTATTGTTTTTCAGGGCCGCAGTAAAGTCACGAACAGCTCCGAATGATTGCCACTGAAGTTTTTAGACGTCAACGATCATACCTGAACTCGTAAATATACGGCCCTTGAGCGCGTGTGTATTTATTTAACCAGGTGTGCTGTGACCCGCAACAGTTAGTTGCCCTTCTAAATCTCAGTATGCTTTTCCGCGTGACACAAAAGTAGTGCGGCGAAAGTGACTTAAGGAGCGCTTTGACACGACAGATGACAGACAGACAATAAGCTTTATTAAGATAGTCCTGAGGAGCACCGTAGCCGTTCAGGGCGGCAGCGCCGCGGGCCGCTGCCACGTGGGGACGGGGAGGCCAAGCCTCACCGCCGCGTCGTGGGCCCTCTGGACGGCCCTTAACTGGTGTAGTAGATTCGAGCTCCTATATAGCTCGGAGCACCACTCTTCTTCAGTGCGGCGTTGAGGGCCCCGTAAGGAGGGACACCGCCAGAGCATGTGATCTAAACTGCTTCGCGCGCTACAATCGGGACAGTCCGGTTCAAAAGCGTCCGTGTAAGATGAAGGCCAGAAAATTTCGGAGCTGCGGTCCTATATGTTATTATTGTCTTATCGCGGTGGTGTTGGGGATGTTTTTCGGATGTTTTTCGCGAGATCTTCCTTTCAGTCCTCGTCCGCCTTTCATAGGATGTCTGATGCACGAGGACATCGCTTGTATGACAAGGCTTGTAATCTAAACGCGAAGACACACGGAGGTACATTAGGGCCTCCAAGATTCGCGCACACAATCTCGGAGGCTACGACGCGTCACTGAATGTTTATTCTGATCATTGTGTAAGAAAAGTATTTTTTTTTACACCGTGATTCTGACGAATTCCGGCGCGGCGCGCATGCACGCGCTTGCGTTTCTGCGCCCGCACGTGCTTGGCGCGTCTTCCGCGACAGCGCGGACAGCACCTCTTCGTACATGCGCGGTATCGTACGTTCGTATCAAACGTCGCGGGGTGAAAATCTGTTCGCAACAACCGTACTCCATTACAGTGCAGGCAAATGGGCCATGGCCGGGACCAAAGAAAAATTAGTATCACCCCGAAATTCGTATGAGCCGTGATCGTATCACCGAGGTTTCACTGTAGTTGGGATTCACACCGTCCGGTTGCTTTTCTTTACCGCGCGTGCTCGCGTCCCAACAGTGGTGATCCGGACGAGGCTTACCGTCATTTAAACAGATCGACGCCATGCACACCGCAACTGGCGCACTAGCCATTTCCGCCTTCTACATCAAGCTCCCGCCATTTTGGACAGTGGATACGAAGCTTTGGTTCTTGCAGGCGGAGTCCCAATTCGCCGCTCGTCGCATTAATACCGACCTAACAAAATATCACCACGTGGTCGCTAGCCTCCCACCGACAACAGCGAGCGAAATACCAGATATACTGGTCGCTTCACCTGCAGAGAACGCGTACACAACACTCAAGCACCTGCTCATCAGCCGTCTCAGCCAGCCTCAGCGACTGCAACAGCTACACGCCTGTAAGCTCGGCGACCGGACCCCCAGTGAATTATTGCGCCACATGAGACAGCTACTGCATACGGCCAACGCTGCCACCACCGACGCTGACAGCAGACTGCTTCGCGAGCTTTTCCCGCAGCGACTTCCTACCAACGTGCGCATGGTCCTCGCCTCAGCCACCGACAAGGACCTCTCTCAGCTCGCCGAACTCGCGGACGGCGCTCTGCGACGGACGGCGGAGCCAACTCCCTCACCACGCGGAGATGGGAAAGGTGAGGAGAGTGAAGAGAAAGAAAAAAAAGCCGGCAGATCCCACGCATTGTGGGAATCGATGTAATGCGAAGCAGCCAGCAAAGAGCTGCATACATCGTCTAGTATGCCATTGAGGAAAATGCGTGACATGGTTTTCATGTTAACTCCTATTATTTATGTTCGTCACACAGTAACGTCACGCAATACCAACTTCGGGGTCGATCAAGCTAGAGAAACGGCCGCCAGCGCCCCATGAGCGTGGCACGCAAGTCATGCTGTACATGACATACGTGTAATGACTTTCATGTTAACTCGTGTTATTTATGTTCCTCACACGGTCACGTCGCAAGATACCAATTTTGGTGTATATAAAGCTAGCGAAACGGCCGCCAGCACCCCATGAGCGTGGCACGTAAGTCATGCTGTACATGACATGCGTGTCATGATTTTCATGTTAACTTGTGTTTTTATGTTCGTCACACAGTCACGTCGCGCAACACCAATTCCCGGGTAGATCAAGCTAGCGAAACGGCCGCCAGCGCGCCATGATCGTGGCACGTAAGTCATGCTGTACATGACATGCGTGTCACTATTTTCATGTTAACTCGTGTTATTATGTTCGTCACATAGTCACGTAGCGCAATACCAATTTCGGGGTAGATCAAGCTAGCGAAACGGCCGCCAGCGCCCCATGAGCGTGGCACGTAAGTCATGCTGTACATGACATGCGTGTCATGATTTTCATGTTAACTCGCGTTTTTATGTTCGTCACACAGTCACGTCACAGGATACCAATTTTGGTGTATATAAATCTAGCGAAACCGCCGCCAGTGCCCCATGAGCGTGGCACATAAGTCATAATGTACATGACATGCGTGTCATGATTCTCATGTTAACTCGTGTTTTTATGTTCGTCATACAGTCACGTCACAAGATACCAATTTTGGTGTATATAAATCTAGCGAAACCGCCGCCAGCGCCCCATGGGCGTGGCACGTAAGTCATGCTGTACATGACATGCGTGTCATGATTTTCATGTTAACTCGTGTCATTTATGTTCGTCATACAGTCACGTCACAAGATACCAATTTTGGTGTATATCAAGCTAGCGAAACTGCCGCCAGCGCTCCATGAGCGTGGCACGTAAGTCATGCTGTACATGACATGCGTGTCATGATTTTCATGTTAACTCAAGTTTTTATGTTCGTCATACAGTCACGCCGCGCAATACCAATTTCGGGGTAGATCAAGCGAGCGAAACTGCCACCAGCGCCCCATGAGCGTGCCACGTAATTCATGATGTACATGACATGCGTGTCATGATTTTCATGTTATCTCGAGTTATTTATGTTCGTTACACGGTCACGTCGCAAGATACCAATTTTGGTGTATATAAAGCTAGCGAAACGGCCGCCAGCGCACCATGAGCGTGGCACGTAAGTCATGCTGTGCATGACATGCGTGTCATGATTTTCATGTTAACTCGTGTTATTTATGTTCGTCACACTGTCACGTCGCAAGATACCAATTTTGGTGTATATCAAACTAGCAAAACGGCCGCCAGCGCACCATGAGCGTAGCATGTAAATCATGCTGTACATGACATGCGTGTCATGATTTTCATGTTATGACTTGTCATTTATGTTCGTCATACAGTCATGTTACGCCATGCCAATTTTGGTGCACATTCGATGAACCAAGCGACCAGGAGAGCACAAAGTCGTAGGCGGCTAGATAGATAGATAGATAGATAGAGATACGCTCAAAGTCGCAGAAGTTCGCTAAGAAATGCTTCGCATTTAATAGAAATCAGCTTACACGTGAGATAATTGAAGCAGGAGAGATTGAAAAGTTGGGCGAAAGGTGTGTTAGTATGCCTTCTATCGCGCTGACGAAAAAGGAATTTGATTCTCTTGGTGTCCGTTTTTGATGCTCAGTAATGTTGCTGCTACTTCTGCGCAGCAGATGTGCTCATGGTTTTGCCCTATAAGTAGAGTTGAGATCACAAAATAAACTGTTGAATGTAGCGCCATGTGTGTGCGTGTGTGTGTCTTCATTGTGTGCTCGTCTTCAGTGCGCTTCTACCCTTCTTAAGCATGGAATACCGACATGCCCACTTTACCACTTTGGTGGTGTAGTAGATTCGAGCTCCCTATAACTCGGAGCACCACTCTTCTTCAGTGCGGCGTTGAGGGCCCCGTAAGGAGGGACACCGCCAGAGCATGTGATCTAAACTGCTTCGCGCGCTACAATCGGGACAGTCCGGTTCAAAAGCGTCCGTGTAAGATGAAGGCCAGAAAATTTCGGAGCTGCGGTCCTTTATGTTATTATTGTCTTATCGCGGTGGTGTTGGGGATGTTTTTCGGATGTTTTTCGCGAGATCTTCCTTTCAGTCCTCGTCCGCCTTTCATAGGATGTCTGATGCACGAGGACATCGCTTGTATGACAAGGCTTGTAATCTAAACGCGAAGACACACGGAGGTACATTAGGGCCTCCAAGATTCGCGCACACAATCTCGGAGGCTACGACGCGTCACTGAATGTTTATTCTGATCATTGTGTAAGAAAAGTATTTTTTTTTACACCGTGATTTTGACGAATTCCGGCGCGGCGCGCATGCACGCGCTTGCGTTTCTGCGCCCGCACGTGCTTGGCGCGTCTTCCGCGACAGCGCGGACAGCACCTCTTCGTACATGCGCGGTATCGTACGTTCGTATCAAACGTCGCGGGGTGAAAATCTGTTCGCAACAACCGTACTCCATTACAGTGCAGGCAAATGGGCCATGGCCGGGACCAAAGAAAAATTAGTATCACCCCGAAATTCGTATGAGCCGTGATCGTATCACCGAGGTTTCACTGTAGTTGGGATTCACACCGTCCGGTTGCTTTTCTTTAACGCGCGTGCTCGCGTCCCAACAGTGGTGATCCGGACGAGGCTTACCGTCATTTAAACAGATCGACGCCATGCACACCGCAACTGGCGCACTAGCCATTTCCGCCTTCTACATCAAGCTCCCGCCATTTTGGACAGTGGATACGAAGCTTTGGTTCTTGCAGGCGGAGTCCCAATTCGCCGCTCGTCGCATTAATACCGACCTAACAAAATATCACCACGTGGTCGCTAGCCTCCCACCGACAACAGCGAGCGAAATACCAGATATACTGGTCGCTTCACCTGCAGAGAACGCGTACACAACACTCAAGCACCTGCTCATCAGCCGTCTCAGCCAGCCTCAGCGACTGCAACAGCTACACGCCTGTAAGCTCGGCGACCGGACCCCCAGTGAATTATTGCGCCACATGAGACAGCTACTGCATACGGCCAACGCTGCCACCACCGACGCTGACAGCAGACTGCTTCGCGAGCTTTTCCCGCAGCGACTTCCTACCAACGTGCGCATGGTCCTCGCCTCAGCCACCGACAAGGACCTCTCTCAGCTCGCCGAACTCGCGGACTTAGTGGTGGCGGTCGCTACGCCGTCCATCGCGGCGCTCTGCGACGGACGGCGGAGCCAACTCCCTCACCACGCGGAGATGGGAAAGGTGAGGAGAGTGAAGAGAAAGAAAAAAAAGCCGGCAGATCCCACGCATTGTGGGAATCGATGTAATGCGAAGCAGCCAGCAAAGAGCTGCATACATCGTCTAGTATGCCATTGAGGAAAATGCGTGACATGGTTTTCATGTTAACTCCTATTATTTATGTTCGTCACACAGTAACGTCACGCAATACCAACTTCGGGGTCGATCAAGCTAGAGAAACGGCCGCCAGCGCCCCATGAGCGTGGCACGCAAGTCATGCTGTACATGACATACGTGTAATGACTTTCATGTTAACTCGTGTTATTTATGTTCCTCACACGGTCACGTCGCAAGATACCAATTTTGGTGTATATAAAGCTAGCGAAACGGCCGCCAGCACCCCATGAGCGTGGCACGTAAGTCATGCTGTACATGACATGCGTGTCATGATTTTCATGTTAACTTGTGTTTTTATGTTCGTCACACAGTCACGTCGCGCAACACCAATTCCCGGGTAGATCAAGCTAGCGAAACGGCCGCCAGCGCGCCATGATCGTGGCACGTAAGTCATGCTGTACATGACATGCGTGTCACTATTTTCATGTTAACTCGTGTTATTATGTTCGTCACATAGTCACGTAGCGCAATACCAATTTCGGGGTAGATCAAGCTAGCGAAACGGCCGCCAGCGCCCCATGAGCGTGGCACGTAAGTCATGCTGTACATGACATGCGTGTCATGATTTTCATGTTAACTCGCGTTTTTATGTTCGTCACACAGTCACGTCACAGGATACCAATTTTGGTGTATATAAATCTAGCGAAACCGCCGCCAGTGCCCCATGAGCGTGGCACATAAGTCATAATGTACATGACATGCGTGTCATGATTCTCATGTTAACTCGTGTTTTTATGTTCGTCATACAGTCACGTCACAAGATACCAATTTTGGTGTATATAAATCTAGCGAAACCGCCGCCAGCGCCCCATGGGCGTGGCACGTAAGTCATGCTGTACATGACATGCGTGTCATGATTTTCATGTTAACTCGTGTCATTTATGTTCGTCATACAGTCACGTCACAAGATACCAATTTTGGTGTATATCAAGCTAGCGAAACTGCCGCCAGCGCTCCATGAGCGTGGCACGTAAGTCATGCTGTACATGACATGCGTGTCATGATTTTCATGTTAACTCAAGTTTTTATGTTCGTCATACAGTCACGCCGCGCAATACCAATTTCGGGGTAGATCAAGCGAGCGAAACTGCCACCAGCGCCCCATGAGCGTGCCACGTAATTCATGATGTACATGACATGCGTGTCATGATTTTCATGTTATCTCGAGTTATTTATGTTCGTTACACGGTCACGTCGCAAGATACCAATTTTGGTGTATATAAAGCTAGCGAAACGGCCGCCAGCGCACCATGAGCGTGGCACGTAAGTCATGCTGTGCATGACATGCGTGTCATGATTTTCATGTTAACTCGTGTTATTTATGTTCGTCACACTGTCACGTCGCAAGATACCAATTTTGGTGTATATCAAACTAGCAAAACGGCCGCCAGCGCACCATGAGCGTAGCATGTAAATCATGCTGTACATGACATGCGTGTCATGATTTTCATGTTATGACTTGTCATTTATGTTCGTCATACAGTCATGTTACGCCATGCCAATTTTGGTGCACATTCGATGAACCAAGCGACCAGGAGAGCACAAAGTCGTAGGCGGCTAGATAGATAGATAGATAGGTAGAGATACGCTCAAAGTCGCAGAAGTTCGCTAAGAAATGCTTCGCATTTAATAGAAATCAGCTTACACGTGAGATAATTGAAGCAGGAGAGATTGAAAAGTTGGGCGAAAGGTGTGTTAGTATGCCTTCTATCGCGCTGACGAAAAAGGAATTTGATTCTCTTGGTGTCCGTTTTTGATGCTCAGTAATGTTGCTGCTACTTCTGCGCAGCAGATGTGCTCATGGTTTTGCCCTATAAGTAGAGTTGAGATCACAAAATAAACTGTTGAATGTAGCGCCATGTGTGTGCGTGTGTGTGTCTTCATTGTGTGCTCGTCTTCAGTGCGCTTCTACCCTTCTTAAGCATGGAATACCGACATGCCCACTTTACCACTTTGGTGGTGTAGTAGATTCGAGCTCCCTATAACTCGGAGCACCACTCTTCTTCAGTGCGGCGTTGAGGGCCCCGTAAGGAGGGACACCGCCAGAGCATGTGATCTAAACTGCTTCGCGCGCTACAATCGGGACAGTCCGGTTCAAAAGCGTCCGTGTAAGATGAAGGCCAGAAAATTTCGGAGCTGCGGTCCTATATGTTATTATTGTCTTATCGCGGTGGTGTTGGGGATGTTTTTCGGATGTTTTTCGCGAGATCTTCCTTTCAGTCCTCGTCCGCCTTTCATAGGATGTCTGATGCACGAGGACATCGCTTGTATGACAAGGCTTGTAATCTAAACGCGAAGACACACGGAGGTACATTAGGGCCTCCAAGATTCGCGCACACAATCTCGGAGGCTACGACGCGTCACTGAATGTTTATTCTGATCATTGTGTAAGAAAAGTATTTTTTTTTACACCGTGATTCTGACGAATTCCGGCGCGGCGCGCATGCACGCGCTTGCGTTTCTGCGCCCGCACGTGCTTGGCGCGTCTTCCGCGACAGCGCGGACAGCACCTCTTCGTACATGCGCGGTATCGTACGTTCGTATCAAACGTCGCGGGGTGAAAATCTGTTCGCAACAACCGTACTCCATTACATTGCAGGCCAATGGGCCATGGCCGGGACCAAAGAAAAATTAGTATCACCCCGAAATTCGTATGAGCCGTGATCGTATCACCGAGGTTTCACTGTAGTTGGGATTCACACCGTCCGGTTGCTTTTCTTTAACGCGCGTGCTCGCGTCCCAACAGTGGTGATCCGGACGAGGCTTACCGTCATTTAAACAGATCGACGCCATGCACACCGCAACTGGCGCACTAGCCATTTCCGCCTTCTACATCAAGCTCCCGCCATTTTGGACAGTGGATACGAAGCTTTGGTTCTTGCAGGCGGAGTCCCAATTCGCCGCTCGTCGCATTAATACCGACCTAACAAAATATCACCACGTGGTCGCTAGCCTCCCACCGACAACAGCGAGCGAAATACCAGATATACTGGTCGCTTCACCTGCAGAGAACGCGTACACAACACTCAAGCACCTGCTCATCAGCCGTCTCAGCCAGCCTCAGCGACTGCAACAGCTACACGCCTGTAAGCTCGGCGACCGGACCCCCAGTGAATTATTGCGCCACATGAGACAGCTACTGCATACGGCCAACGCTGCCACCACCGACGCTGACAGCAGACTGCTTCGCGAGCTTTTCCCGCAGCGACTTCCTACCAACGTGCGCATGGTCCTCGCCTCAGCCACCGACAAGGACCTCTCTCAGCTCGCCGAACTCGCGGACTTAGTGGTGGCGGTCGCTACGCCGTCCATCGCGGCGCTCTGCGACGGACGGCGGAGCCAACTCCCTCACCACGCGGAGATGGGAAAGGTGAGGAGAGTGAAGAGAAAGAAAAAAAAGCCGGCAGATCCCACGCATTGTGGGAATCGATGTAATGCGAAGCAGCCAGCAAAGAGCTGCATACATCGTCTAGTATGCCATTGAGGAAAATGCGTGACATGGTTTTCATGTTAACTCCTATTATTTATGTTCGTCACACAGTAACGTCACGCAATACCAACTTCGGGGTCGATCAAGCTAGAGAAACGGCCGCCAGCGCCCCATGAGCGTGGCACGCAAGTCATGCTGTACATGACATACGTGTAATGACTTTCATGTTAACTCGTGTTATTTATGTTCCTCACACGGTCACGTCGCAAGATACCAATTTTGGTGTATATAAAGCTAGCGAAACGGCCGCCAGCACCCCATGAGCGTGGCACGTAAGTCATGCTGTACATGACATGCGTGTCATGATTTTCATGTTAACTTGTGTTTTTATGTTCGTCACACAGTCACGTCGCGCAACACCAATTCCCGGGTAGATCAAGCTAGCGAAACGGCCGCCAGCGCGCCATGATCGTGGCACGTAAGTCATGCTGTACATGACATGCGTGTCACTATTTTCATGTTAACTCGTGTTATTATGTTCGTCACATAGTCACGTAGCGCAATACCAATTTCGGGGTAGATCAAGCTAGCGAAACGGCCGCCAGCGCCCCATGAGCGTGGCACGTAAGTCATGCTGTACATGACATGCGTGTCATGATTTTCATGTTAACTCGCGTTTTTATGTTCGTCACACAGTCACGTCACAGGATACCAATTTTGGTGTATATAAATCTAGCGAAACCGCCGCCAGTGCCCCATGAGCGTGGCACATAAGTCATAATGTACATGACATGCGTGTCATGATTCTCATGTTAACTCGTGTTTTTATGTTCGTCATACAGTCACGTCACAAGATACCAATTTTGGTGTATATAAATCTAGCGAAACCGCCGCCAGCGCCCCATGGGCGTGGCACGTAAGTCATGCTGTACATGACATGCGTGTCATGATTTTCATGTTAACTCGTGTCATTTATGTTCGTCATACAGTCACGTCACAAGATACCAATTTTGGTGTATATCAAGCTAGCGAAACTGCCGCCAGCGCTCCATGAGCGTGGCACGTAAGTCATGCTGTACATGACATGCGTGTCATGATTTTCATGTTAACTCAAGTTTTTATGTTCGTCATACAGTCACGCCGCGCAATACCAATTTCGGGGTAGATCAAGCGAGCGAAACTGCCACCAGCGCCCCATGAGCGTGCCACGTAATTCATGATGTACATGACATGCGTGTCATGATTTTCATGTTATCTCGAGTTATTTATGTTCGTTACACGGTCACGTCGCAAGATACCAATTTGGTGTATATAAAGCTAGCGAAACGGCCGCCAGCGCACCATGAGCGTGGCACGTAAGTCATGCTGTGCATGACATGCGTGTCATGATTTTCATGTTAACTCGTGTTATTTATGTTCGTCACACTGTCACGTCGCAAGATACCAATTTTGGTGTATATCAAACTAGCAAAACGGCCGCCAGCGCACCATGAGCGTAGCATGTAAATCATGCTGTACATGACATGCGTGTCATGATTTTCATGTTATGACTTGTCATTTATGTTCGTCATACAGTCATGTTACGCCATGCCAATTTTGGTGCACATTCGATGAACCAAGCGACCAGGAGAGCACAAAGTCGTAGGCGGCTAGATAGATAGATAGATAGATAGATAGATACGCTCAAAGTCGCAGAAGTTCGCTAAGAAATGCTTCGCATTTAAAAAATCACACCATCTCCGCTAAAGGGGACCATGAGGCGATGCGAAGCAGCGTTTCGGCATGTCGAGCGCGCGTTTCAGAGGGGTAGTGAAGGGGAGGAGAGAGGGGAAGCGGAGAAGGGTAGGGCGAAAGTGGGAGAGGCGAGAAAGGGAAAGTGGGAGATGGGGAACGCGGGAGAGGTGTGTGGAGAGGGTTCGCGCATGCGCAGTAGGGGTGGTCACGCCGCACTCCACCACCGGATTGAACTCCGCCATAAGATGCTTCGCATCTAAAAAATTCAGCCAGCAGCTCTTCGTGAACACTGTCGAAACAGCGAAGCGTATGCCCGTCATTCATCAATCTATATCGTACTTCTATGTTTTTCAACTCTTCCATACGTTGGCGCTTAGCTTGGGCCTCTCTTGCGCGAATGTCGCGGTTGTTTCGGCGACAACATGCCCGTTTTCACGTTTTCTCATACTCCCTATGAAGAAGCCGCCCAACGTCGGGCGGCTTCTCCATAAGGAGAATGAGAAATGTTCGCCATCTTGAAAGCGCAAACTCCTGAACCACCTGAACACTGCCACCGACACGCTATTTTACACTCCACTGCGCCTCACCGTCACCCCATCTAGGCGCGTTTCCCGAAAGTTCACCCCTCGACATCCTCTGGCCTCACCTCTCGAACAAGCCCTCGCCTCTCACAGCCCTCCCCTTCCTACCGAGCCTCACTCTCGCCACACTGCGAGGCCACGTGATCACCGCTAGCACCTCCTGGCACACTGCCAGAACATGTAGGGCGATGATGATGATAGCTGCGGCCATATCCCTTTGAAACGTAATGTACTTACGGGCACTGCGTAACATTACATTTATTATGGCAAATGTGTATACATGTACCGAGCTGTCTTTGCACACATCGACGTCCTGATACGATCCTTTCATCCGTGTAGAGTTATGCGGCTCTGGTGCACGTGCCACCCATACTGCTTCCGAATATTTTTACACGTGCTGTAAACAGAGCTGGGCAAGAGCTTTGTTCAAGCCTGATTATGGTAATGACTGGGATCATCCTTGTTCCATTGCTGTTGACTACACAGATATGATACGCACCTACCTGCTGCACCTGACATCTAGAAGCCGTATGTGTACCTACCTGCTGCATCCGACATCCAGACGAGACGAACAAGCAAGCGCGCGCCTTGAGACCTGTCGTACATGACCATACGAAAATGTTTCGCACCTTTACCACTAGAGAACAGGCACATGTGCCATAGCACTGTGAAAAATGGCGGATTCCGGAGCTACGGATGGTCTCGCCCCAGTTGCTGTTCATGTGCATCCGCCATCTCGCACAAGGTGGTGAACACTTCAGCATCCTAATACCAAAGTGACCACAATTTGTCTTACCACAATGTTTACAGCTTCGACCGTCATCCATCATCGCAGGGCAGAGTGGCCTTGGTGTTTTAGACTGCAGCACCTTCTTGACCGACTTGCGAGTGAAATTGCTCAAAGCAAGTATCCATCGCTCTAGAATACTTACACCATGAGGACATTTGTCAGGGAAGGCAAGGAGAGTAGAGTAAAACATTTTTCTGACTTTTAGACAAAGATAAACAGATGAAAAGTTGAATTAAGCGATCAACTGTGGTCAAAGCAGTGATCCCTCATAGGTGCTGACACATCTTAAGCTTTAGTTTTGTAGTTTTGAGCGCCAGAACAATGATAGATCTGGCGAAGGGTAACACTGTGGCAGGGTACTCGATATTAATTTATCCACATTGTACATGCCGCTCTATAAATGTGTCCAGCACCCCGTGGTAAACAAGCGTTTTTGCATTCTGTTCACATCGTAATGCGGCCTCCATGGACAGAAACAAACCCCCAACCTTTGACCCAGCAGAGCACCACCACAGCCAATGCAGAAATGAAACGTTTTATTTGAACAGTTTTGGCAAACAAACTTTATGAACAAGAAGCTTTATGAACAAGTCATAGAGGATGCCTGGGCAAGAGCTTTGTTCGAGCCCTTTCCACCAAGTCCAACGTGTGGTAATACGCCACTGTACATATATTAACACTATAATAAGATTTCACATTCAACCCCTTTTCACACAAAAAAAAATGAAGTGAGAGGATAACAAAGCAACACCATGATCGTTCATGTACATACACACTAACATCCGTTGGAATGCTTATAAATGTATGGTGATAGCCTAATGTTGAACATTTAGCGATGACAGCTTTCTTTGTTTTAAACACAGAGGCACTTGTGCAAAAGATACATTCTTAGATGCTTTGTAATAACAAATTGTTCCAAATTGACATCACAGTGACAGACAAAAGAAATTAGCTGTATCGCACAATGACAAGAAAACTTACAGTGCTTGCAGGAAAGCACGAGGAAAGCAAAGAAAAAAAAAAGTAGATACCTGAATCACTGGATCGAGATAGAATGAAAAAAATATAGGTGTTATAACAGTAGATAGCTAGCAATAGCAAATATTAGCCACTATTTGGCCAATATTGGGCAATAATTTAGCCTAGTGCTAATGAGTTCTAATAGTACGCAAGTAAATGTAGTTGAAGTCACATGACCTAGGGTCTGTTATATTGCAGTGCCTTCGTGATTGGCCCATATTTTCAGTCTTAAATTGTCATACCAGAGTACAGAATGTGGTTTAGAAGGGCAAAAGAAGACACTGCCTTCAGTTTCATAAGCTAAGCTGCAGGCAAATTGCCGCAAAATTGTGAGCACCCTGCAAGGGTTTCTTTGTTGGAGCTATAGTTAGTGCTGAAACCGCAAGTACTAGAGGAGAGCATTTTCTTAAGTACGTGCTTACTACCCAAAGCTGACAATGACAGGACTAACTGAGTAACCTCAGCAAACATTAGCATAAGCTCTCCACCAATTATCGACAATTCTGCCTCAGCAGGTGAGCACAATTGCTCGCAATAACTCATCGAATGCGAACAGAAAAAGGCTCACAATAATTTTGTGGCTTGCATGCAACGACATTCACGGTGATAAATGTACCGAAGTTACACGCGAGCTTTGAACAAAATCAGCCTCTTAATTACAATCTTTTACAAGACTAAAGCCTCTGAAGGCACTCCTGTGTTCGAAGTCCAACCAAGCACAAAAAACAAGTTCCTTGCAGTACAGTAACCAAGTCAAAAGTAGATTTGACAATAATTGTCATACGAGTAGGCGAACTATGCACCAAGTGGTGGATACCGCAAATGGTCACACAAAACAACTCTTCACTTCAATCGAACGGCGTGCAATGCTAGGGATCTAAATGCTTTGGCATCTCAACATGTTCACTCACAATGATATAAAAAAGTGCAGTTTACGTAAGAAGCACAGGAAATGTGCGTGAAAGGCCACCTCAGAGTGTATAGGAAATCTGGGCACTTCAACGGGGAAGAAAGAGCTGTAAGCTTGTCAAGAGCTAGCAGTATTTCAGATGCAGAAAAAAATATGAGATCACTCAACTCACAATTTAACTTATACACCGACACGCATTACGTATGATCATTGCAACTCCAAATACGAACAAGACTAACAGAAGCGTTCACCCTTTCTAACCACAATCGAGCACTGCATCAAATTGTTCTGTGGCCAGCTTATTTAACAGGGCATTGGTCCAAATGCTCACAGCAGAGCTTGTATTAAGCGTGTGTTATTGCAGCAGGTGAACCAGAACATGGAATAACACAGCCTAGTTGCTTCCAGTTGGTTCGCGTTTGAATTTACGCTGATGGCCCATGATGCGAACAGCCCTTGCAATAGTGATTGAGATTAGTGTCCCTGTATATGCTCCTGCAGGGATCAGTTGCACATAGATCCACCATGTTTGCTCGAAAGCTATGCAGTAGTGTCACTCCTTCCTTGCGCAGGAGCCAAGTTTAGCACACTGATGCAAGAGTGCGTGTCTGCCTTGTGCGTTGGTATGGTGGCGCCACCACTCTGCTACACACGGCAACTAGCAGAGTGGAACTGCAGCCTCCACAATTCCATGCGCGATATATAGATACCCACGGTGGAATGCAGATGTTGCATCTGTAGTTAGCTTCTGAATGGCACAGTGGAATATTTGATGTCGTTTTTTCCCATGTTATAGTACTTTCCCAGTAGCGGCGCGAGCTGCACAAAAAAAAGACAGGTGCAACTCTGCTCCCTGCGGGGGGGGGGGGGCATCTACAGGAACACTACTTCAGATGGAATCACGTGACGATAACGGTGTCATGTGACAGCCAGTGTGTGGTTCATAAGCAATACAGCTAAAGCTGCCGAAGTTGCTTAAAGGTGCTTCTTCAACACTTTATTAAACAACCTTTCACACTCAACATAACAATGGCGGGGTATTGCTGTTACAACAGGTTGAGAAGCAGAAAAATATGAGAAAAAACAGGTTTCACTAATGCGAATACTATGGGCTTGAACAATGGTGCACTAACTAGGATTTACCTCAATAAGAAGGAGCTAACCTCTTGCATAAACAAAAAAAAATAAGAAAACTCAACCAGTACATCAGACCTCAGGCATGGTGAAGCAGTAACAATGGTGCAAAACAAGACAAAAGCATTTAACAGTAAAAAAAAAATTCATGACCTCAAGACCAGACAGCAACAGGCGGGAAATCTACAGAATAAAAACCTAAGAAGACTCAAAAGAATAAATCCGACAACAAGCACCAGTTGCCATCACAAGTTGTGCCGTGACGGCAGGCAGAAGAGGCCAGTGGTCTCATCATCCTGATCGTCATGCCGGTGCCGTTGGACACACTCACACAAAAATACCGCAGTCCAACTGCATGCAGTGCACGGAGAGGAGACGCATGCGTCAAGGTGGGTGTGCTGCTCTTTTCACGTGCGGGGCGTTCCCCAAGGAGGCAGCTGTCATATGGCACCCAGGTGGCGATAGGCGGCAACGCCAACAGCCGCAGCTGCCACCACCGCACTGCCCACGACCAACGTCCAGTTACGAATCTGCACGAGCAGAACAGCCACCCACAGTTCTTTAAGGGCTGCATAATATTGTACAGCCTAGGAAGCACACGAAGCTTTCCGCCTACCTTCGTTAGATCTGCAAGTACCCTTGTACATTAAAGTGACCTTGAAATAGTTCTCACAATTTTTTTTACAAGCCAATTGAGCCTCTAGCCTGGGGTGTTCGGATCATTAGCAGACTGATTTAGGCACTCTGCATAAGGTGTACAATTTATTGTGAGGCTTTAAATTTGTGCATTGCTACAGAGCACAGTACACTGCCAATTATGTCGCTACTGTGATAAATAAGATCACAGCGTCAGGAAGTGGCCAAGGAGAACCTGTGTCTATCCAAAGCTGCTTACACAAGCGGTCAAAAGAGCTCAATTTCGCAATACAGCTGAACCCGACTATATCGAATTCAGGTAAATCGAATTATCCTTTATATCAAACTATTTTCGAACACGGCAATGTCTCAACGTAAATGTATAGAAAATTCTATGTCCAAGGCAGACGAGACGCTTCCGGCGCCCGTAGAGTACGCACAGCTGCATATGAAAATTTCGAGGTGCTATTTATGTTGATTCCATATTTTCTCGCGTAAAACTCGCCCCTGCATATAACCCTGCATCCCTATCTAAAAAAGAAAAGAAACCCTGCGTATAGCCGTAAAGGCGTCTTCCTCACGTTATCGTTATAACTTGCACACAGAAATTCGCACCGAAAATACAACAATTCCATTAAAAGTTGTATATCGAATTATTCGATATATTGAACTAATTTTCGTTCTTTTGCGAGTTTGATATATGCGGGTTCGACTGTACTAAATTATGTTGCAAAAAGTGCAGGCAACACGTAAAGTGGCCACAGCATCATCTCTGTCCCATGCAAACCAAACATAACACAACCAACAAGTGCATAAACGCTGGCACAATAGCAAAACTCGAGCATATTGCAGCACATGCAAACAATTAGTTTCAAGGGAAACTGCAATGAACTCACGCAGTGCACGGTGAAATTTCACAGTACAACGCGCTAAAATGCGGAAAGAAGAGAAGAAATATGAAGGATTAGCAAAAGAACGACAAACAGGAGCCCACATTTGTCCTCCTTTCACTAATCCGCCATACTTTTTCTTTTCTTTCCACACTTTAGTGCATTGTGCTACAAAATCATGCCACGAACATCGCTGTTTTTGCCAACTGCACAGTGCTTTTGCAACAAGAAAGCAGAAAGCAAAAGCGCATTAGCAAAACGCAAGAACCATCACTGCTATCAAAAGAAGGCGTCATTACATGGAAACGAAACACAGGTAGGCCAAATGAAGTGCTCAAAGCCACTAAAAGTAATGCCTTAGGTGCCATTCTTTAAAATGTTTGCTCGTCCTTGAGACTTGTAGAAAGCGTCAGGTGGCGCGGCTAAAGGCAATAAATTTGCCTGACAAAGGTCATAGCACATTGTGATGGACTGTCAGCAAGCACGTGGTTGTCACGAAAAAGAGTGATAGTGCTATCACTGGCCTACTCAAGTAACTAAAGGGGCTAACGCTTCCCTAATCAACATAACCTTATTATCTCACTGCTGCGATGATTAATAATTTACATAGCACCAGAAGTTCGAATGCCAAACTCTGTGCTGCAAGAACCTGTGCCCCAAAATTATCAGAGCATCACCAAATCAAAGTGACAATGCAGTGACGACTAACAGAAGTCTAATGTACAAAGAAATTCTTGTAACAAAGTATTGAAACTTGATATATATTCAGTTCATGTCCACAGAACAAGAACCACTTTTAATGCTAACACTATAAGAAAGCAAGTTTATCCACGACTTCAATCTAACGCAGTCTCCCTGCCACCACAAAGGAAGACCAAGGAAATAAATTGAAATAAGCATGCGGCATACATGTACCAAGCCAAACGAAACTGCTGTTTTTTGGTGTATCTGTATACAACTGAATCCCTTTATAAGAGACATTGATGCAAAAGACAACTGGTTTATAAGGGACACCTTGTAGACAGAGTGCTGTTGCTTGAAGAGCTCAATAAACGTGAACTCAGGGTTTCTTAATCTCACTGCCTCCCACGACACTCCTGTCAACGTTACTGGTGAGAGAGGAACCAATAGGACAACAAAATATATTAACACTAAAGTGTTTTACACCGGAGTCAGCCAACGATATAAGCACATCCTTTCCGTCATGGATGCGACATCAGTAGAAGGGCACGCGGGTAGCTCTGAAAGAATTCTGAAAGAAACTTTAAAGAGCTACCCAAACTGCGAATCGAACCGAGGAATTCTCTATGGCCGACAAGTATTCTATCACAGGGCCATGCCACTGCTTGGAACATCTTCAGAAAAATACCCTACAGAGGCGTCATATCGGCCAAGGAGTCACGTTAACAGATGTAGTACCATGTGGCAGAAGCGCAGAATTGCACCAGGTGTTACACCATGTCAGATGCTCAACAAGTGTGTGGTCCACCTCTTTCAAAAGAGGCTCAGCCATAATTCAAGACCATCAATACCCACAGCATGAACAAAGTCTACAGCTACGTAGGTGCAGCGCGTGTATTGCCTTAGAGATGCGCAGTGGGTACTTTGCAACTGCATTTGCAGTAGGTGCCCCGGGAAAGTTTCGAACGGTGAACATCGTGTGGACAGAGGTTGTCATGGCTACACCAGGCCGGCAAGGTATGCTCCAGAGGGCAACGTTCTCACGCATTCTAGGCGCACACTAGAAACTGAGCCTCTCGCATTCAAGAATCTGAGCATGACGCAAGTTGCCAGGCTGCCATAGACACTACGGAATCGGATGTAAATCCACATAGAAGGCTGAGATGCCGGCCCGATAGCAACACACACTGCATGAACTGTATTTCTTAACATCGAACACAGTTGCAACTACTAAGGAGGCAAGCTTCACTTTCGTGTTACGAACGGTTCCTACATAGGAGGAATTATTCACTTGATGCTTTTTATGATGTATCTTTCGAGTTTTGAGCTTCGCGCAAAGTGAACATGTCTTTGTTACAGCCAATATCGTGGTGGCTCTCGCGTTTTCAGTTTCCTTATAAGAAGAATAAATGTCTCTGAAACGAAGCGTGGCCAACCAAGTTTTGTACTTAGTTCGCCTGAACTGATAATTCGCTATATCAGTGTTTGTTACAACGAGGTTCAACTGTATAAACAAGGTGGTTTTGAGAATTACTAGCTGCCAAACTATTATCCCGAACCCAAGCTCTGTTACCAAGTACTGGACCCTTCATGCACACAACTAACTTTTTCACTACCCATTCCTCCTACCGATGGTCAATCAGCCTAACCTAGGCTGGACAAACACCACTGGCCTTTTACTATCGTACTTGTGCATTCAAAGAGTAAAAGGATAAAGCAGCACTTGTTCAGCTATGGTGCCGGATTAGATACCTTGCCGAAGCGAGAGCCTTTGCTTGATTCCTTGGTGTCGCAGCTGTCACTTCCGCCGAACATGCGCTTGTACATGGCTCTCTCGACGCGGTCTTCCCTTTCTTTGTGCCACATGAGTCGCGAGAGTTCCTGCTGGATGATCTGTGGACAAGACGAGAAGTGGGCTCGTTAAATAGACACAGAAGAAAACACTAAGCCAGTTTAATACCGATAATTGAGAACTCTGTTGCAATATTAAGGTAGAAGGTTCACCAATACGGAAAAAAACAAAAGTCGAGATTTCTTTCTTTGAATTTCAAGCCCAAATGTCAGCATCTCAGTGTCGGCATGACGTCATGGACTTCACTCTTCGTAACTTAGCCGCATTAGATGAACAAATTTTTCTAATGCTTGCTAAGTGAAATATCCTCAAGCTGCCTTAGAACGTAATGCAAACAATTTTCTATAGGGGTGTGCGAATAGTGAAATTTCAGCTCGAATCGAATTTGAATCGAATAGTGCCGAATAGTTGCCAAAAATACCAAATATCGAATCGAATATCGAATAATATATTTACAGGGAATGTGTACCGTCAGTTACGGCAAGACAGAGGAAAAATCAGGGATGCTACGTTGTGCCGAAAGTTTTGTTATGCACTTGTTCGACAGTGGCTTTTGTTTCAGCTTTTATGGGTGCGCAGACATGTTGATAGAAGATCCGCCATTCCAGTCAGCAGCGCCACTTCTAACCTCCTAACAGCTAACAGAGGGGGGTACGGTAGCTAGTTTTTTCCCCCATGGTCACTCAATACGGCTCATTTGACAATGGTAATGTGCTTCATCGCCATGGATGCTCCGGACCCAAAAATCTTCGGGCGCCCGTTCACAGCAGCGTTTTAACTGAGTGCTGGAACGATTGGAGTTTCTGAACGAGTGGTTCGGTGCGGCAGTGGCGACTGCCCAGCGTGAACAAACTTTTACATGCAAGTCCAATGACCGAGGGTTTCGCAGGCTAAAGTCAGGACATTTTACTACGCTTGCGGCATGAGCGACCGAACTACGCAAGAAGTCCGTGCCTTCGTTTAGGGACCGAAGTTGTGAAGGGCTCGACAGTTTTCTCGTGTTTTTCTACGTGCGAAAATGACATAATCTCGTTTAAGATCAGCATGGGCTCACTTTCACTTTTGAACCAGGATGTCGGTGAAAGCTTTAACGAAAGGCCTACTGTGACGACGTTAGCATTAGTTTCTGCCACCCTACCCTAACCAAGTTGCACCATTGATTGGCCTTTATCGCGTTTTAGATATTCGTCCTGCCGAATTATTCGAAACTTCGAATACTAGCTATTCGAAAGTCAAATCGAATTATTCGATTAGGAACTATTCGATTCGAATTTGAAACTCGAATATTCGCACACCCCTAATTTTCAAAGATAAATAATTCTGTAGGCCTTAGCAGATTCCGTCAAAATCTATGAGATCGCGGTGAGTTGGTGTGGGAACCACGATGCGGCATCGCTAGAGTGTACTGGAATGGGGTACTGGATCCACAGAGTGCTCTGCGCTAAGGCATATTTTCATACAAATCTAAACCGACCCCACCCCTTCTTTCACCTAAAGATCTGGCTGTGGTTACCATGGTTAGGGCCGCACGTGGCAGCCACTGGCCAGTTACGGCCAGTATCGCGGAAGGATAATTTACTAACAAAAGAGAAATCACTACTCACTTTTTGTGTCTCTTTAAAAGGACGACAAAGTGAAACATTAACATCAGTTTAGAGCAATCAATTGTTCTTTCAGAACTCCAGTGCCATTAATTTTGCCATTATAGGATACTTATTAAAAGATTAAATCGATTTCGAAGTTTCATTTCTGAATTTTGTGCGAAAATTTCATCATGTGAATGTCAGTGTGACGTCGCGAATTTCAAAGAGTTTTCGTTTATTTCGGCCACATTGGTTCAACAAACTTTTTGAAACTTCCCATGTGAAAACGTTGGGTCCCTCAGCACATAATGCAAGCAATTTTTACTGATAAACGTTTATGTAAGCTTTAGCAGATGCCGTCAAAATCTATGACGTCACGGCGTCATGCTCAAGATGGTGTTGCCACCTGTATTATCTTTTTGCATGTTTTCTCACTTACCAAGCGCCCTCTCGCTGTAAGAGTGGTGCTTTCGGTACTGCAAAATTGTTATATTTAGTAACACAAGAAAAATCGCTTCTCTTATTAAGCAGAAATTCAGGGGAAGATGGAAGCTTGAAGAGATGAAAAATTCGTGAACACGAGGTGTCGCTGGAGTTGACGTTTTTGACAAGCAGACTTTTCTTCAAGGCTGTAGCTGTTGCATACTTGAGGAAGAAAAGTGCGCTTGTCGAAACATTGCCTTCAGCGACACCCTATGTTCACGAATTTTTCATTGATCTTTAGTGTCCCTTTAATGTGCCCCACACTGCAAGTACAGTGCTTAAAGGGGTCATGAACCACTTTTCCAAGTAATGATCTAATGACCTCAATATCGGAGTTTACTGCCTCTCGAATCGATTGCCGCAAAAATTTCTCGAATCCGTCAAGAATGAGCAGAGTTACGGGGGTTTGGCGCACGCTCTCAGCGCTTTCTCTCTTTTCTCGTGCCAACGAGCGCACTGGAAGCTAGACAGGGAGGAATGGCACTGGGGTAAGAAGTTACGTCAGCGCACGTCATGAAACGCGATCGCTCTCCCGCTGTGATTCACATGCACGAGTGCGGCTACCGTGTAAATTTAGCAGACAGAGGAGTGCGGCGCGGGCAAGTGGCGGCACTCCGTGGCAAGAAGCTCATCTCATCCGGCTATCGGCCGATAAGCATGCTATATCTCTTGCGACGTAAACTGGCAGATCCGCGACGTCAACGTGCAGGCGCCCCCCGCCCACCGACGAGAGTGAGAACCGGCCTCTGTTTGAAAAGAGGGCGCCTGAAGAAACGGCAACTTCGCGCTCCGCTTGTGGCCTGTACGCGGCGCGCACGACTGTGATATTTTGCAGAGCAGTTCAGAGCCGTGTCAGCTTTCCGCAGGATGTGTTTTTTCAACAAGCCCAAGGGGTGCTTCATGACCCTTTAAATGAGTGAAAGATGTAACTTTAGGATTGAACAATATATGTGCGTTTGCCTACAATATCACGCATGCAATCTGCAGCTCTGTTCACCGAGTGCGGTTCCCTGCAGAACTTAAGCTTTCACTCACGTCAACGAACTCAGCTCTAACAATATAATAATTTCTAGGGTTTAACGTCCCAAAACCACGATACGATTATGAAAGACGCCGTAGTGGAGGGCTCCTGAAATTTTTACCACCTGGGGTTCTTTGACGTGCACCTAAATCTAAGTACACGGGCCTCAAACATTTTCGCCTCCATCGAAAATGTAGCCGCTGCAGCCAGGATTCAATCCCGCAACCTTCAGGTCAGCAGTCGAGCACCATAACCACTAGACCACCATGGCGGGGCAACGAACTCAGCTCTCTCATTAGCAGAAGTGCAGATGACACTGTGCCTTTGCCCCTTTCCTTTCAAAAGGAAAAATAAAGCTTTTACCTACCTGCTGTGCGAGATGTTCGCGGCTACAGCGCATGCTCAACTTCTACTCAAGGAAACGGATGACGCCAGTGGCAATGACAATTTCAATCAGAGAGTTGCTCACCATAAAGAAGGTTCTTCACTTTAAGATAGTACTATTTTCTTTCATTCTTAACAAGCTAATCATTCGTAAGGACTTGCTTGAAAAGCAGTTAAGTCTCGGAGTTGTTCTCAAGTATGAGGAAGTTGCACAAACCTTAGTATCAGGCTCCAGCTTCAAGGCTTTCTTCAATACAGAAACGGCTTCGGAATAATTGCCTTGGTCCGCCAGTATCTGTAAAGAAATGAAGAAAGCGTTCATGTTGCATTCCTCGGCCTTGGAATAGGAAGAACTAGTTATTTGCAGTAGTAGCCGTTTGTGAATGTGACGAGAAATTCCCAGAGTGTACCACAAAACTAGCTGCTTCTCGCGTTGGGTACATGCGTGGAATTTCACTGTTTGTTCACAGGGTTTATACAGGCCCTGAAGGCAGAAGTTCAAGAATTTTTAAGGACTTTCAAGGCCCCAAAACATTGCTTTTCAAGGACCCATTTCAATAAATGATCTAGTACCCTTCATAAAAAAGAAAAGAAATACACCATGGTCAACAGCGAGTCCATCGACCGTTGTGGGCAATGGGTGGTGCCTAGTCTGCAGCTGCCTGTTTTTGCTCCTGATACAACGATAGATGCCACAAAGAACAACGTGACGGAAAGCCACTTTGAATGCTACACATCAACCAAATGCTAAACTATTTGACATGCAAATGAGCTCGTTTTCTAAACAGCATGCCTATACATATACAGAGACTAGGCTCGCACGAATGTTCGAGTGCTCTGTATATTCGAACGAATATTACGGTATTCGAATTCGGTTCGACCCAGATTTTAAATTTCTGATATTTTGATGTATTCGGGGCGAAATAATATCAAAATTGCATGCAAGTACTATACCAAGGCTTTCAGTCCCATTAGGCTAGCCGCAGTGCTATTGACATCACGCCTACCTCTTGACTTCAGGCAAGTGACATGGCCAATGCATTCAAGAGTGCCAACCCGATATGGAACTTTTTTTCTAAATACCCCGCCAGACCAAGAAGCTCAGTGTCTCAGGTGCCACGCTATTCTGAAGATGCCAACGAGGAATATAACAACTCTGGCGATACATTTAAAGAAGCACCCGGATGTATTTGCGGCATTCGAAAAGGAACGTTGTGCACGGAACAGTGCGCAGTGTTCTGCTGTCGCTAAGCCCGGCATGCAACAGCCTTCAGTAGCTGACAGTTTCAAGCCAAAACTTCAACATATGGCGCCAAAGGCACAGCGGATGACAAAGGCTATTGCCGGATTCATTGAGAATTTTTTATTTTTGTTTTGTTAATTGTAGAAAGGGGCACCTTTTATGGTGTAAATAGCAAGTTGTCTTTACCTGTGATGTTGTTCTTTTTTTTTTTCATTTGAACCATGCTATCAATGAGTTTCTGCGATTTTTTTTTCTTTTTCTTGCTGTGCAAGATGTAGCCTTTTAAAGGGGTCATGAACCACTTTTCCAAGTAATGATCTTATAATAAAGAGGTGAGACACGGCCTCGACAAGAGAAACTGTAATATCAGACAGTAGGCCTAGCCAGCGCGAACAGCAACAACGTTCAGCACGAGCACTTTCTGCTTAGCGCTGACGATCCGACTGTCTAGCTCTTCAGGGTGCACTTCTTCTTCATCACATCTTTCCCCCTCGCTGAAGACGGAGCCAGTTGGGTGTACTAAGGTGTCGTAAGAACAACGGGTTCGTGGTAGGGTTTGAGGCGATCCACATGAACAGTTTCGCGGCCTCGGCGACGCAGGTCCGCAGTGGGCGTGAGGGGTTCGATGAGGTAGTTGACGGGAGAAGTTTGCTGTAGGACGCGGTAGGGTCCATGGTACCTGCTGACAAACTTCGAGGAGATACCTGGCGCAGAGGTGGGAGGCACCCACAGCCAAACAAGAGAGTTGGGCGAAAACTGGTTGGGGGGCCGTTGGTCGTCATGTCGAGATTTCTGTAGCCCCTGTTCTTCAGTTGTAAGGGAGCGAGCTAGTTGCCGACATTCTTCTGCATAGCGAGCAGCTTCGGAAAGTGGTGTGCCCTCAGACGAGTCGAGTCGGTAAGGAAGAATGGTGTCGATCGGAGACGATGGTTCTCGGCCATAGAGTAAAAAGAAGGGAGAAAAGCCTGTCGTCGCCTGGGGTGCCGTATTGTAGGCGTATGTTACGTAGGGAAGAATAAGGTCCCAGTTCGTGTGGTTAGAGGCGACATACATAGAAAGCATGTCGCCAAGAGTTCGGTTGAAGCGTTCGGTCAAGCCGTTTGTTTGCGGGTGATATGCGGAAGTACAGCGGTGAATCACATGGCATTCAGCGAGAAGTTCTTGAATTACATCCGCGAGAAAGACGCGGCCTCGATCGCTCAGGAGTTCACGAAGAGCACCATGACGTAGAACAAAGCGTTGAAGCAGGAAAGACGCAACGTCACGTGCCGTCGCGGCTGGCAGAGCGGCCGTTTCTGCATATCTCGTGAGGTGGTCAATCGCCACAATAACCCAGCGATTTCCGGCAGATGTGTATGGCAGAGGACCGTAAAGGTCGAGTCCAACCCGGTCAAATGGTCGCATTCGGCACGGCAACGGCTGCATTGGTCCAGAAGAGTGGCAATGATCGGGCTTGCGGCGTTGGCATTCTGTACAAGATCGAATGTACTTTTGCACAAATGTGTACATGCCGCGCCAATAAAACCGAAGACGTAGTCTGGCGTAGGTTTTAAACAGACCAGCGTGTGCACACTGTGGATCGGCATGGAAAGCAGCACATATGCTAGCGCGGAGTTGCCTAGGTATGACAAGTAGCCATTTGCGGCCGTCAGAGTGGTAGTTGCGGCGATAAAGGATGCCATCACGGACGGCGAAGTGAGAGGCTTGTCGGCGTAGCGCTCGAGATGGCGGGCGGGGGAGTGCACCAGAGAGGTAATCCATCAAAGACGCGATCCACGAATCTTTGCGTTACTCCAAAGCCATGTTGACGGATCCTAATGGTGAAAATAAGTTGTCTAGAATGGAAACACTCGCAATGTCAGTGGGAACAGGCGAACGCGAAAGAGCATCTGCATCGGCATGCTTCTGGCCTGAGCGGTATAGAACCCGGATGTCGTACTCTTGGAGCCGGAGAGCCCATCGTGCCAAGCGGCCGGAGGGATCTTTGAGGGAAGACAACCAGCAAAGTGCGTGATGATCGGTAACGACATCGAAGGGTCGACCGTAGAGGTAAGGCCGAAATTTTGTAATCGCCCAGATGATCGCTAGGCATTCTTTCTCAGTTACGGAATAGTTTGCTTCCGCTCTTGTGAGTGTGCGACTCGCGTACGCAACAACATAGTCTTGGTAGCCGGGCTTTCGTTGTGCGAGGACTGCTCCAAGACCGACACCGCTAGCATCCGTGTGGATTTCTGTAGGAGCACTTGGATCGAAATGGCGCAGTATGGGTGGTGTTGTGAGTAGCTGACGCAGCGTCGCAAACGCATGATCGCAAGCCGGGGACCACGCAGATAGATTGGAGTCTCCCTGAAGCAGGTCTGTCAAAGGTGCCATGATCGAGGCGAAATTGCGAATGAAGCGGCGGAAGTATGAGCAAAGCCCAATGAAACTACGCAACTCTTTCAAACACGTGGGCCTCGGGAACTCTTTAACAGCACATAGCTTAGCGGGATCAGGGAGCACGCCATCTTTCGACACGACATGTCCGAGAATGGTCAGCTTGCGTGCCCCAAAGTGGCATTTCTTTAAGTTTAGTTGGAGGCCAGCTTCAGCGAGGCATCGTAAAACCTGCTCCAAGCGACGAAGATGCGTGGGGAAGTCTGGCGCAAATACCACTACATCATCCAAGTAGCACAAGCATGTGTTCCATTTGGGACCTCGTAGAATAGTGTCCATCATGCGCTCAAATGTCGCGGGCGCATTACAAAGGCCGAATGGCATCACATTAAATTCGTATAAGCCATCCGGTGTGATAAATGCAGTTTTTGGTCTATCATCGGTATCCATAGGCACTTGCCAATAGCCAGAGCGTAAATCGAGGGAGGAAAAGAACTCTGCACCTTGTAAGCAGTCTAGAGCGTCGTCGATCCGGGGCAAAGGATAAACATCCTTTCGCGTTATCTTGTTGAGACGACGATAATCTACGCAAAAGCGTATAGTGCCATCCTTCTTTTTAACTAAAACAACTGGTGATGCCCACGGGCTATTTGAGGGTTGAACGACGCCGCGCTTGAGCATGTCACCTACTTGTTCATCAATGACGCGGCGTTCAGTCGACGATACACGGTATGGTCGCTGCCGTAGTGGTGGGTGAGTACCTGTGTCGATCTGGTGGCATACAGTCGATGTTCGGCCTAGACAAGTGCTCTGGCTATCGAAAGCTGGGCGAAATTTGTCAAGGAGGCTTACAAGGTCACGGCGTTGCTGTGAGTTGAGACCGTCGTCGATTACATGGTTGAAAATGTCGCCAGCGGATGTGCCATTCAGGGGACTACAGAAGAGGGCGTTGACCTCTGATGAACCATCAGGAACGGCCAACGGAGTGATGGTTTCGCAAGGTTCGATTGTGCCGATACATTCACCGCGAAGCAAGGTAATCGGGAATGGATTGCCCACAGGTACGTCGGTCACACCACCTTGAAGGGTAAGAAGAGCGGTTGGGAGTGGTGAGAGGTGGCGATGAACAAATGTAGCGGAAGGCGTGAAGAGGGCGGTAGCGTCGGAGGCAGCAGAACATGATACATGGGCCAAGACAGTAGCGTGCGGAGGGATCTCGGTGTCGCTAGTGATAATCACCTTCCTGCAGGAAAGAGGACCGTCGGCAGGTAGAGCATCGTCAAGTGATGAAAAGGCGACTTCTGCACGGGCGCAATCAATGACGGCTTAGTGACGAGACAGAAAATCCCAACCTAAAATAATCTCGTGAGAGCAGTGCGGAAGTACGACGAACTCGACTGTGTAGGGCATTCCTTGAATTAGGAGTCTGGCAGTGCACGCTGCGACAGGCTGGACGGGCTGTGCTGTGGCAGTGTGAAGAAACGGACCAAAGAAGGGGGTCGTCACTTTTCGGATTGAGCGGCACAGTTTTTCGGCGATGACAGAGATTGCGGCACCCGTATCGATGAGAGCAAGAACAGATACACCTTCAAGAATGGCATTAATAACATTTGGCGGCGAAAGAAGAGGGGCTTGTACTTTGCGACGATGACGCAGTTCTTGCCTCGGGAACTGCGCCATTTAGTTTTCCGTGTCGGGTGCAGATGGACGTCGACGCATCGGAGAGAGCGAGCGACGACGGGGAGAAGGAGAACGGCGGTCAGGAGCTGGTCGAAGGCTTGGTCGCGGAAGTTGCAACTCGCGGTCTGAAGCGTAGGGGAACGTGGGGCCGTACTCAGATGCGCTTAGGTCGTCACGTAAATGTGGTGGTCGGCGGGCGTGCGACGTGTCCGGGTAGGCCACACGAAAAGCAGATTGGCCGGTTGTCAGCTGTGCGCCAGGGGTTGGCCACTCGATGGACTGGAGGTCGGGGCGGCGTAGTGACGTAAGGAGGAGTAGACAACGGAGGCGGCGCGCGCAAAGTCGGTGGTCGTGGTCGTGGTCGTGCTGCTGCTTCGGCGTACGTCAATGGAGCGGTGACTGGTGGTGCCAGCTCTGATGGAAGGACCTCAGACACTTGATCTTGTATGATGTGTTGTAGAGAGGGACTGAGCAATGTACTTCGTTCCGGCAGGCTGGGGATGAGCGAGAGCTGGCGAGCAACTTCTTCGCGCACAAAAGCTTTGATCTGCGAGAGAAGGACGGGATCTGGCGAGGGAGTTAAGCCGGACAACGATTCCTGGTGCGGGACAGGGCGGCGGGTGACGAGGCGTTGACGGCGGAGCTCGTCATAGCTTTGACACAGCTCAGTAACTTGGGCGACAGTACCCGGGCTTTTGGAAATCAGCATCTGGAATGCGTCCTCGTCGATTCCCTTCAAGATACGCTTGATTCTGTCCGCTTCGGCCATGGTGGTATCGACGCGTTTGCATAGGTCGATTACATCCTCAATATAACTGGTGAAGTTCTCGCCAGGTTGTTGAGATCGTGACTGTAGGCGCTGTTCCGCGCGAAGCTTTCGAACAGCAGGACGGCCGAAGACTTCGCTGAACTTAGTCTTGAAAGCTGCCCAGGTCGGAACGTCGGTTTGGTGGTTCCGAAGCCACAAGTGAGCAATGCCGGTTAGGTAAATGCTGACGGTGGCCAGTTTCATGGTGTTGTCCCATTTGTTAAGGACACTCACGAGTTCATATGTAGAAAGCCAGTCGTCAACGTCGTGGTCATTAGTGCCGCTGAATATTGGAGGGTCCCGCTGACGGACCGCGCCGGAGCATGCGGTGGCCTGGGGAGCAGGAAGCGGCGGGCTTGTGTTGGATTCGGTGGTCATGGCGGCAGGTAGAGTCCGGCTGCGCAACTCCAGGATGTCTAGGAGACCTAGCAACCTCCACCAATTATAATAAAGAGGTGAGACACGGCCTCGACAAGAGAAACTGTAATATCAGACAGTAGGCCTAGCCAGCGCGAACAGCAACAACGTTCAGCACGAGCACTTTCTGCTTAGCGCTGACGATCCGACTGTCTAGCTCTTCAGGGTGCACTTCTTCTTCATCACAATCTAATGACCTCAGTATCGGAGTTTACTGCCTCCCGAATCGATTGCCGCAAAAATTTCTCGAATCCGTCAAAAATGAGCAAAGTTACGGGGGTTTGGCGCACGCTTTCAGCGCTTTCTCTCTTTTCTCGTGCCGACGAGCTCTCTGGAAGCTACACAGGCAGGGATGGCATGGGGGAAAGAAGTTACGTCAGCGCACGTCATGAAACGCGATCGCTCTCCCGCTGTGATTCGCGTGTGCGAGTGCGGCTACCGTGTACTGAGGAGTGCGGCGCCGGCAAGTGGCGGCAACCCGGGGCAAGAAGCGCATCTGATCCAAACGCCGCTCTCGATTTACGTCGGCTATCGGCCAATAAGCATGCTATGTCCCTTGCGACGTAAACAGGCAGATCCGCAACGTCAATGGGCAGACGCCCCGCCCACCGACGAGAGTGAGAACCGGCCTCTGTTTGAAAAGAGGGCGCCTGAGGAAATGGCAACTTCGCGCTCCGCTTGTGGCCTTTACGCGGCGTGCACGACTGTAATATTTGGCAGAGCAGTTCATAGCCGTGTCAGCTTTCCGCAGGATGTGTTTTTTCAACAAGCCCAAGGGGTGCTTCATGACCCCTTCAACTAGTAGAAGGAAGCACCTTCTCCAGTGCATTTGGAGCTGCTAGTCCTTATGCCATTATTTTTTTACTCGAAATATATTAGCAGAGGATTTTCAGTGGTGTTCTATGCATGTGTGTGTTCCCAGTTATCTGTGTCAATGAAGAGCACTTTCATTTATAGCTAGTCCATGGACACAAGTTTCTTTTACTGGTTAAGATATGTTGTCACAGGATTCTCCGAGATGCGTTTGTTGTAACCCCAGAAATAAACGCTTTTTGCACAGAAAATCTTTGAACTGTTCAGTTTCGTTCTTCGGACAACTGACAACTATTCAAATTCGTTTCAAAAGTATTCGACCTTGAGGACTATTCGCTTCGAACTCACTTCGAACCAAAATAACACTATTTGCGCAAGCCTAATAGAGACATCCTCAATTGCAAGGTGAACGTGAATATGGATACGCGACAACTGCATTCTACTGTCTGTGCTGCCTGAAGCACGGAATTTTTATTTTATCTGTTGTATCTGGATTGCACAAGTTCTTATCATGAATTTCTTTTTCAACTTGTAGTTTTGGTGAACCACACTATTTCATACACTGCGAGTCATGTAGTAGTAGTACCATTTCTCCATGCAAAAAGTAATGCAAGAGGGCAGGAAGCTTTGAAAGAAGATTTTGAACAGTACATTATGCACTTTTTCATGAACTTTTGCATTACTGTGTACATGTAACAACATGCCACAGCTTTAAATATTACAGACACCCTGGCCTAGCTGCAGTTCGTGGACTAACTGGGCAGACAAGTTTGAGTTGCGTCAAAACTCTGTTTTAAAAGATGTTGGAACACTATCCCAAACACCAGCAACAACAACGAATAAAAGAAGAAAAAAAGATAACAAACACAGACACACAGCAACACTGACCTTTCCCTTCCGGTACAATGCCTTGACGTTGTTAGGCTGAACTTTCAGAACAAAGTCCACCGACTTAAGCGCTGCTTCATAGGCCTTCATCTGGTCAGAATGGAAGGATAGCGAATGTAAAAAATTGTTAGGAGAGCAAAACAGCACAAAATGAGTAAATAAATAAATTAAACACATAAAAATTCTGTGACAATTTACTTCATTTCCAACACACATTTTGACAATGAGACTTCTTTTTGCCAAGCTCTTGATTTGTCAAAGGCACAAGCTACTTTTTTTTTTTTTATTGCTCAAGCACGAGGCTTCCTTTGTCAATTCCTTGGAGCAAAACAAACTGAGTCTTTTACTAAGGAACTGCCCCGTGTATGTTGCTTATGAAACTAAAATGTAACACTTTTCACGTTGTCTTCACAAAAAGCGTGCGTAACATTGAGTTATCTAAATTTGTTTGGCTGCGGCAAATGCTCCTTGCTGCAGGGAGAGAAAAACGAAACTCGCGCAGCTCCTTTTGCAATACAAGAAAGACGACTCACTGAAGTGCCATACTGTACCCACGCTGCACTAATACGTACTTGTGGATCGTCAAGACTCAGGCCTTCTATAGCTCTCTGTTTTACTCCCCCTTTCCTATCCTCATGTGTATGGTAGCAAGCTGCACAATGTCTAATTAACCTCCTCGTCTTTCCTTCATTCACGCTCACTCTCTCTCCCCAATCATGGCTATGGCCATGATTGGCTTTGGCTAACAGACCCAGTGATACCAGTTATAAACACGCACGAAAGTTAATGGAGGAACGGCTGCCACCATAGTACACATGGCAATCAAAAAGAAACAGAGCAGTAAAGCGATGAAAGCACTGGAACAATAAATTCGTGGAATGCATTCACCATACCTTCATCTGCGTTGCTGTTAGGTTGTTGTAGACTTTTAACCGTGTATCCAGCAGCAGCTGGAGGTCAGCGGGCGACTCTGATAGGTTCTGCAAAACACAATTTCAGTGTCGACGAATGCGTCATGAACTTGCAATGCTGTAGCATTTCTACAACTAACTATCCTAACATGCACATATGCCTGTGTTCCTGCACGCATGCATGTGTCCACACAAGGTGATAATTTCCTTAACATGAATGCAAACAAATGCACAGAAGAAAAATGCAAAACAACCAGGGAACATCACCATGCTGAAAATTGGGCTGCTGAACTAATACCGAGGTTACTAGCAACGTGAAATTAGAGCTGTCACCAATCTTTCTGATTTAACTTGTTTATGCCCACTTTTGAAAACCTTTCTCTTTGTTATTCCATAAGAGCTACGCAGTCTGTCTACTTCTCACCCTTTTGTTTTTATTTCATTGATACAGGCTGTGAGCATTCACTTACAGGGTCCATTATGAAAGTAAAGAGCATAATTGTATTGTGACGCGACTATCCAAGGCAGTGTGGTAAAACCAGTCGAGCAATGTTGGGGGGTATGCCCTTCCAACGTAGATGGTCGCCAGTTTACTCTGAGCAGAGTGAGCGGAAAGACATGCCTCCGCGTAAAATGTTTTTCCTTTCATGTTTGTAACACGGTGCAATGGAGCATTCGCTTGAACAGCGATACACTATCAAGTTTTCCGTAAAGCTTGGAAAGAATACAACCGAAACATTCCAGATGCTTCAAGAGACCTTCAAGGACTGCATTTCAAGGTTACAGTCCAGGAGGTGGCACAAGGTGTTCAAGGAGAGCCGGGAGGAGGTTGCCAACAAGCCCCATTCTGGACGCCCAAAAGTGACCAGAACCGAGGAAAACGTGGATTGTGTGCGTGAAGTTTTGCGTCCCGACCACTGACTGAGCGTCCAGAAAATTGCTGACATCCTACACACGTACACATTTGCGGTACACGGGAGAGCGACCGAGGATCTGCAGATGTGCAAGGTCTGTGCGAAGCTTGAGCTGACAGTGTTGATGAAAGATCAGAAAGAGCTTCAAGCTTTGCGCTGTCAAGAACTGTTGAATTTGATTCAAAATGAGCCCAACTTTCTTAACTCTGTCGTAACCGGAGACGAATCCTGGACGTTCGAGTACGATCCAGAATCGAAAAGACAGAGCAGTAAGTGGCACACAAAATCATCCCCCACCCCAAGAAAGCGCGAATGAGCAAGTCTCGCATCAAAACGGTGCTCACTGTCTTCTTTGATGCCCGAGGAATCGTCCGTTTTGAGTTTGTACCACAGGGAGAAACTGTGAACCTAGCCTTTTACCTGGAGGTGCTCAAGAGATTGAAACGCCGGGTCGCATGTGTGAGGGCTGACATCAAGCTCCATTATGCCCCCAGCCACACGTCCTTCATGGTTACAGACTTCCTGGCCCGGAGCGACACCCCGGTAGTCCTCCATCCCCCTTACAGACCCAACTTGGCTCCTGCAACTTTTTTTTGTTTCCCCGACTGAAGAGAGAGCTGAAAGGAAAGCAGTGGGAGACTGTGGAAAACATCTAAAAGCATGTTACAACGTTCCTGAGCGACATTCTTGTCAAGGACTTTCAGGGGTGCAAACGCGGAATGCTGCTATTTCCAATTCCAATGCCATATTCTATGCTATTCTTATCATCCACCACTCACGGCTGGCTGATCGCGTTGATAACACGGACGGACCGTCATTCTGACCACTGGCCAAGCGCGAAAAGCACGAAAGGCATTGGAATCGGAAATAGCATCGTTCCGCGATTGCACCCCAGCGTGCCTTCTAGACGTGGCAGACACGTCTCCGCAAGTGTATTGATGCAGGGGGAGAGTATTTTGAAGAATTTTAAGCATTTGTACATGTCCGATCAATAAACCTATTTTCCCCAGAAAATGCGCATTACTTTTATAATGGACCCCATCGATAACAAATGTCTGTGCCCCATAGAATGGCATGATTACTAATACTTATGGCTACTAGTTATCGCTCCGGCAAGTTAGCCAAGTTCTTCCTTACCAGACCCATGTCGTCAAGAAAATCCAATGCCCTGCAACAAAAAAAAGAGGTTAAGAAAATTTGATTAAAGAGGTAGAGGTAAGAGTACAAACACAATGCCCAGTGCAGCGTGAATCCGTATGTGATAAAAATAAAAAAGGAACACCAAACACGTGTTCCTCTTTTAGTTTTGATCATAATGCTTCCTGACCAGACGGGTTTCCATCAAAAGCTCAACTTCATGAACCGGTACGTGTTTGGAGGAATCAGAAGAGCACAAATCAAATATTTCAAAACATTTCAACCCTCCCATTTCCACACTAAGATTATCAATGATGCCTTTAACTCAAGTTCTTGAGTACTATAAGTATGCTAAACATCCACAAATTTGACTCCACTTATTTCCACCTCACAATCCCTCCAAACATTAATTTTGGGTATGACTATGATGTCACACCAGGTATGATTCTAAGGGATGCTGTTTGGTTATGATACTAAGTAAGGTTCTTTAACATGCATTAAATGTCAGTAGGTACATAGGAATTTTTGCATATTGCACCCATCAAAATGCGGCCACTGTGTCCAAGAATGGAACCCCCATTCTCGAGCTCAGCAGGGCAACACCCTAGCCAATATTAAGCTACCATGGTGGGTGAAAATAATAATGATGTAGGTATGGCAACGATTTTGAATGCAGTGGCTGCATAGTAGTCCAGAAAATGCGGATATCAAATGCAGTGTGCAGGATGGACTATGTGACCTGCAACAAGAGCTGCCCAAGAGTGAGAGCGAGTCTAACAAGGTTCCCATGATGTAAACTCTGTACGCTCCGTAACTTTTTAAAATCGCAAGAACGGAAGGCACACAGCATTTTGTCTTCTATTAACTTGGGTGCGTATTACATTTGGGTACTCATTCTTCTAAATGTACTGCCAGATATAGACAGGTCATTTCAGCCAATCTCATCCACCCTTGACAAGCTTAAGTTTATTAATGTCAACTGTCCTAGGTACAGCCTAACTCTGCAGTTTTCACAAATCAATGTACCATCCTCCAAACATAGACCAGTGTTTGTTAGTAGACAAAACAAATAGCCAAAAGGTACCCTATGGCATCACCACCTCAAGTTTCAATGTTCAGCTATGGTCCTCAAACAATGCAGTGAGAGCTTTTAACAAGGAAGCTGTTCTAGCTCGGTGTAAAATGCCTGTCGCGACCCAAAAACCTCGCCTCGCGCGTTGCCTAGCAACCAGCTGCGCTGCAGCTGGGCAACACCTGGCATAGCCATGCATGCGCGGAGCCAAGTCACACCTATCGACGGAAACACCACGTGCAATGGAGTTCTGCTACGCCGCAGCTGGTCTGACGCAGATCGCACATGCGCAGAACCGGGTTTCAGCACGCCTAGTGTTGCTTAGCACCCGGTAACGCCGCAGCTGGCCTCACATAACCGCGAATGTGCAGAGCTAAGAGAGGGGAGAGGGAGAGAAAGACGGTGGGCTCAGGGACAGCAATTTGAACATATTCAGAGTGGCAAGCTTAGCACATATTCCGGATCCGCCTGTCACCGTCCCTTGGCTGCCGCTTCTTCGGCCAAGCACGCTGGATTCAATCACTGCCGGCGTTGTGATTTCTGTGCTGCAGCACGACGAGCTGAGGATCAACCAGCTTCGCTGTGCCAGCTTCACGCGACTTAGTGCAAACTGCTCCTTTTTTTTTGTGGCTGTTTCTGCGATATGGCGTCAAAGCCATGTCAGCCACTCTATGGTAAAGTTGGGAAAGATTGGTAGTATACTATACTATCACAGCAATTATATCGCCTTCCCAACACGGTGTCTTATAAATACCACCACCACAAAGATATCAACACACATATAACAGATCTCTTACCTCCTGTAACAGTGGGCTGCATTAGAGTAATCGCCACGGCTGTACCAAAAGTTTCCCCTCTCACGTTTCGCGTCACTGCAAACAATTGAAGGATAGCGTCAGTGAAAACTTGACAGATTAGCAATACACTTTGTTCAGAGCGTGGCGCGTGAGAAACTCATATAACATTTGGAATGCATAGAACAGGAACTCTTGTGATGACAGCATATCATTTCACGGCACTGGCAGTGAGTTCAAATTTCTCGAAACCAGCTTTAAGCAGAATGGTTTTAGGAACTGATTGAAAACTTAGAAGCTCCATGTACTAAACAACTTCCATGGTGCAATTACACAACCCTCAAAGCAATTAACTGAGATAAGTTTGCTTAGAAAAAATATCGTCCATAATCACAAAAGTGATTATCAAACAAATTCTGATGCTGTTATCAGCAAAAAGTTGCCATATTGTCACGCCTTCTTTCTCTCTTGCATACAAACTGTTGTCTTAAAGACACTTGGTATACAGTAAGAGCTCGTTAATTGGACACTCGTTAATTTGGAAATTCGGATAATTCGGATGGCTCTATTGGTCCCGGCCAAAGTTAATGTCAATCTATGGGACCAAACCTTCGTTAATTCATCAGAATTGGGCTCCGAACCGCTTCATTCGGACAAATGCTGATGGCTGCCGCTACACAAAAGTGTGGTAAAGCAGCGCTGGCACCACTGGAGCGAAACCGAAACCTGAGTGACATCGCCATCGTCATCAACTAGAGGGGGCGATCGCAGCGTCACCGAACGTCGGCGTCTTCTTTCTTCGCTCCACTGCGCCTCCGACGCCATTTTCCCTTGTGTTGTGTCGGCACCGTCTCTTCTTGCGGAGTTCTCTTTTTTTCCCCGTTGTGACCGTGTTTACATGTGAGGCCCGAGCATGCGGCAGTAGCTGACGATGGCATCAACGAGGTGTCAGCCGAGTCCGCCGACGATGACTGCCCGACCTTCGATGTCGTCCTTCCCACAGATATAACCCTTCAGGACTACATCGCGATTGATGATTGTGTCGCCACGACTGGTCTCCTGCCCGATCAAGAAATTATTAATCATGTCGTGACCTCATCGCACCTCACAGGAAGTCTCGGAGGCACTTTTGATATTAGAGGACGTTTGCCTGAGCACTTCCGACAGTTTGCGTACTGTTGGCCATTTGGAAGAGTTAATAAAAATTGTAATGTCAGCCGGAATCTGCGCGAAAACGCAGACGACCATTACAAAATACTTCAGCAAATAAAGGTATGCTTCTCCAACTTGATTTTAATGTTGTTTCTTCTGGTCATTCGTTAATTCAGCATTCGGTTAATTCAGACATTTTTTCCGGTCCCGTGAAATCCGAATTAATGAGCTTTTACTGTAGTATGTTGATTAATATCTGTATTAACTGCCATATTTCAAACAGTTATGGATGTTACCTACAACTAGCTCGATGAGCAATACAGTCAAATCTCGTTACAACGAACACCACATTAACGAACATTTCAAATTAACGAACTTTTAAGAAATCCCGTACCGACTGCTTATAGTTTCAATGTAAAAATATTTCACTACTACGAACTTCAGAATAACGAACATTTCAGAATAACGATCGTTATTTAATTCCCGTGTAATCTTAACAACACCTCAGTACTACGAACTTATATCCCGAAATGCGAGGATTCTTAGATTTCAGTGTATCGGTCATGGCAGTCGGAGCTGTAAGGTAGCAGACGACGCAGCGCGAAGAGCGGACACCCTCCCGCTAAAACCTGAGATGGCGACGGAGGCGAACTTTTTTTTTTTCCCCTTCGTTGCGGAGGCGACAACGCATCAGGTTTCGTAAAGGCCCAACCGCATGCATAGCACGCGACTACCACGCGACTTTCGAGCGAAGGCGACTGCGACAAACGGGCTCCGTCGCGCTGCTCGATTGAAAACTATTGCGCGCACGCAGGCAAATTAGGAAAAAGAATTACAGAGTAGATGAATGACAACATGTCAAATTTAATATTGTCTTGTTTGAGATACAGATGCCATAAAAGCGTTTCGGGACTTCCTTTTTTCGCAACCTTATGTTTAACCGCGGCAGTAGTATCTGCTGTGATCCCATGGGGCGCCCGGAAGCGTACGCTGCCTACGCTACGTCGCACTTTGCAAACTGCGTTATGTTGGGGTTAGTCCACGAGGCGCATCTCGACAACGTTTCCTCTTGCTGTCATAGAACGTTTAAGAAAAGCCGCAGCGCCTCACATCGTTGCTTCGCAGGGAGAAGGGCTACCTCACGCGACGACGTCACGACGTTGTTGACATTGCAGCAAGCTACCACCAATGCAGCAAGCTACCACCGAAACATAAAAACGAACCGTCGATCATAAATGACGACAAAATACGGCCGCTGCCTCGCTCTCCGCGTGAGATGGGGCTGTAAATAAGGTAGTCTATAACTTTCATTCCTTGAAGTACGCGCCGATTGGAAGCATCACGAGCAAATTGCAACCGAAGCAAGGGTCAGAGATGCTGCCATGTTGTTGGATATCGTCATGCTCACTTCCGGGCGACAAGCGATGTTTTCTGGCTTTCCAGAAACCTGGGATGCTATCGCGGAACGATTCTATTTCAGATTCCAATGCCTTTCGTGCTTTTCGCGCTTGGCCAGTGGTCAGAACGACGGTCCGTCCGCGTTATCAGCGCGATCAGCCAGCCGTGTGGAATCGGAAATAGCATCGTTTCGCGATTGCACCCCTGCGACAAGCGACGGCGATGGATGGCCCTCCGCGACAGCAAATCCTGTCGGCCGTCGCTCAAAACTCGCGTGCATGCAGTTGGGCCTTAAAGGATTGCAGCGATGACATGGACGACGATGTCACGGTAGCACCCGAAGCACAGATGCGTTGGACTACTTGAGGAAACTCCGCATATTCATAGAAAAAAGCGGAACAGCGACCGAAGCGGCGGATAAAAATGCGGACGATCTAGAATCGTTCGTGACGCAGAGTTTGTGCTGCACCCGTCAAAAAAAAACGATCACGGACTATTTCAAATAAACGTGCCTTGTCTGACGTTCACGTGTGCATTGTTGTGAGAAACGAGTTCAAGGACGTACCGTTGCAAAGGTAGGTCGTTTGCGTTACTGAAATTCTATTGTTATGGAAAATTTTTGGGCTTTCACTAGAACGACCTTTCAGAATAACGAACATTTTTCCGCGGTCCCCTGAAGTTCGTTATACCGAGATTTCACTCAGGCATTGTCAGACATGGCATGAACACAAAACAAGCTGGTAGACTATAGAGTCAATAACATGACATAATTCATGAGTGAAACTTGGCCGTCCTGCAACACACAAACGTACCCAATGGAGAGGCGTTCTTGGAAAGGCAAGTCAGTCTCATCTTTGGCAGGATAGGTGTCCAGCAGTTCCACGTGGAAGTGCAGCTTTGCCTTGGGGGGCACATCTGGCTCCCTGAAATGGCAAGCAAGACTCCTTGAGCATCTACCTAACTGATCCTCATTTACTCAAAGCTGGCAATGTCTAATACACGTGCAGAACGTATATACTTACGTACAATAAGGCAGGAAAGAAAAGCTTGCAATCTTAGCACATGAGTGTGCTCGAAAGACAACGGCAAAGCTGACATACAGTCATGTGCGAATTGTATTACCACGGCCGCTCGATGAAAAACACACGGTGCGGCCTGCCGCGTCGAGGCGCGGGCAATGGGCGAGAGCGGGGAAGCGGAGTTGACAGTTGTCGCCGCATTTCGCTAGGAGGGCGCCAGAGGTAGTGGTTGTTTTTCTCCACATGAATCACTCGCACTGAGTGTTACTCAAGACAGTTTGTGCATGTGTGATATTTTATACGTTAGGCAAAATGCCGCTTAACTGTTGTGTGCCGTTGTGAATCCACAAATGCATTGAAGGACCCGCAAATACGCTACCACGAGCCTAATGACAGGTCCCTGATGTGCGCCTTGCATTTTACGGAGCAGGACTACAAGAAGACCGAGAAGTTGAGGATACTTTTGCCAACGGCTGTGCCGACAGTGTTCCCCGGTTATCCAAGCTACATGAGCACGAGGAGCACGCCTGCTCCGAGGAAGAAGCGGCCATGCTCCGAAATAGAAGCCGATAATGCGCAGTGGCGTGCCGAGTGCTCGGGCAATGCTGCTTCAAAATAGCCGTTTTGTCATTAGCCAAAACAGCTCGTCAAGTGACAGCACTGAAGCCACAATGCGAACTAGGGAATGAAACGTGTGTGGAAATGGCATCATTTTCAGATGCATCATGTCAAACTACATTCGACCTTGTTAACTGGCAGAAGAAGCTAAAAAAAAACGCGCTGCTTCCAAGCAAAGATCGCTTGTATGAAAGGAGCACTGCAGGCCCTTCAAAAAAAAGTGGATGAGGCTGAGGAGCGCGCGCAGTTCTATGAAAATAACACGGACATTGCCTGTTTTATGAAGGTGCTCAATCGTGCTGTGCAAGGTGACAAGACTGCAGAGTTCGTTAGAAACCAAGTTCGCAGTTTCTCGACGAAGAAGCACCACTACGGTGATGTCATTCTAAGGGAATGTGTAATTTGGTGAAGAAGAGCACTCAACAGCGGTACCCCAAGTGGCAAACCGATTACTATGTTTTGTAATAAGAGGCTTGTCAACAACATATATTATTCCTGTTGGATATTTTTTCACGAGATGTCTGAAAGGTGACCCGCTGTTCTCTATGACCATGGAGGTGCTGAAAGTGGACTTGCGGGGCGGACGACCACGCCATGGAAGTCTGCAATGTATCAGAAAGCTCTTACGAACGCTTCTTGCCAACTGGGCAGGAAATGTTAATATGTCTGTTGAGCGTCTCGTACGCTTGGCGCAAAAACCTCTGACCAGGAAGGTGCTGCGCCTGTGATTCCAATAACACAGTGATCCTTTTTTCACGCACGTGCAATAAAGCAATTATGACTCCCCTGATGTTCACAATGCTTTTGTTTCTAAGGTGTGAGCAACAGTCATTCCGGAAATACAACCGCACCTGTCAATGAGTGACTCTCCTGTTGATAAAATAACTGTAGCACAAACATACATTATCGAGGGTGAACAGCGCAACGGCAACAAAAGAGAGAAAACATGACGCGAAAAATTGCAACTCGCACGAGCAACCACTTCAGATAAAACTAACACTCGCTATATTTAGGTTGAAGCATCGCCGGCGCACATTCAGTAGGACGATTACCAATATAGTTAACGCTAGAGCAAGTTTATTGTAACCCTTTAAAAACTAACAAGCGCATAGCAGCTGCGCTGTCAAGCCGCGATCCGCCGCAATAATTCCGGCGCTCTCGCTTTCGGTCTCCCCAGAGGCTCCCCTACTAGTGGCGCCGCGGCGGCAGCCAAGGAGCACTAGGTGCACGACGCAGTATTCGCTCCACGCGGCAGGCCCATCGTGTGTTTTTCATTGAGCGGCCATGGTATTACTTTTGGACCATGACGCCTTTCACCAAGTGTCACTGTTATGTCGTCATACTCACGCAAGATGTTCTACTAGCAGTACCGAAGCCTGTGTAAATGCTGCCACAACTTTATTAGCAAAGTGAGCACAGTGAACCTCAGTGTAAGCTCGTGGAAGAGAGCTGTTCAATATCCCAATCACAATCAAATTTTTTTTTTCGCAAGGTGGCAACAAGAACACATATCTAATCAGTACGAATGCTTGCGTACTGTCATCTCACCTTCCCTGGTCTCCGTAACCCAGCCTGGCAGGGACCACAATTTCGGCGATTTCTCCTTTCTCCATGAGGGCAAGCGTGATGTCCAAACCTGCACAAAAACGTATCACAGAGCTTGAGAGCACGCCTCCACAACACAAGACGAGGCCAGACTGGATATCACTTATGTGAGTAACATATGCTGCAGAACCTGCCATTAACCTTTCCTGGGCCAAGACTTCTTTAGAACAGAGCTATTCAAGACTGCTATTAATTTAAAACGACTTTCATTGCCAGCTGCCTCGGTTATTGCAATCTACCAGAGGAACTGTGCACAGACACTCTAGCACGTTACCTATTTTGAGAAATAGAGAAACATATCAAGAACTGGATGTAAAATATTAAATTCTACGGTTGCCCGTGCCATAACCATGATATGATTATGAGGCACCCCGTAGGGGACACCTCGAGATTAGCTGTGACCAGCTGAGGTTCTTTAACATGCACCTGAATCCCAGTAGAGGAGCATTCTGGCATTTTGCATCATAGAAATGCAGCCACTGTGTTTGGGAATCGAACCCGAGTCTTTGTGCTTAGCAGCGCAACATCACAGCCATTAAGCCACCACAGCAGATAAGGAATGAACCTACAGGTATGCCATACTTGGCAAGAAACCTGCAGCAGTTAAACAGCAACATGGTAGACATTTTGCGCGTCCCATTCTCAGTAGAACAAAAATGGCAATACACACAACCGTTGCAGCAAAAAGATGCAATGACAAAATCCTCCTTTACAAAGTGAGAACTCATTATTGTCTGTTAGTTCTCATTAATATTGCGTCTAACAAATAAAAATGAGCCCTTAAAAGTCATCTTCTTTCCTTCCTCTACAAAGTGGCTACACAACACGATGTGGCCATGTAATGACTTCGTTCACACTT
Organism: Rhipicephalus sanguineus; assembly: GCF_013339695.2. NCBI lineage: Eukaryota > Metazoa > Arthropoda > Arachnida > Ixodida > Ixodidae > Rhipicephalus > Rhipicephalus sanguineus. The sequence continues at coordinate 65,116,882 of NC_051179.1, forward strand.
ATGCAGGCTTCATTCAGCTTATTCATTTTACTTAAATTCACTAAGAGTGAACAGTATATACATAGCTGGTAGAGGCAAAACAGTGCAGAAGTACGGGGACTAAGAAAAGGGTAGACACGACACTAGCGCTGACTTTCAACTGAAATTTTTATTGAAGAAACATCATAATATCCTCTTACTGCACATGCTCTTACAAGGCAACAAAACTCATGGCAACACTACTGGCTAGATACAAGGCAACTAATCTTAACACTGTTAACGATTATAATAACTTAAAAAGGAAATTTCCTTTTCCTGGAGGCCTTTTGAAGGCTGACTGACACAGTTACGCCCTGCCTTCTGTATTCGGTGGGCCTCGAAGATTTCGCGCGTCAACTAATCGTGGTGGCGGAAAAGAATCCTCGTTCTAGAAAATTCCATGGTGCACCCGCAATCTCGGCAGTGTATTGCCAGGTACGTGGAGCAAACATTGCCTCTCAGGGCATTTCCTCCGTCAAGAGTTTACGCATCGCCCCGATTGACCAATGTATACACTTCCACACATGAAGGTTCGCTATGCTGTACACAACGCCAATGGCACATGCCGCAAAAACATTCGTGTGCTTAATGTAACATGAATCCTTCACCAATGGGCCTTTTTCTGCATGTTTCTGCACTGATGCGCACACATTGTCAACCTTATTCTTGGCTGCGAAAACAACTTCAATGCCATGATGCGAACCCACCTTCTTTAGCCTATGCGAGAGTTAGTGAACATATGGTAAAACGGCAAGTTTTTTCTTTTCCTTTTCTTTTGGTGGTGCCGCGTCTTTACCTTTCAAGTTACACTTCAACTCTTGCATAAGCTTCTCGCAAGCCAGCAAAACCGCACTGTCCGGAGAACTGGCTTCTTTTAGCCTCAATATTTGTGACCGAACACTCTGGCATCTTACGGTCACAAGACTTGGTTATTGCAGACCTTAGGGTGTCAAAGGCGATACCGTTTTTTGTGATTTTAGAATTGGGCAGAAGCGAAAAAGCAGGGGCTTTGAACTACGAGGGTGGTATTCCCAACATACTTGTTTATCACACAATGTCAAGCTTAATTCTAAGAACTGCAGCACTCCTTGTGATGGCATTTCACATGTGAATTTTAAACCAAGAGCTTTCTCCCTAAAGATTTTCAGAATATTGATTGCATTGTTCGTGAAGTTGCTTTTATTTACGAAAATGACGTAGTCGTTGATGTACCTATAAACTCTTCTCGCGAGCCCGTTCAGGTTATCTTCAATTGCTCTGTTGACCATGCCCAGGAAGATATTGCTAAGAACCGGTGCCACTTTTGACCCGATGCACACCCCCAACTTCGCGTGGGGTGTCTACGTACAGAAATCGGGGGTGTGCAGTTTTGTTGCCTCGTAAGAGCATGTACAGTGAGAGTACCATTATGATGTTTCTTCATTAAAAATTTCCAGTTGAAAGTTAGCGCTCGTGTCGTGTTTACCCTTTTCTTAGTCCCTGTTCTTTTGCACTGTTTTGCCTCTACCAGCTATGAATCATTACCAACTTGCCCAGTTTGCAATTCTACTCTGAACAGTACATATCGTCAAATCAATCTTGGCTAAGCCACACGACTAGTAATGGTGTGGCTTTCTTGTTAGCAGCCTTCAAACAGCAACTCACCTGACGATGTGTCTACATAGTGTTTGTTGATACTACAATATAGGTTCAAGAAAGCTGAGGAGCCGTGCATTCTAGGTTATGAATCCCAACTGGTGAATGGTAATGACTGTGCTTTTCTCTCGGTTTCTGTATATAAAAAGCTATTTTTGCAAGCTTTTCATCAATGCATTCACTCATATTTCAAATACAAAATTTTTCACAGGGGCTCCTTTTTCATGAGTAGACTATATTAAAGTAGATTTCTTGTGTGGTCTAACGCTTTGTTTTAGTCGCTTTGAAGTTCATTCTAGTACATCATGGATACATCATTGAGCTGCAAGTCAGTGTTGGGTAAAAACACGCTCACATCACTCACCACAGACAGTTTCCATGTCGCCCAAAATGATGCGCCAGTCTTTGTGTTCCTCGAAGACAGTGCCATCTTCTAGGGTGCCTTTCACGTTCAGCACAACCCAGTTGGACCGCTGCGGCCTGGAGTCTTTGCCCAGGCCTGCCCTGATCACCTGCAGTTGAAAGAAGCTTCTTTTAAAACTGCAATTTCAACAACTGTCAGCCAAATGAGTTCTTTGAAATCATTTCACTTCGCCACTGAGCCAAATGTATACTCTAATTTCCACAGGCAAAGAAAGATTTGAATGTTTGCAGCTTGAGATGCATACACGAATAGAAATGATTTTTCTGGATTACTCTTACATGTTCTAATGCATTTTTTAAAAATTTAGCAAAGAAAAAGGAGCCTGCACAGCAAACTGTCACAAAATACTGTTATTCCCTCAATCAGCCGCGTCTCGCCACAGCCGCTTTACCAATTGGTCGTATTTTGAACACTTGATGCCTGTGCAGTTTTAATACAACTGCTTTCAGGGAACTGATGCTTCAGTTCTGTGTCTAAATAAACTATTTGCTTTGTTGAACAAGTTACACCGACATTGGTAACCAGTTCTTTTTTTAATGATTGCCGCTAATATCACAACCGAATTACGTTATCGCGTGTGGCACTGGCATGGGTCGAATCACACTTCGTTGCACAGATTGCTGTTTGAATTCAATGGCAATAACCTGTCCAGTGAGAACAAAATCTTGGAAGCATCTTGGAAATTGGTTAAAGTCTGTAGTTGATTGACTGCTTATGTGCACATTAGTTCAAGGACCCCTGACATAAAAACTGAGACCTCGAGGTGTTTGTGTTGTTTGATAGTCCTGTGTACGTGGGCACTTCTAACCAATTATTAGCAGCAAACGTTGCCTTTAAGATATTTTAATTTTGTGTTAAAGTAAACGTGAGTGCTCATCTCAGTTTGCAGCACCTTGCGACATTGCCACTCGTATGGCGTAGGTCGGGACCCCGTGTGACGTTTCACACATAAAGCTGGTATTGTCGACATCGCAGAAAATTCGCGGGGCACACACGATACCACGACTGGCACTCGACGAGGGCTACCGTTCCTCGCCCCTCTCACTGTGTTTTTTTTTAACTGTAGAGGTTTAACGTCCCAAAACCATGATATGGTTATGAGGAACGCCGTAGTGGAGGGCTCCGGAAATTTCAACCACCTGGGGTTTTTTAAAGTGCACCGAAATCTAAGCACATGGGCCTCAAGCATTTCCACCTCCATCGAAAATGCGGCCGCCGCGGCCAGGATTCGATCCTGCGTCTCACTGTGTTGTTGGGCCACTCCCAAGGTGGTTTTGGCTGCTTACGACAGGAATGCTTTTCTTTTTCCCGAGGGGACACATTCTTAACAGGCTTAACTCACACTGAAGCTCCCACATCGTTTCATTTTTTACCACGCGTGGTGCCCCCGATTTGAAAACTTCTCTCTCAACGTCACGAAAGCTTGAGTGCGCGTGATCTTAGGCACTACCCTGTGGTAAGGCGCTGGTTTATGATTTTAAGTGGATGTTTCACCGAGACGCTAAAAGTGGTCACAATTAATGACGCTAATCAATTATGCGATATGTCAGAACATCTACGATTCAATTTTGGGATTACCATACAAAAAGCTACAAATAACAGCAAAAAAGTCACAAACAAAAATTTCACTGTCGGGGGGGGGTCCTTTAATCGTGATGAGGACTTAAACCAATACACACCTCTTTGTTGTTGTTAAGCACCATCAAGTCGTCTACAACAGCTGAAGATGCCATGAGCATATGAATGCCAGTGAGATAAAATTTTGTACAACAGACATGCCACTAGTAAAACATATACTCAGGTGACTTGGAGGTATGTAATTGCAACCTATGCTGTGTCATCAGTATAGGTGCTGGCTTTACTATCTCGCATTAACGAGTTGTGCAACACTTAACCTGCGAAATGTACCTACGAAATGAATTGGCTCAGAAAGCTCAGAGTTGACTCGCTGCTTTTGTGACGCAGTTCACTTCAACAGTTACTCCTTTTGTGACGTACTTCAGTTCAACAGTTACTCCCGTAAAAATGATTATGATCTACACTCTAAGAAAAAATAGAGTATTTGGGGAGTATTTCTGCCACGCAACTATAATCGTCATCCATCTCGCGTACTTTCCTCGCGTTATTGCCGCAGTCGCGGCACTTCCCGGTCACGAACGGCGTGCGCGTTGTCAGTGTGACATAGCATTCTCGATCGGAAAGTGACGAGAGCCGGGTTTTCAAGAAAGGAAACACGAGCAAGCCAGATGACGATTATTGTTGCGTGGAAAAAATGCTCCCCAAATACTCAATTTTTTCTTAGAGTGTATAAAAGCCAGAAAAAAATGAGCGTAAAGAAACCAAAAAAGGTGACAAGGGCTGTGCATGTCATTAACAGTTCCAAACTTTATGGACTAAACGATGCAAGGCAAACAACTTATGCAGCTCATGAGCTGTTTTTCGACACTGTTACAAAAGCAAGTAATGTAGGACACAAAAAAAGACAAGTTGCCTGATTTTCAGACTCTCTCTCAATAACTTCCTTGCTTCGTAACTCCGACAACAGCAACATATGGTTGAGTTATCGGTATTTCGCCAGTGTCTCATACTGTTTTTGAAAAAAGAGAACAAATCTATGCATCAGAAAAATCTATGTGCAGGGTGCAAAAACATGGCTATCCAGGTACAGCATCCAAACAGCACAAAGCTACAAGCTGTGTTCAAGTTCATTGGCTTAAACACAGTGATTTACGACAAAAACATTACAAGAGTATCTTTGGGTTGTTGGTACATAGTGGACAAGCAATAATGCAAAACTACAACACAGATAAAAGAAGCGAGACAACACAAGTGCTTGTGCTATCTCGCTTCTGTCCATGTCCTCATTTCGTGCTATCGCTCTGTCGCAAAACACTATTACATTTTGTAATACTTGCGATTAAGTGGCAGCCATGTAAACTAAATAAGTGTAGTTTTGATCTTGTGCACATGACCAAGCATTACACTTTTCTTAAACACAGCATCTCATTGCTCCAGAACAAACTGGGTACCTAAATGTGTTTCCCTTGAAACACTGCTATGTCTATTGGCAAATGTTGTGGGTATTTCACACAAACAGAACAAAAGGCTAGCTTGTCACATGCGGCCTCGACTGCATAATCGCGAAACTGTTTTTTTGCAGGATTAACAAGAATTCCGAGAAACAGCCGATTCCAAAAGTTATCGTTCTGCAGCAGGCTTTTTGAAGCAAATCACCTTACGGCAGAGTGCTGTCTCGCGATGACCTCACGCGTAAGCTCTCGTGTTAGTGTATGCAAACTAACCTTCTTCTTGAGTTCGCCGCTTCCGAGGACGTCTAGCCAGCCGTCCTCGTCGACTTCCTTCTCGGGTTCCTCGTCTTCGATGACGATTTTCTTTTCCTTCTTCTTGGTCGCCTTGTCGGGCTCTTCGTCGGCGGCGTCAAAGCTCTCCAGCGGCGGCATGTCCGAGCTCGACGAGTCGTCGTCGTCGTCATCCCCTGAGCCGTCGATTTTCACCGGTCGCGAAGGCGGCAACTGCGAAGTCTCTTCACTACCGTCGCCTTTGCCGACCTCAGTAGCTGCGGACTCGTCCGGGCCGTCTCCCTTTGGACCCACTCGTGGTGGGACGTCTTCATCAACCTCCGTGATCACAGGCATAGCTTGCTTACGTTTACTGTCTTCTGAAAGAGAAAAAGCGTCAAGGAAGACCGCTCATACGGAGTTTCGCGACAAACTCCCCACGCGGCACGGGATCGGGGTTCTAGAACTTTTCGAAACTTTGGATTTCTGAAAGCGCCGCTAGAAACAACCCATAAGCGATGCACTTACAGTCCTATGGCAACAAAAGGTAAACAGGACCTTCGGACGTCCTGTGGTTACGGGTGCGACACAAAAACGAGGGATGTGACGGGGCCCAAGCGGACCGTCCGAAACTCGCACCGTTTTCTTCGTCGCCTGCAGCAGCTGCGGACACCGGCCTGTTTCGCCGCACGGAGCGCACGCAGCCAAAGCAAGGGCCAATGACCGTACGCTTGCTGCTGCTGATGATGATGGTGTTCCTGTACTGGGATGATTGGCACCTATCTCAGCTTTGATCCTTTTTACTGTACCGTTAGTCCCTTGTAGGTGTCCTCTGCAGTGTAGTCAATGGCTTGTTTGAGGAAATGTAATGCGTAGGGTCCAAGTTAAAGCGAGTGCTAAGAGGGCGGCGGTAAAACCAGGAAATTTGAAGGCCAACGTGCGCCTCAGGGGCGTAGCCAAGGGGGGGGCTGGGGGGGGGGGTTCAACCCCCCCCCGAAAATTTTCAGTTTTGCTTGCGTATGTATACATGCACACATACAAACGCACACACGAACATACATAAAGTATGGTTGAACCCCCCCCCCCGAAAAAAATTTCTGGCTACGCCCCTGGTGCGCCTAGACCATTCTTGACGCAAGTGCGAGAAACAATGCTGAGCGAGGCCTTCCTTCTGCAATGGGAGCAAAATCGGCTGGTGATAATTCTGTGGGTTTATGCGGCAACCCCAAATTACAGCGAAGCTGTATGTGGTTAGGGCACTCCGTTTGCTAGCGAGCAGAAACGTACGTGCCACAGAAATTGGCCAAGTCCCACTACTCGCCACTGATCTACTAAAACTGAAGGGAACACACGGGCATCAAACACCAAGGCATGTGCCACACAAAGGACAAAACGACGCATGCTGCTCAAATTAAAAACTTTAAAGGCTCCATTTCAAAGGGGTTTTCTGGACAGACATTTCGGATTTAGTTGCAGGTTGTGTGCTCGACTATGGTTTGAAGTTCTGTGTCACCCCCGTGTCGTGTGCTTAGCTAGTTATCCACCTTCACAGAGTGAAATGGCTCCTTAATTTTTATTTGTGAAACTGCAATCCTGGATTTGTGGAGTTTTGGTAGACTGAGTGCATCACTGGCCATATCAGCAAACCAATGAGGGCATTTCTTCGCCTATTCTCTACCTGGAGGTGCTTCTGTGGGGACGTGCGAAGGCAAGAAAAACAAAGATAACGAGTGCATCAATCCGCAATTCAAGGTTGTGGGATAAGTAATGAAGAATGACGTGCACAGCTGAGCATTCCACTATGGCCTATTTAATATACGTTCGCACACAGCTATCCACTTATGCCGAGAAACATACCCGAACACCGGCTGAATTATTTCTGGATAAGCAGCATACAGATGAAATAAGCCCTAATTCCGTAAGTAAACTTTAATTTTGATTGAAATGATTTGTTTTGTGTACTTCCCTCAATACACGGCTGCATCAGCCACTATAGTGCATGCCATTATTGCACTGTTTCCCAGTCACTCAATACGCTAACCCAAGAATGTTGCGTGCATTTAGATAACGCACGAGCGCTTAAACAGCATATGAGAAGGGCAAATGTAAATGAATTGGGTGTGCTTAGGTTGTGGGAGTATATCTCAAGAAAAAAAGGGAACGATACGCATAATTGCAGAGGCTATATTATAAAAGTTTTTTTAAAGGCAATGGCTCGGCAGGTAACCTGCAAGCAGCGGCTGCACTAATGCTTCACTGAAATTTGCATCTCAATTTATTTTTATAACTTGTACAGCATGCAGTCAGCTACACACACTCAATCCAAAGTGATATGAAAAGTGTGCATCAACAAAGTGCTGTGTAAAGGTGCCTAGGAGCGTGTGCAGATCGACTGTCATGTACTGGAAAAGGACTAAACAAGCACGACTTGATGTATGAAATATGATACAACACTGTGCTTCACTAAAGCTCGGGTGCAAGCTGTAATGCACAAATATTAAGCTATGCAATAGTAGCAGTTGTAGCCTTTTATTATTGAATTTTTAAATATTTACTACCTAACACTTCCCAGAATGAAGTCCACAAGAAACCTTTGGTTTTTTCGTAAAATCTGTGCTTTCAAGGAGGCTCTATGTTGCCAGTTACGCTGACTCAACAGTTTTATTCTCTTGTGCTTCTGTCTCATTCTGAAGTTGCTGTGTTTCAGTCTCAGCATCACTTTTGGCTTCCTCTTCGTCGTCCTCTTCCAAACTTTCCACTTCACCTTCATACTCCACAACGAAGTCCTCACCAGGTTCCTGCTTGACAACAATGTGGATTTCCTTCGTGGCACTTGCGCAATTTGCATTGGTAGTAAAGTCCGGGTGAGAGTTTCGATAGTGCGACTGCAGAGTTTTCTCTGAAATGTAGTTTTTCAGGCAGACTTGGCACTCAAACTTTACTTTCGTGTGGACTTGCATGTGGCGTTTGAGGTTGACCTGTTTTGTGAAGCGGCGTGGACACAAGTTGCACGGGTACGGCCGTTCCCCTGTGTGTGTCCGCATGTGAATCTCGAGCTGATTCGTCGATGTGCACCGCAGGTTGCAGGTGGGACATTCGTTCTTCTTCGTAGCATGTCCCTCCATGTGTTTCACCAGATGCTGCTCCTTGGCGAACGACCGCTCGCACACGTTGCAAAAGAAGGAGTACGCGTCCGAGTGGAGCTTTTGGTGTGCCTCCAATGCCGAGCGAGACTGAAACCTACGACTGCATTGCTCGCAGCCGAAAACCTCCTGGTGGCACTTTTTCGTGTGCGCCTTGAGTCGCGTGATGTTCGGGAAGGCCTCCTCACACAGCGTGCACGGATGAGCGCGGTCCGACTGGTGCGTCTGCAGGTGCGTCCGCAGATTGACAGACTTCCGAAAACGTTTGAGGCAGACTTCGCACTGGTAGGGCCGTTCACCCGTGTGGGTCGTGCGGTGGGAGTTGAGGTTGGACATCTTGGTGAAGCGTTCAAGGCACACGTCGCACTGATATGGCCTTTCGCCCGTGTGGATCATCTTGTGCGACCGGAGGTCGCTGTTGGTGTAGAAGCGCTTGTGGCAGAGGTCGCACGCGTGGTCCCGCTGGCCCAGGTGTATCTTCATGTGCGCCTTGAGGTTGGAGGCCACCGTGAAGCTCTTGTTGCACGTCGGGCACTTGTGATCCCGCTGGCCCGTGTGGGACAGCAAGTGCGTCTTGACGTGGCTCGAGGTGGCAAACTGCTTTCCGCAGATCTGGCACTCGTGCCGCTTCTCGCCCGTATGCGTGAGCATGTGGGCACGCATGTTGCTGTTGACGGCAAATTCGCGAAAGCATATCTCGCACTGGTAAGGCTTCTCGCCAGTGTGCACCGCCATGTGCGTCTTGAGGTGAGTAGAGGTGATGAATCCTTTGTTGCACACTTGACAGACGTACTTGCGTTCGCCAGTGTGGATGCGCCGGTGAGCCTTCAGGTTGCTAGACACGGTGAACTGGCGACCGCAGATGTCGCACTGGTGTGGCTTGCGTCCAGCGTGAATCATCATGTGGGTCTTCAGGTTGCTGCGCGACGTGTACCACTTGTTGCAGATGGTGCAGCAGTGGTCCTTCTTGGCGTGGCTCGACACAAGGTGTGTGACGTACTCGCTCGAGTCGCAGAACTCCTGCTTGCACAGCTCGCAGGGATAGACTTTCATCTCGTTCTTTTGGTGCGACTGCTCGTGTGCTGCCAAGAGAAACTTCGAGCTGAAGCTGCACCCGCATATGGTGCAGGTGTGCCCGTGACTGGTAGCCGGGAGCGCTTCGACCACCATGGGCTCGGGATCGTCGACATCTTCGGAGAGAGCGACGTCGTCCGGAACTATAATGTCTCCGGAGACGACCACACTCCCAGGAAGTGCAACCTCTTCAGACACGACCACAACTTCAGACTTGCTGCCATCGACCTGAGGCTGTATGGCGGCTGCCACCATAAATGGACACATATTTCCTCCATCTGCACTGTGGTGCTGCTCTATCTCTTCCAGAGAGGAAAACTGCTCGTCACAGGCGCCGCACTGGTAGACAACAGTGTCATAATCTAGCTGCTCTTCTTCCATGGCGACCTGAAGAAGGATATGGGTACACATGGTATAAATCTTTGTAAGGAACATTGCACAAATGCTCAAAAGCCCTACGAATTTAACTTCTAAAAGAAATGCTGCACGTAGCCTTATTATCGTGAAACATTTATGTGGTTGCAGTGAGATGGCGAAAACTGCAACCACATTTACAGAACTCACTTGCAATATTGCACTGCAATGCCCATCCATCAAGTCCGCTGCCCGAAGTGCCGTAACCGTAATCATGTTGCGTCGCACAGCACGCGCACATAAGTGCAGACGAGAGAAAAACGCAAGCAGGGGTGTGTGCTGGAACTGAAACTGATCAATATCTGCACAAGAGGCACAATTTTATGCACCAAGCGTCATTACGTGTCTGGGATCAAAACATCGCCGACATCCGACTTTCGTTCGACAGTTTCGTTTCGCTGCGCGCTTAATCGGCGGAAAGTCAAATTCATATCGCTTGTCGAAACGACACATGGCGCTGAAAGCACTCGGCAACAATGAGTTCGCCTAAAACGACAAAGTTGAACGCGAAGCTTCGCAAACGAGTACGTATACGTTGCAGTTGAACTAAAAGGGTGCTCGGGCGGCCGTGAGGTTTCTGCAGACCGCCACAAGCCTGCCTCGATGTCAATTCGACCGCCCGGCACGAATCGCCACTGCTGCTACCGATCTCGTGGTGTCGATGAATTTTTCAGCGACTTGGCCACGCCGTTGCAGCACGGAACGATTACTCGCTGCTGTAAGCACGACGTGACAGCTCGTATAGCTCTCCTTAAGAGACGAGAAATTGACGCAGGCATGCAGAGAATACTTAACACTTTTTTCGTGACCAGCGCTGCCGCCTTGCATGGCTTTACGCGCCGGCAAAGACGACGATTTCACCTACAGTGAACTAAATGTTTAAGTGTCGCTTCATGAAAACGCACGGAACGGCTTCCAAAGCCAAGTAAGCGCGTCAATAATTTTCCAGCATGGGCATACTGAGCGAAAACGGTATAATTTGTGTACGCCCGCACGACTGCCCGCGTAAGGGCAATGCCGATTTGATTTCAGCAAGCGCATTGCCATCGCCCCATTTCGGAACATGGCACGCGCAGTTCGCAGTTAGCGGTGTAACGTTCCTGCTGAGGACCTTTGGACAGTGAGAAAAAATGGTATTTTCTTACCTCGGCGTAATCGAGATGACTAGCTAAACGTATTTTGGCATGCCGAACGTGTCAGCAACGTCGACAACAGGGGATAAGCCTAATTCTCGGCGCTGGTACCATAGCGCTGGCTAGGTCTTTTTTTCTTTTTCCTTGCCCCTCACGTGATGGCTGCGAGAGGCGTAACCGTCTACGCCATCTGTTGAAAGGATTTCATACCACTTCACGAATTGTTCGAACACTGTCGTGGTTTGGACGATGATCGAAACGAATGCTCACATCGAAACGAAGTTATGTTTTTAATAAAACGGTATCAGGGGTTGCGTTTGTCCCTGTCAAAACGAGTGGTAAGTCGCTATGCTGGTATGCTGCTTCCGAAGAAACGTTGTGCAAGCCAGGCAAGACGTGGTGACGCACAACCATTCTGCACCACTGATCTCCAGGTCAGTGTTCTGCACAGGAGCTGGCCATATTACTGAAAGCTGAACTAGCCACGCTAGATGGACAGCGAGAACTACCGCGTACACGCGATACTGGTGCCCTTCTGCGGTGTATTCGCGTTTTCTCAATGTACTCTACCGCAGTATGCTATCATAAAGATAACACGAACGCTAGGCCAATCGCTTCATCATTTGACTTCGACGTTTAGTTCATAAACATATAAAAACTGATGCCAACAGCAAACGATAGCAAGTTAGACCATCTAACGCTACTTAAGGAGTATTAATGGCCCAGTGACCATCGCCCGGCTAGCTCAGTCGGTAGAGCATGAGACTCTTAATCTCAGGGTCGTGGGTTCGAGCCCCACGTTGGGCGTCTTTCTTTTTTCCCCAAGTTTTTTTTTTTAATTCTTTTATGTGCACTTATTGGAATCGCCTTGTTTTTTTTTAGCTGCTTAATTGTTTGCGTGCGCCCATCAACCACCGCGAGGTTAGTGCAGACTGATGACGCCAACAGAAAAAAAAAGGGGGGGGGGATAGGGGACTTCAGTAATGACTATTGTTTTCAGACGAAGGTCTGGCATTTCATACTTCACTGTATAGAAAAAAATTGTGTTTGATGTAATGTAAGGACCTAGCAACAACAAAATTACTGAGCACACACTGGCAGTTCAAGATCGTATTCCGGTCAGCAGTCATGGCCATTTTACAAGTGATATTGACTTGTAGAAGTTAGGTAGGGTAGCCCAGCGAACACAAACACATTCGCAGATATCTGTGTCTGAATGCCCGCGACGGATTCTTTCGTGTAAGAGAGAGAAAGAAAGAAAAAAGGAACGATTAAAAAAAGAAGCTGAAATCCCTTCAAATGTATGTTTGGAGACATTGCTCTTGAATGGAATGGGGTTCGAATCACGTACTCCCCAAAACTTTCTTGCTTGCCTTTTTAAAGACCATGCAAATAGCACCTACATAATTTACGATAACTTTTATATCAGCTGGACACGAGATCCGGGCATCGCTTTCTTGAGTAGCGGTTACAGTGCGTTCTGCACTACCTTTGCGTAGAGCTTCACGCGTACGGTTCACATAAAGACGAATTGGGAGGAAACAGTTGTATGATAGGCGCCAACATTGCAGCATATATTTAAAAAATTCTTGTGATATTTGAAAGTATGCATGGAAAATTAGATCCTGAAGTGGTTCACTTTTACAATGAGATGAAGTAGCGATTACAAACGAGCATATAATCGTAATCGTTACAGATAAGATTAACATTCTTTTTTTTTTCAATTGAAAGAGAAGATTGAGCTTATGCTTGAAGCGTGTAATCCATTAATTAATAGCCACGCGGTGAATCCAGAACTGAGGACAGTGGAGAATGGGGAGAGAGGGTACGTGTTTTTGTATGAATACATTAAAAATAAAAGAGACACGCATGCATAGGCGTGCGCACAGGCTCCCCCCCCCCCCCCCCAAATCACCTAAGAGGGGGGCGCGCAAAATCTGCCCCCTTCTAGTCATCTAAGACGTTAGTAGGGTGGGGAGGCGCTGCGATGAAACTTTGCCCCCCCCCCCCTGATGGGGAACCCTGTGCACGCCTATGGAGACACGCACTCCAGTCTGTATAGGGTATCCCAGGTACGTGGGCCAAGGCGTTGTTGATCTTTTTTGTAGAGCTAGCTACACTTGCCTAGCCGGAGCCGATTTCGCGTGGATCCTCATGAGCCGTGCTGCGCATGCACGAGGATCAGTAATGTCACACAGCTGGCTCACCGGAGCCGGCATCTCACGCGCTCTCTGCCACCGCCGCGCGCGACTCGCCGCTGCTGGTCTGCGCATTCGAGAGGAGTGACGTCGTAGCCATGGCACACACACTGGCGCCGGCGCGCACGCATCTATTCGCCTTCGTTGTGCAGTCGCCGTCTGACACTGCGCTGGAGCCGCTTGATAGCGCCTCTGACTGACGTTTGCAGGTGGGTAACGCCATGGAGAAAGAGAACGCAAATGCTGCTCAACGGCGCAGAAGAGCCGAGAAGCTTATCTCATCGGATCCCGAGGTAGTTAAGAAGTTGAAATACCTCCAGCCACAAATTCTTGGAGCCGACGTTTCGAGACCGGCTTGGTCTCTTCTTCAGGGGTGACTGTGCTGGTCAGGGAGGCTTCGTCGCAGCTTGTTTTTGGCTCCGCCTTTCTCTTTCCCCCACGTTCCGGAGGCCGTGCACCAGGGGCGTAGCCAGAAATTTTTTTCGGGGGGGGTTCAACCATACTTCATGTATGTTCGTGCGTGCGTTTGTATGTGTGCGTGTATATATACGCAAGCAAAACTCAAAAATTTCGGGGAGGGTTTGAACCCCCCCAACCCCCCCCTTGGCTACGCCCCTGCCGTGCACGTAGATCGGAGGCATTGTTCCGAGGGACCGGTTCACATTCGCAGGTGTGTTATGTGCCACGACTCGAGTCGTGGGTTTCCTCCGAGAATTTGTGGCTGGAGGTATTTCAACTTCTTAATTCTTCCACCCAGCCAGACAGACTTCTGTCGAAATGTTTACATTTAACCCGAGGTAGTTGCCTGGCAATTAGCGGTTCAGCATACGAAGACTGAACAGAAGAAAGCTAATAATCCTAGACAATCAGAAGCTAAGAATAATCAGCTGAACCTTTGCTAACGCTACGTATATCCTGGCATAACCGAGCTAAGCCACTGCAAATTTTTTGTTGTGTTTCACGCAGCCCCTCTCTTGACAAAAAAAGAAAGCTTTCGACACACACACACAAAAAAAAAATTCGCTCCGTCGAGCCGGATTCGAACCAGCGACCTATGGATATCCATAGTATGAAACCTCTACAGTCCACCGCTCTACCACCTGAGCTATCGACGGCTTTTTTCTTTATTGCCTTGCATACCAAGACTATTTACGTACTCACAAAAAAAAAAAAAAAAGGTAGAGCTATACAATTACAAAGTGAAATTATGAACCGTCAGCACTGAGCTGACTACAATCAAAACTTTGGCATGCGCAACAATAGTTCCACTCGTAAAATCTACGGTACATCCTCCTGCCCTTTCAGCACTTCAAGAAAACGGCACACTGATTCGCAGAAATATTCCCGTACAGATCTCACTTGTACATCAGCATTGTCAAAGGCAGTTCGAGTTTGCCATATACTATGCAGGCCCAGGAGCATGACTAGGTCGAAAGGTACTCCATCATCATTTTTAACAGAAAGAAAACGGATGCCGTGTGGACTTAACGGTAACACTTTTTTCAAAGTTCTCTGTAATATGTCCCAGAAGAACACCCCGCTCCAGCAGTCTATAAACACGTGTTCAATTGTTTCCGGTTTATTGCATAAGAAACAATGTGTGCCCCAAGGTACAAATAATCCTCTATCTACCAACCATGTTTTAACTGGTAAAGTACCAGTGTGTAATTTAAAGAAAAAGGTTTTAACCCCTGGTGCTACAAGCATCCTTTTAACACGTTTCAGAACATCCTGTCCTGGGCCTTCACAGTATAGTTGACGGTACAGTGGCACTGGCAATAAAATACAGACGAGGTCTTTATACAATTTCTTACGTGAGACTTCAGTACGATATTCTAACGAAAATCGCACTGACAGGAAGCGAAAAGAAGAAACAACTTCCTTTAGATACCCCTGAATTGGCCCTTGCACATTTTCTGACGATATTATAAATTCCGGCAGCACTCTAGACAGCCGTAGTTGTATTACAGTTCTCAAAAAAGGCTCATTTACATCACGAAGGAAAAGAAAACGATTGACTAGTTGTCTTATGTACAAATGAACCAATCCAAGTCCACCATCTCGTACTTTTCTGAAGAGGTTTGTACGGCTCGATTTTTCCCAGACAGAACTCCAAATGAAGACTGCAAATACTCTGTGTATATTTTGTCGACGGCGACGGAGCATGCAGCGTCTTTCTGCTACCGCTACACCGCCGTAGGCGGCCACGCACTGAATTAAACGCCTTTGCTACACCAGATGTTTGAATAAACAATGATCTTGGTGCTGCTTGCGTCGCACTTTCTCAATGACTGCCCCTGTCTCATTATTGTATTATTTTCATGCTCCTATACTTACGTTGTTTTCTCTCTCAATTCACTATCGCTTACGTCTTTTGAAAACCGGTCCCCGGTCGAAACGTCGAATAAATGGATTTCTTTTTTTCGTACGTGACGTCCGCCTGCACTTCATATTACTTATTCATCACCGGATCCAAGGAACGTGTGTGTGTGTGTGTGTGTGTGTGTGTGTGTGTGTGTGTGTGTGTGTGTGTGTGTGTGTGTGTGTGTGTGTGTGTGTGTGGCGGTTTCACTGTGAGAAAATAGTTGTTTCAGCTTCTTTTATTCCAACAGAAAACAAAGATCTAGACTAACATAATGTTGGATGCCTAACAAAGAAACGAGCCCCTCGAACAATTGCCCTTCCTTCATTCTTACGCACTAGAAGTAATTCTGTCGTCTTTCATGTAGCTTAGCCCACTACCTGCATCAGGAATAGTACATTATTGGTGGGAAATACCATGTGGGTTAATGCTAAAAGTTCGTGGAATATAACTAGGGACAGTGCAAAGTGATTTAGCCAGTTAAAAAGCATGCTTTAGATTATAAATGAAACTCGCGTTTCTATACATCGTTATTCCTATGATGGAAATAGAGCACGCAAGAGCTGTTGTCTCGTAACGCGTTGTATGTGAATGCTCCAGCAGTAAAAGCGTGGTCGCATCGCCGGTGTGAGACGCGGCAATGCCAGCGACGCTCGAACAGAGGCCGTAACTGCAATAAACTGTGTTTGATAATATTTGTATGTGCGAGAAATTGCTGCAACAACGTTATGATAATCCGCCGGTTTTGTCGCACGCTTCCATCGTTAGACGTTCGCTAGACCCAAAGCACCCAGACGATAGCACAACTGCGCCCTTCTGTCGTCATCCGTGCACAGTATGACAACGATATACTTTAAGGGCGACGGGCAGGTCATGAAAACTTACACGGGTCATCGCATGCGTCGTTCGTACCGTATGTCGTCTTCATTTGCGTCGTAGAAACTTCGGTTTCAACTTGTTACAAGATCGCACCGTCTCGCCCACGAACGAATTATTTTTGCGGCTGCTAGACAGCGGTTAGGTAAGGC
The DNA here is from genome assembly GCF_013339695.2 of Rhipicephalus sanguineus. NCBI lineage: Eukaryota > Metazoa > Arthropoda > Arachnida > Ixodida > Ixodidae > Rhipicephalus > Rhipicephalus sanguineus. Next base: position 65,133,610 of record NC_051179.1, read on the forward strand.
GCCGCTGCACAAAATAAAGTGAGGATCAATAAGGCTTACGTTCTCTGGGTTATGTGTCGCATATTGCTTTCGTTTGCCTGCACTTAGTTGGGGCGCAAAAGCGCTCGCGCAGAGATTGAGATCCGGTAACGAACTTCCCGGAGCCATCCACCACGGTGCGTCTCACAGCCAGAATGTTCCTTCGAGACGTTAAATCAGTGGATTGCTCGATCCACGCGTTAGAGACTAGAAAAACAATGAGAGAAACGCGCACACACGAGTGCACCACAACGGTCGTGCGTCGTCTGCTATGGGGGAAAGTTGTGGCGGCACCTGGCGGTACCTCCGGTCCCTACACGCCAATTTTAGCTCCACACGCCTCCGTAGGGACCAACGTTGGTAGGGATGGCGCCGGTGAGCAGGTCGTAAGTTTATAGAGGAGGTCGTGGCTTAGCCTTATGCACCTGACGTCATCCGCAAGGAGCGCTAGCGTCGTTCCAGGATGCCGCCATTTTGGCGGTCTCGGTGGTTCGCGGCATAGAGTTTCCTACAGAAACTCTATGGTTCGCGGCGCTCATGGTGGCACTGTGGAACAGAGGATATAGGATATACAGAGGAGGTCGTGTGTGGAACTATCTGTTTTTTCGCTTTTCTTGGTGCATCTGTGGACTGCAATGGACTTAAGCGCATACGCACGTGGGTTAGATAAACCTGCGCGATTGCGCTACCTGGAGAAAGTGCGTCTGCGCGGCGGCGCAGACCCACTCGAACTCGAAGACGCTGAACTTCAACCCGATGTTGCACTGCATGCTGCCGCGGGTCGACTTCACCGACATGAAGGACTACCTTGTTCACGAGACAAGTTTTGTGTCGCGTGAGCAACTGAAAGCTTATAAATCCATGCACGGTCACAACTATCTCACGAGCGGATGGGTGCAGCAGCCGGGTGTCAAGGTTCTCCAAGACAGCACGATAGTTGTAGTTGGAAAGGTAAACATACTTCCCTCGTCCACTTGTAATCGCGTTTATTGCGCCGTGCGAGCGCTTTGCCGATACTGTAAAACCAGTAACGGGATGTAATGGCAGACAAGAGATCACAGCAATTGCTGCAGTGCTGTTTTCAAATGGTTTTTGCTTCTCAACAACCGCTGCGTGCGGCAGGGGCGTAGCCAAGGGGCGGGGGGGTGCAACCCCCCCCCGAAATTTTTCAGTTTTGCTTGCGTATATATACACGCACACATACAAACGCACGCACGAACATACATGAAGTATGGTTGAACCCCCCCCCCCCCTCCCACCCAGAAAAAAATTTCTGGCTACGGCCCTGGCGTGCGGTGCTAATGTGTAGCCGATTTATCGCAGCTTTTTAGTGCAGGCGTCAAAGTTCTGCCATACAGCACAATCGCTGTTGTCAGAAAAGTAAGCCGACTTCCCCGTTTATTTCTAATCGCGTTTGTTCTGTCGTGCTAGCGCCGTGTGAAACCCGTAAACACGGTAACGGGACGTCAGGGCAGGAAGGGATTACAGTACTTGCCAGTGGCTGTTTCTAAATGGTTTTCGCATTTCAACAACCGCTGATTGCCTTGCTCGTGTGTAGCTGAGTTATCGCAAGCGTTAAGCGACAGTTCTAGCTAGGGCGACGCGCAGCTTTCTGAAAGATTAAGTATGATCTAACTCCATTCCGCGTTAAACGCGATCGCCAGAATTTAAGAAGCCGCGTTGCGTCGATCACATACGTCGTGCAAATCAGCGTTGACGTTGCTTTATTAAGACATTTCTTAGTGTTCCAACTTTGCAGCTACGATAGCTTTCTAATTTATTTCAAATGTTTAGGTCACATCACTCAGGTTGTCTGTTTGTACTCCCAGGTTCGTCATTCACAGTCATTTATTGAAAAGCTCCTTACGCCGTGAGTTCTCATCAAAGAAGACGGTGAGGTACAAGCTGCTCACTGCACCTGCAAAGCTGGCCTTTGGTATGAAAAAGAAACCAACCGAGGCAGCATTCTGATCCACAGGCTTCTTTTTCGTGTGGTTGTTACAACCAAACACGGCGCAGTTCACCATTGTCGCAGCTGGCTGACGTGCAACCACGGCACGTACCGTCTCTCCGCACACACAAATAAATTCGTTCAAAGATTTTCACGTAATAAATACGCACCGCGCACAAGACACTGCTGTGCGTGGGCTAAGCAGAACGCATACAGAACGTAGCCCGATACTGCCGGTACTGCTACCTGCCACTGCGCTCACGAACGGCCGGACCGCCAAAATGGCGTCGCTGCCCGGCGATGCTATCGCCACCTCGCGGATCAAGGTACAGTGCATACAGCAGATATACCACACGGCGCGATTGAAATCTATTGTTCGTTATCGTATTGCTTTTGTCGGTTTGTACGATGTTGCTGTTTTTCATAAGCTTCTCGCACTCGGCCACATCAGCGGCCAAGTCCTTCGCCCTGTTGATGTAAGGCCCATACCAGATCCGCGGATATATAGCGCAGTTCTTGGTGGCGTTGCGCTGTTGATCGAGATCGGATGTTCGATTCCAGTCATTCAAATTTTCCTGTAAGATGGCGCCTAAGTACAGACATCATGCGAAAATATGAATACGATAATTGTTGGGGTTTTGCGTCCCAAAACCACGATATGATTATGAGGGAAGGCGTATAGTGGAGGGCTCCAGCAGTTCTGACCACCGTTCTTTAAAAGTACACGGGCCTCCAGCATGTCCGCTTCCATCGAAAATGCGGCCGCCACGGCAGGGATTCGATCCCGCGACCTTCGGGTCAGCAGTCGAACACCATAACAACTAGACCACTACGGCGGCATCTTGCCAAAATAGCGCGCCACGCTGGACTAAGTTAAATTTTACATTTGCGCCTGAGTTGGACATTAATTTGCTGTAATTCGTTGTTGAACAAAGTGCAGGTTCGTCGTTTTGGATCTAATAATTGAGAAACCGCGGACAGATGGTGATAAAGATATATAGACTGGACTGTATATTTACGGAGGTAGCTACAACTTACGGTCTGCGCGAGACTGAAGCGTTACATAGGAGCTCTACTGACGACAGAAAAAGCGGGGGATGCGGAGCACAAAAAAAAAAGAAGGTTGCCAGATATGAGAGTCCATCAAAAGAAAAAAATAAAATAAAGGGCACGACAGAAAATTGTTAAACCTTTAGCATTACTGTCTTAAATTGTTCGCTTTCAGGTTAACTGTCGATCTCTCTGTTCTGATTGCGCAATTACACAATATAGATTCTCCGTTACATGTTTCGTTTTTATTTTAATTTTTTTATTATTATGTAATATATCATTGTGTAGTAACTAAAAGTTCAACTGTCCAATTATTGATCAATCCCCGATGTGGGTACGACCCATGTACGACCCAAACATAATAGTAATAATAATAATAATAATAATAATAATAATAATAATAATAATAATAATAATAATAATAATAATAATAATAATAATAAATAATAATAATAATAAAGAAGAAGAAGAGCACGAACACCAGGGCCGTGCAGCGACAACGAGCATTCGTTCAGGGAGGTTCACGCACATCCCGGCGCCAAATATCCACTCGACGTGGCTTGGCGCAATGACTTGTTTTTTAGTCACTACAAAAGAGGTGCAGTAATAAAAAAAGAAAAAATGAGCGGCGAAGCAAGAAGCTTGCGCCCAACGTGGGCTCGAACCCACGACCCTGAGATTAAGAGTCTCATGCTCTACCGACTGAGCTAGCCGGGCGGTGATCGACAAACCCTGCCAATATGCAAGCATTGGCTCCCTAATTAGGAGTCTATCAATGCCATACTTGATCGTTCCAGACAAACAGACTCGTGCCCAGACCATGGAATCAGTTGGACTCCCACAGCGACGACTCGGACTATAAAAATAGCGGTTACGAGAGCGAATGATAGTATCGCATTATGCAACTCCGGTCATGCATACGCGGTGCTGTTGGCGCGCTGCCACGATTTCGCGACGTTTGCCCTCCGGGTAAGTAAGACGCTTTTGAAACTAGCCTATATTACTGGGGCGGGGACAACGAACTCGGCCACGTTGTCGGAAATCATCAAGGGGAGAAAGGTGAAAAAAAAAGAAAGCAAACCAAGTTTATAACCAAAAGAATTGTTTTAAACCGTCTTTGGAAACAAACCTGCTTTCGTCACATTACATCGCCTATTATTCAGCTTTTGCGTTGTCTTTATTGATGTTCTATGTATTTTTTATTAATTGTTGTTTGTATACACCATTTCTCGGAGGCGCTCAAGCGCCGCCATCTTGGACAGATAACGTTGCAGTTTTGCATCCGTATAAAAAAAACGAACAGTGCTACGGCGAACTAGTACCCACAAAAATGCTCGGGCAGGTGTATTCAACGTTTCATGACCATCAACATTTCATATTACGACGTAGAAAACCGACAAAACAATCGCTTCTCAGACCAAGATGGCGGCGCCCATGAACCTAGCCAATCGAAACCTGTATAAGCAACCTTGTGCCACGGCCGTGCTTGTGCTTACTAAAGTTGCTTTGTCCGATTCTGATGTGAGGCTCTCCCACAGTTCTTACTTTTGAGCCTCCTTCTGAAAATATTGCACCATCCCATATGAATATTGCATATAGCGATTGTGAGAATAAACTTGAAACTTGGAGTATCGCTTCACGTGCAATTCTTGCAGTTAGCAAGAATTCCACGTGAGGGTGATTAGTGGGGGGGGGGGGGGGGGCTCCCTATCACCTAAGAGGGGGGGGGGCGCAAAATCTGCCCCATAGGTGGGGGGGGGGGCGCTGCGATGAACCTTCGCCCCCCCCCCTCCCTATTCGGGAACCCTGCGCACGCCTATGCATGGAGCATATTTCGTGGCGATATACTTACTAAGACCACTTCTTCGTCCCTTTTCCGGTTGCCAAACAAAATTTATCCTTTAAAGACACATGTAGGCAAGAAAAAAAAATATCACTCCGTCGAGCCGGATTCGAACCAGCGACCTATGGATGCCCTAGCACGAAACCTCTACAGTCCACCGCTCTACCAACTGAGCTATCGACGGGGATGGCGCTGCTTGTGTGTTTTCGCTACCTTTTTTTTTTTCTTTATTGTGTGTTTTCGCTACCGCTACAGTACCGCTACAGTACCACAGGCCTTGCGAAGCATAAAAACGAAGGCTGCGCGTCGCTGGACCTGCTTGACTGGACAATGGTCTCAATGCGGCGTGCGTCACAGTTTTTCATTGAGTTCCCCAGTATCGTTATTGTAATATACTTTTCACTTCTGTTCATTGTTTTGTCCCTCACTTCTTGTCTTAAAGGAGTACTGACATGAATTTAAAAAAAATCGGGTTGTTGCTCTAAATGAAAGCACGGGTGTCGACAACCCTAAAAAGAGTGTCGTGGTGCCTGGAGATGCATTGCATATATTTTTAATGCCCCTTCTTTTAACCAGCAGTTTCGGTTTCGGTTTCGAGAGGGCGGCTTCATAGTGACGTGTCAAGTCTGCTCGTGACGTCACGGGCAGACTGCAACCCACGAAATATGCACCTGCTGTCCTTTGCTGTCAGCCGAACGTGGTTCATGATGAGTGAACTGTCGTCCAGTGCCTCCGACAGCGATTTCTGTGATTTAGGCTGCATGCAGAACCCAGATTTCGCAAACCAAGTGAGCTGACTTGAAACGTCATAGGGCTCTTCATGCGGTGAAGCTGCCTTGCAGATGCTGGGAGATGAAAACTTTAAAATCAAACTTAAATATCTATGCGTGTTTCCCGGATGCGGTGTGGGGAGAGCGTTAACACTACATGTCAAGGAAACCAAAAACGTCCGTTTTGCTGCACTTCAAAATCGTGTCAGTACTCCTTTAAACATCTGTACGACTGTTCTTTCATACGCCTCTGCTGTTTTCTGTGCGTTATTAATGGGATATTTTTTTTTCTTGTTGAAAAGTGGGAGTTGCACATGAACACGCATGTTTTTCCGTTACTATTCTAACAGAAAACGAAAACAATAACTGACTGGTGCACCAGAACTATTTTTGACGTCTTTCATATTGCTTGTCGAAGTTTTTCGACAGCGCCCACCGCGTTGGAAGATGGCGCTACACAAGTTCGAAGATGTTAAGTACGTCGCTAAAAGCATGTGTTACTAAGCATGACTACTCATTTAAGGTTTAGTAGATATCGATACGCGGCTTCCCCTAGAGATAAAGGCTCTCTCTAGAGCTATACCGAACGGTCCAAAGATATATATGACACTACATCTAATGCAATGAACCAGGGGCGTAGCCAGACATTTATTTCGGGGGGGGGGGGTCTCTATGTATGTTCGTGTGTGTGTTTGTATGTGTGCGTGTATATATACACCAGCAAAACTGAAAAATTTCGGGGGGAGGGAGAAGGGTTGAACCCCCCCCCCCCCGCCCCCTGGCTACGCCCCTGGAATAAATCGCGTACAACTCGTCTGTCACTCACATCTTCTGACAACTCTTGCGTCCCCGACAAGGTCGCAAGTCTAACTGGTTGTATTTTGCACAGTCGCGGGTCTGGTTGCATAATATTGCATGGTCTTGTAGACTATTTTACGTGTGCCTCTAAGTGCCGCCATCTTGGGCTGTTAACGTTGCCGTTTTACGCCTGTAGCGATCAAGTGAACGGTACTGTACGATTTACTTCCACGCATGCAAATGGCTGTACGGACGAATTCCGTGCTTTAAGACGCTCTTAATTTGACGTCATAACATACAAAACAGAAAAATATCTAGCCTGAAAGACAAAGACTGCGTCGACTACGAATACAAAACGTGCACAGCAATGCCGCGATAAGTTCTCTGAAACGAGCGTACATTACAAGAAAGAAAGAAAGAAAGAAGAAAAAGGCACGACAAAATTAGAACAACGGGTTCACACCGAATTGATGTACGACGCCGGAGAAATGGCAATTTTTTTCTCGAAGGTGAATTCCTGCAGATGTATTCAGTGAGATATTTACACGACGCTGACTTGACACAATGCGTTCATTAGTGTACAAAAGAGGGCGAATATAGAAAAAAAAAAAGCTGCTGAAATATGTGCGAAGACCAAAAAAAGAATGAAAGGAAAGGTAATGAAACAAGAAGTCCATGCTCATCGCGGGGCTGAACCCACGACCCTGAGAATAAGCCTCTCTTGCTCTAGCGAGGGAGCTAGCCGGCCTTTCTCTGTCTTCAGCGCGTGTTTTTGACGTATCGCGAACAAAAATATCTAACAAGTGATATAAATTTGCATTAAATTTCGCTGTGGAAACGAATGTCTGCTGAAGTTTTTCGCGGACGACGCTTCTCTCCTTCACTTCACCGCATCTGATCCCACCTCGCGTGTTAACTCTAGAAACATCGGCGGTGCTGTTCTTCCACGGTTTGGGGACGTTGGCCTCGAGGTAGGATGCCCTTGAAGCTGGCCTATTTCTGTACGACACAACGAATCTGTAGCCACGTGGTGCGATATCTACACGAGAAACGGGGTGAAAAAGAGAACGCGAAGTCTCGTTTCGCTTGCAACTCCAGCAGAAAAACCATAACGCAGGCAGATTAAATGTTGCTCGTAAGTCGAGTCAGCCGTCGCACGGCTCGTAAAGTCGGCGTGAGACTCCCACTGTCACGGTCGTGTTTTCGAGCACCACGTTGAGCGTGAGTTCTTTTGCTGCCTTTGCTTTTCTTTAGGCATCTCTAAGAGAAAAACAAAACAAAAAAAACCCCGCATTTCCCCGAAGGGGAGTATGAGGAAGTGCGAAGCACGGGGTGATGCTATGAGGGGGCGCGCGACTAAACTGCAGAGCAGAGCGAAGGAGACGGCAGCGAAAGAGCACGCGCCAGCCGACCCACGAAGGTCTGGCCGTTTTTAAGGTCAAAGCACTTTTACTGATGATGATGATCTGTCTTCCGAACTCGTTCCAAAGAACCCGCAACGCGTTCAACTTGTTGGCGGCGTTGCGCACGCCCGAGATGGGGTTGTTGTCGAACCACAGTCGATCGCACACCGCGCAGCTATATCCGAAGCTGCGGTCCAGGAAGTCTCGCTTGAAGTTCGCGTCCGGCCGATCGAATTCGAGGGCCCGCGCTCGCTCACGCATCGCGCGTCCCCGCGCCAGATCGGCTTCGGGGTGCTCGGCTCGCTTCGCACGCTTTCGTTCGGCGTCTCGCCGCCGGCCTTCATCACCACAGGCAATGCGCGGGGCGCGCGCAGCCACGGAGCGGAGGGCGGAGCGCGCGCAGTCACGTGGGGCGTGACGTCGCTGCGCCGTTGCTACAGACGCTCCTCTCCGCTCCTCGCGCCGTTGCTATGGGACGGCGGATTCAGGGTCGCTTATAAAGTGCATTCGCACTTAACGTCGGCAAGGACAGTGTTGTTTTGTAGTATAGATGTTGTCGTCACACTCAGGCTTCGTCACACTGTTTCAAAGAATCCGGTTGCATTTATCTTGTGGGTCAACGAAAGGTCAGCGTTTAAAGTTTTTGTTTTGAATGTGAAGGACAACTGAACAAAAAAGAAAACGAAACAGTTGTCAGCAACACCGACAAAAAGCACGACAGATAGGCTTGATGGGTTCTGCACCTGATTACTTGGCGCATCTTTAGGTTTAGCACAAAATAAGACACGAGGACACGTGTCTTTTTTGCGTTATCGTGTTTATTTCTTTGCGCTAAACCTCAAGATATTGAGTACCAGCCAGCCCTCCAGCCGATTTTATTGAAATTGGCACACTTTTTCCGTGTGCCAATTTTTGCATGAACATTATCTGGCCAATTTTTCGAAAATATACAGCTTATGTACTTAATATATAGATTTTTCAAACTATACCTTGTAACCCAATGGATTTTCACAGTGCAAATGCCATTCTGTAGTTCCTTGTCTATCAGCATATAAGAAATTACGTGCTTCACAAATAAGGGACCACGTAGCGATCGACTCACGAAAACGGCGCAGATGGTAAAGAATGCAAAGAAATATGTGACGCCATACTTGGGGGGAAAATTGGAGATCATTGGGAGACGCCTTCGACCTGCAGTGGACCAAAAATTAGGGTGTTAATGACGATGGTATTTTGCACAGATGCGGAAGTATCCACACGGAACTCGCGAAAAGAGAAGATTGGTTTTCAGCATTTTTCTAGCATTGTAATGAGTATTTTCTCTCCAAATAAACGTAACCAGCATTTTAGAGGAGCCTACCATCGTTAAAAAATTGTTCACATTATTAAAAAAAAAACGCTTTTTAACGTTCAGAAGAACGCTAGAGTTTCTGCTTACAAGTCCCGCATCTGCAAGTTTTTTTTTATTATTGTTGTGTTCGCTTCTTCGTGGACTATCTATGAATTAAACTTGCTGCAAATTGGCAGCCTACATACATACTCTCGCCTCTTCCTGTACCGTACAAAAGGATATATATATATATATATATATATATATATATATATATATATATATAGAGAGAGAGAGAGAGAGAGAGAGAGGAACACACGAGCAACAGAAAAAAATTCACTCCGTCGAGCCGGATTCGAACCAGCGACCTATGGATGTCCATAGCACGTGACCTCTACAGTCCACCGCTCTACCAACTGAGCTATCGACGGGGGTGGAAATCGCCTACTTTTTAGGGGCGAAGCTCCTTAAGGCGGCACCCGTTCGTCCCTCGTCGTAGTCGTTGTAGTCGTAGTGCGTAACCAGTCTTACGCTTTGAACTCCAAGGTGGTGCCGGTGGGAGATTTTTCCTGTGCGTTGTTGAACAATAAAAGATTCGCAGCGTGCGCGTTAACTAAAAGCCGAATTCTTCTGTCTCTCATTCCCATTAGCAGCCATTGGCATGTTCCAGTAGGAAACGTTAGTAGAAGTAGAAGTGTAAGTGTTAGCTAAAAGCCGACTTCTTCTGTCTCTCATTCCCATTAGCAGCCATTGTTTACCTCCAAGGTAGTGCCTGGTGAGATTTTCTCCTGTGCGTGATTAAACAATAAAAATTTTGTTCAAAACGCCGTTGATTGATGAAATAAACCAACGAAAGACGCCTGATGTTTTGTAAAAGCAAAACGAAAGAACGCCAGATGTTTCTAAAGCAAAACGAAAAGACGCCAGCTGCTTAATGAAAGACGCCAGATGTTTTCTAAAGCAATGGTTTTCTAAACAATGAAAATTCACAGCGTACATGTAAAATTAAAGTGAGCTGCAAGTCATCATAACTCATCGAACCTTTAGTATAAACGCGCCCGATCTCACGTCGGTGATGATGTACCAGGGGCGTAGCCAAGGGGGGGGGGTTGGGGGGGTTCAAACCCCCCCCCGAAATTTTTCAGTTTTGCTTGCGTATATAGGCACGCACACATACAAACGCACGCACGAACATTCATACAAATTATACAAAAATGCTAACCATGTATGTTAATCGCAAGACATACAATGTGTTACATTTTGCAAAAATAAACTCGGGCAGGTAATGGCGGCAGTGCTGTGGGAAAGGCAGACGGAAAATCTTGTCCCAATTGCGTCATTTAAGAAAACCACAATACAAGCACCAAAACTGCATGCTGGATGATAGGGCGCATGTGAACAATGGGAGCACCCTTCCACGCGTTCCCGGAAAAGATTAGGTTGCAGCTGCTATGCATTTCACACGAGGGCTTCGAATGACGTCAAACGGCCCTTCCTACTTCCTATCTCCCCGCGTGTGTTTCCCGCTTTGATATATAAAATAGAGATAAGCTAAAGGAGGATCCGTCTAACTCGTTCAGTTCATTCTAAGACTGCCATGGGTAGACCACGGAAATTAAGGACACCAGAAGAACAGCGTGAATACAATGCTGTATGAAAGGAACAAATTCGTCTTGCTGAAAATGGTTGCGGAACCAGTCAAGGTCTACCACAGCAACCGAGAAGTGATTATCACTGCCGTTATTTT